>NC_091285.1:276141258-276491241 GCF_032444005.1 Ranitomeya imitator | reverse complement strand
TTGCACATCAGAGGACAGAGAAATAGGGGGATTCGGGGACCCTACAATACTCACCTGTGTCCCTGGATCCTCCTGGTGCTCCTTCTGGCCGCCGGCATCTTCTGGGCAAAAGAAAATGGCGGGCGCATGCGCTGTGCGCCCGCCATCTGTCGCCATCTGCCGGCCGGCAGGAGAAGAGCAGTTGGGGCTAAAATTAGGGTTAGGGTTAGGGGTAGGGTTAGGGGTAGGGTTAGGGTTAGGGGTAGGGTTAGGGGTAGGGGTAGGGTTAGGGGTAGGTTTAGGGGTAGGGTTAGGGCTAGGGTTAGGGCTAGGGGTAGGGTTAGGGGTAGGGTTAGGGGTAGGGTTAGGGCTAGGGGTAGGGTTAGGGGTAGGGTTAGGGGTAGGGTTAGGGTTAGGGCTAGGGATAGGGTTAGGGGTAGGGTTAGGGCTAGGGGTAGGGTTAGGGCTAGGGTTAGGGCTAGGGTTAGGGTTAGGGGTAGGGTTAGGGCTAGGGGTAGGGTTAGGGCTAGGGGTAGGGTTAGGGCTAGGGTTAGGGTTAGGGCTAAATTTAGGGTTAGGGTTGGGGCTAAATTTAGAGTTAGGGTTGGCGCTAAATTTAGGGTTAGGCTTCTTTCACACTTACTTCGGTACGGGGCCGTCGCAATGCATCGGCCCGACATACCGACGCACGTTGTGAAAATTGTGCACAACGTGGGCAGCGGATGTAGTTTTTCAACGCATCCGCTGCCCAATCTATGTCCTGGGGAGGAGGGGGCGGAGTTACGGCCACGCATGCGCGGTCAGAAATGGCAGATGCGACGTACAAAAAACGTTACATTGAACGTTTTTTTGTACTGACGGTCCGCCAAAACACTGATCCAGTGCACTACGGACGCGACGTGTGGCCATCCGTCACGATCCGTCGGCAATACAAGTCTATGGGCAAAAAACGCATCCTGCGGGCACATTTGCAGGATCCGTTACTTGTCCAAAATGACGGATTGCGACGGATGCCAAACGACGCAAGTGTGAAAGTAGCCTTAGGGCTAGGGTTAGGGTTGGGGCTAAAATTAGGGTTAGAGTTGGGATTAGGGTTAGGGTTTGGATTAGGGTTGGTATTAGGGTTAGGGTTTGGATTAGGGTTAGGGTTGGCATTAGGGTTACGCTTGGGATTAGGGTTAGGTTTGGGATTAGGGTTAAGGTTAGGGTTGTGATTAGGGGTGTATTGGGATTAGGGTTAGGTTTGAGGTTAGTGTTGAGATTAGGATTAGGGGTGTGTTGGATTTAGGGTTTTGATTAGGGTTATGGTTAGGGTTGACATTAGGGTTGTTTTGGGGTAAGGGTTGGGATTATCGTTAGGGTTAGTGATTAGGATTATGGATCGGGTTGGGATTAGGGTTAGGGGTGTGTTGGAGTTGGGTTGGAGCTAGAATTGGGGGGTTTCCACTGTTTAGGTACATCAGGGGGTCTCCAAACACGACAGCCAATTTTGTGCTCAGAAAGTCAAATGGTGCTCCCTCCCTTCTGAGCTCTGCCATGCGCCCAAACAGTGGGTTACCCCCACATATTTGGCATCAGCGTACTCGGGATAAATTGGACAACAACTTCTGGGGTCCAATTTCTCTTGTTACCCTTGTGAAAATAAAAACTTGGGGGCTACAAAATCCTTTTTGTGGAAAAAAATATATATATATTTTTTATGACTATGCATTCTAAACTTCTGTGAAGCACTTGGGCATTCAAAGTTCTCACCACACATCTAGATAAGTTCCTTGGGGGGTCTAGTTTCCAAAATGGGGTCTCTTGTGGGGGGTTACTACAGTTTAGGTACATCAGGGGCTCTGCAGTCGCAACATAATGCCCACAGACCATTCTATCAAAGTCTGCATTCCAAAAAGGCGCTCCTTCCCTTCCGAGCTCTGCCGTGCGCCCAAACAGTGGTTTTCCCCCACATATGGTGCATCAGCGTACTCGGGATAAATTGTGCAACAACTATTGCAGTCCAATTTCTCCTGTTACCCTTGTGAAAATAGAAACTTGGGGGCTACAATATCTTTTTTGTGGAAAAATTTTTTTTTTTTATTTTCACGACTCTGCATTCTAAACTTCTGTGAAGCACTTGGGCATTCAAAGTTCTCACCACACATCTTGATAAGTTCCTTGGGGGGTCTAGTTTCCAAAATGGGGTCACTTGTGGAGGGTTTCTACTGGTTAGGTACATCAGGGGCTCTGCAAACGCAACATAATGCCCGCAGACCATTCTATCAAAGTCTGCATTCCAAAACGGCGCTCCATCCTTCCGAGCTCTGCCGTGTGCCCAAACAGTGGTTTACCCCCACATATGGGGTACCAGCATACTCAGGACAAATTGGACAACAACTTTTGGGGTCCAATTTCTCTTGTTACCCTTGTGAAAATAAAAACTTGGGGGCTAAAAAAATCTTTTTTGTGGAAAAATAAAATATTTTTTATTTTCACGACTCTGCATTATAAACTTCTGTGAAGCACTTGGGCATTCAAAGTTCTCACCACACATCTAGATAAGTTCCATGGGGGGTCTGGTTTCCAAAATCGGGTCACTTGTGGGGGATTTCTACTGTTTAGGCACATCAGGGGCTCTCCAAACACGACATGGCGTCCAATCTCAATTCCAGCCAATTCTACATTGAAAAAGTAAAACGGCACTCCTTCTCTTCCAAGCTCTGCGGTGCGCCCAAACAGTGGTTTACCCCCACATATTGGGTATCAGCGTACTCAGGAGAAATTGCACAACAACTTTTGTGGTCTAATTTCTCCTGTTACCCTTGTGAAAATAAGAATTTGTGGGCGAAAAGATCATTTTTGTGTAAACAAAAGCGATTTTTTATTTTCACGGCTCTACGTTATAAACTTCTGTGAAGCACTTGGGGGTTCAAAGTGCTCACCACACATCTAGATAAGTTCCTTAAGGGGTCTAGTTTCCAAAATGGTGTCACTTGTGGGGGGTTTCCACTGTTTAGGCACATCAGGGGCTCTCTAAATGTGACATGGTGTCCGATCTCAATTCCAGCCAATTCTGCATTGAAAAAGTCAAACGGCGCTCCTCACTTCTAAGTTCTGCGGTGCGCCCAAAAAGTGGTTTACCCCCACATATGGGGTATTGGCGTATTCAGGAGAAATTGCATAACAAAATTTATGGTTACATTTCTGTTTTTACACTTGGGAAAATAAAAAAAATGGTTCTGAATTAAGATGTTTGCAAAAAAAAGTTAAATGTTCATTTTTTCCTTCCACATTGTTTCAGTTCCTGTGAAGCACGTAAAGGGTTAATAAACTTCTTGAATGTGGTTTTGAGAACCTTGAGAGGTGTAGTTTTTAGAATGGTGTCACACTTCATTATTTTCTATCATATAGACCCCTCAAAACGACTTCAAATGTGATGTGGTCCCTAAAAAAAAATGGTGTTGTAAAAATGAGAAATTGCTGGTCAACTTTTAACCCTTATAACTCCCTAACAAAAAAAAATTTTGTTTCCAAAATTGTGCTGATGTAAAGTAGACATGTGGGAAATGTTATTTATTAACTAGTTTTCGTGACATATCTATCTGATTTAAGGGCATAAAAATACAAATTTTGAAAATTGCAAAATTTTAAAATTTTTTGCCATATTTCTGTTTTTTTCATAAATAATCGCAAGTAATATCGAAGAAATGTTACCACTACCATGAAGTACAATATGTCACAAAAAAACAATCTCAGAATCAGCGGGATCCATTGAAGCGTTCCAGAGTTATAACCTCATAAAGTGACAGTGGTCAGAATTGCAAAAATTGGCCCGGTCATTAAGTACCAAATTGGCTCTGTCACCAAGGGGTTAAGTGAAAGGGTGAATTTCATGCACAGCTCTATCGCATTTTCCTGATCCACCCAGTCAGTGATTCCATCATGGAACGAAATTAATCTTGCTTGACTTCTTTGCTACAAACCCATGCTAGTCTGGTTAATTACTGTATTCTTATCTAAGTACTTACACACTGTACCTGCTGTTTAACAATTTGTTCAAAGATCTTTCCCGTGTTTTCCAGGTTTTGTGATGAAACATCAATAAAGGCAGTAACCATTGACCTTTCAATACAAAATCATTGTGTTGTGTGTGTTTATTAATATAGGTGAGTGATTACACAGCTAAAGCACCACTCCATCATCTGATACTCATCTTTCGGCGTTTTCATCTGTTCTTGACTCAGCTCTGACTTGTCTCCTGCAGTTTATGACCTGCTGGCTCCTCCAGTGTTTCATGGAGCAAGCCAGAGGTCTCTAATCAATGTAAGGCTACTTTCACACTAGCGTTAACTACAAACCGTCACAAAAACGTCTTTTTTCCAAAAAAACGGATGCGTCAAAAAAGTGGAAAACGTATGCAACGCATACAGCATTTCGACGGATCCGTCGCAAATCCGATAAACAGTTGCGTTGAAATGCTGTATGCGTTGCATCCGTTTTTACCATCCGTTGCATCCGTTTTTACGACGGATCCGTTGTTAAAATGGGAGGCACCAAAATTTGATTGGCTACTGGAAAACAAGGGAAATCTATATACTGACTGTATTTACAGCCCATCTTTGAGGGTTTTAGTTTAGTGGCAAGGATGGATGGTGTACTTGGGAGGATTGCGAGTTTGGTTACTGAAGTTATATTTGAGACGAATCGCCTGGATATCATAGTGCGGGAGAAGGAGGCAGCAGCAGAAAGACGGAGGATGCAACGGAGAGTGAGACGATTCTGGATACATCCGATCAATGAGCTGCGGATGACCAGGGGTGTCCAGTCCACTCTCTATCTGGAGTTGCGGTGCAACCCACAGAAATTCTTTAATTATGTACGGATGAGAATGGAACATTTCGATTATTTGGTTGGAAAACTAGAGGATGTCATCCAAAGGCAGGACACAAGGATGAGGCTTGCCATCACACCGGCGGAGCGGCTCCTGGTGACACTGCGGTAAGCATCTTTTTTTTATGTGATTGCTCATTTTGAATGTTATTACATGCTGCAGACAAAACTGCGCTGACACATTGCGCAGCATTTTCTGCAGCATGTAATTTTTTGGTTTGTTTGAGGCCATTCCACTGTGTTTTTTTTTTCTTGTGTCATTGGTCATATTGAATGTTATTACATGCTGCAGACAAAACTGCGCTGACACATTGCGCACCATTTTCTGCAGCATGTAATTTTTTGGTTTGTTTGAGGCCATTCCACTGTTTTTTTTTTCTTGTGTCATTGGTCATATTGAATGTTATTACATGCTGCAGACAAAACTGCGCTGACACATTGCGCAGCATTTTCTGCAGCATGTAATTTTTTGGTTTGTTTGAGGCCATTCCACTGTTGTTTTTTTCTTGTGTCATTGGTCATATTGAATGTTATTACATGCTGCAGACAAAACTGCGCTGACACATTGCGCTGCATTTTCTGCAGCATGTAATTTTTTTGGTTGTTTGAGGCCAATCCACTGTTTTTTTTTGTTGATGGTCTGTGCAATTTTTTTTTACATTTTTTTTTCTGCAGCTTCCTAGCTACGGGTGAGTCTCTGACTTCACTCCATTTCCAATTCAGGCTGGGGATTTCCACTATTGGCGGAATAGTGAAGGACACATGTCGGGCGATTTGGGACACTTTACAGCCGGTGTATATCCCACAACCATCAATGGAAATCTGGTTGAGAAGTGCAGAACAATTTGAGAGAATTTGCAATTTCCCAAATTGTGTTGGTGCCATGGACGGCAAACACATAAGGATTGCTAAACCGGCAGGAACAGGATCAGAGTACTATAACTATAAAAAATACTTCTCCATTGTACTCATGGCTATTGCAGACGCCAACTGCCGATTCCTTGCTGTGGACATAGGAGCGTATGGCCGGTCCAACGATTCACAAGTTTTTAAAAACTCTCCAATGGGTCGTTGCCTGTATGGAGATACATACAATTTCCCGCCAGCAAGACCGCTCCCAGGAACAAGTGAACCAGCCATGCCCTATGTGTGTGTAGGTGATGAAGCCTTTCAACTGTCGCCGCACCTACTGAAACCATACAGCAGCCGTGAATTAAACCGTACCAAGCAGGTATTTAATTACCATCTTACCAGAGCAAGAAGAGTGGTAGAGTGCTCTTTCGGTATATTGACGGCAAAGTGGAGAGTTCTGCTGACGGCAATAAAACTGGAAACAAAAACTGTAGACGATGTTGTCAAGGCATGTGTGGTGCTCCATAATTTTGTCATTTCAAAGGAGCCCGTTACCTTGGATGACGAAGAATTGGAGACAACCTTGTGGGATTACCGCAGTGCCTCTGTTCGCTCCACCGGTTCTGTTACTAGGATGAGGGACCAGTTTGCGGATTATTTTTTGTCACCTGTTGGGCGGATTCCATGGCAAGACATCATTGTGTGACATGTTTTTCATGGCTTTTGTTGTTTATGTCAAAATAGTGTTTGTAGCAACAAAAAAAAAAACAAAAAAAAAAATCACAAAGTGTGGTTTGCTTGGTAATATAAAACCATTTTGTTATACCTTTAAAACGTCTGGTGTTTCTTTTCACTTAACCTTTAATATTTACCCTATTACCTTAATGAATCAACACACAGAGTAGATTTTAAACCAGAAAGATTTTTATTTAAAACCTTGATGTTTTTTTTTATCATTTTAAAAAAACATTTTGTTTTTATTTTCAAAATAAAGTTTTTTTTCAACATTTATAAACTTATCATTTTTGGACGACAAGTCCTGGTAGTGTCGGGTGGAGTAACTATGGGAGGAGGGGCTGGAATGTTGGACCACGTCGGTAGGTGGGATTGGGGAAACCCTACTTGTTTGGTCTGCAGTGGAAGGGGGTGAGAAGCAGGAGGCTGACCAGAGGGGGGTTGTGTTGGGGTATTTGTATAACTGAATGGGGAAGGAAAGCTGGGCAAGGAAGACGAAAACACTGGGGAATACATTTGGGTTGGTGGCCTGGTTTGGTATTGGGGCTGACGTTGATATTGGGGGGCATGGTGTTGAAATGGTGACTGGGATGTGTGGGGAGTTGTGGGGGTAGATTGGGGTTCGTGGAGGACCTTGAGCAGAGCATTATGGCAGCTATTCATTACCCGCATCTGCTGGTCAAAAGAAAGCTTCTCCATGCACCTAAGCATGGATTGAAAAAAAAGATTTGCCGGAGCTTGACTTACATCTAAATGCAGCCTATCCAAGCGACTGCTGGTTTCCTGGTGGGTTTCACTGATGCGTGATTGCACCATGTTGAAACCAGCAGTCACTTGTTCTCCCAAAATTTTAAAAGAACTTTGGAAGGATGCATTTAGATGTAAGAACTCAGGAGCATAGCTCCTTTCCTGACCCCTCTGACGCTGCCGCCACGAACCTAACGGTGGTGTAAAGGTGGCAGGGTCAGAGGGGTGGGGTAAAGGGAACGCTATCTGTTGACCATCAGATGCGAGTAATGAAGGATGCGCTCCAGTGCCTGAGGTGGATGAAGTGGAGGGGTCAGAGGTGTGGGGCCTACCGACGTGGTCCCCGGTGGTGGACTCAGGAGGGATCGCTCCAGAGGGCGCAGAGGAAGATGCAGGCGCACGGTGGCTGGAGAAGGTGCTGTGAAAGAAAAAAAAAATAATATATTGATATGAAAAAGCCCGGACTGAAACAAAAGTTTTTGTGATTAGACAGGTTCTTACTGGGATGTTGAATACTTACACTCTACTCAGCATGGTTTGCCTCAGGAAGGAGAGGGCAGGGGCGTATCTGTACCGCCTCTTCTTCCTTCCTGCTGAGCCACTCGGGGCCTGCATCTCCTGGTTAAATTCCCTCTTAAAGTGATCCCTCAGTGACCACCACCGCTTCCTAACCTTGCCACCTGTGAAGACAGGAATGAAGAAAAAAAAAAGGTAAATGCAAGACATTACATTCTGCGCTAAACATCACTGAAAAGTGAATACTTACATAGTTTGCTCTGCTGCTGTGGAAGAAGGTCCTCCCACCTTCGAAAGATGTTATGGCATACTTCCAACCAGAGCCGACGGGTGACACTGGTATCAGCATGCCTGCGGTCAGCCATGTTCCACAGCGGCTCCCGCTCGTGAACCTCCTCGATTAGTGCTTCTATTTCGATATCAGAATCTTCTGCGGGAGCACACTGTGAAGCCTGTGAGAAAAAAAATAAAAAAATAAAAATTAGTAGACTGAAACAAAAAAATTACCAATAGAAGCCCCCCAAAAAACCAACTCACTGATGGCCGACCGCGGCGTCAATTCCGCCGACTCTGGGAGCGCCTGGGAGAACCTTCATGCTGTGCTGGAAGTTCTGCAGCAGCAGCAGCAGGAGACTGAAATAAAGGATAAAAAAAAATTAGCTTTAATGTATGTATATGTTTTCTGTGTTACGTTATATATGAAATTATGTTTTGTGTATGGTGCAGTGTGATGTGTGAAGCAAGTGTTTCACCACTACTTACACTTGGTTCCTCCTCCACTTGTATGTCTCCACCCATCTCGGTCCCTTCTGACAGCTCGTCATCGGATTCTGATTCCTGTTTAAACATAATAAATGCATGTAGTGAATAAAAATGATGTAAATTAAAAAAAAAAAAAATTTGTTTACTTACCGATACCTGCTGTTGCTGTGGAGGAGGGCTGTCAGAAGAGGACATTGTGTTCCTGGTGTTAAGGCTGGTGGCTGTGGTCCTGGTGGCTACGGTCCTGGTGGCTGTGGTCCTGGTGGGTCTGTAAGTTAAAAGACACTTGCAATCTGCTCTACACATTGAAGTAGCAGATTTGGGGTCTTCAAAACTTACTTTTAAGAATTTGAGGATGCGGTCCTGGTGGCTACGGCCAGTGGCTGTGGTCCTGGTGGCTACGGTCCTGGTGGCTGTGGTCCTGGTGGGTCTGTAAGTTAAAAGACACTTGCAATCTGCTCTACACATTGAAGTAGCAGATTTGGGGTCTTCAAAACTTACTTTTAAGAATTTGAGGATGCGGTCCTGGTGGCTACGGCCAGTGGCTGTGGTCCTGGTGGCTACGGCCGGTTGCTGTGGTCCCTACTCTATCTGCAATATAATAAGTATAATGGATTTATAGTTAGACCACCGCAGAAATAGGTAATGTTTAACAATAAACACCCTGTTAAAATGTGAGAAATAGGTGAACACCAAAACCCCAAAACAGGTGCACGTTATACCATTGATTTCCATGTCCCAAAAAAAAAAAAAATTTAAAATGTGAGACAACACGGAAAAATAATTTTAACACATTTTTTGTTTTTAAAAATAACCTCCCCCAAAAAACCTTCAAAGGATAACCTTTAGTAAAAAATGAGCCCTCAACCAACTGTGTATTGCATGTGTAACCATTGGTACATACACCAGTTTTAAATTTACCATTATGAAATTATACTACGGACAATTTTTTAATAAACAGTTTATTAATATTTTTTTTTTCTTTTTTTTTTTTTTTAATAATCACAATGGAGCAGAAATGCTCTTTATTTTAAATACAAGTACATCACCTGGGAATGGTTTCAACAGTAAAAAAATCAACACTTTGTAAAAAAAACAAAACAAAAAAAAAAAAAACATTCTAACCACAAGCTGCAGGCCACTAGACTTTGCAATAATACATCAGATTAAAAAAAAAAAAACACAGGCTGCACAAACCACTATACTAGTAAATACATCAAAAAAGTACATTAACCAATATGACATTGACAAATGCACATGCAACCAACAAGACGCACCCAAACATACCTGCAAGCAGAGTCATAACGCAAGCATAACACATGAACAGGCGTAATATTGGCGAAGGCATAATAAGGTGCAGGCACATGAACACATACATACAAAAGCACACAGCAGTACAAAAATACACACACACACACACACACACACGGCCATCAGTCCTCCGGCTGGAGCTGGATGTCTTCACAGTGGCAGGCCTCGGGGTGGATCTGGACTGTAGCAGGGCACTGGCTGTTGCAGGACGACGGCAGGCCACAGGTTGGATTCAGGTTTTAAAAGCTCTTGCTGTAGTCAGTACGTCATACACAAATGCGCACACACACACACACACACACACAAAAATGGCAATATACTCACACTGTTGGAGTGTGTCTGTAAGGTCCTTGCTGCCAGGCTGGGGTCTTGGTGTCAGGCTGGGGTCTTGGTGTCCGGCTGGGGTCTTGCTGCCAGGCTGGGGTCTTGGTGTCCGGCTGGGGTCTTGGTGTCCGGCTGGCTGGAGGCTTCTTCTTCTTTTCTCTCTGGGTCTTGCTGGCAATATGTGGGGTTGAAGGCCCAGACCAGGTTTATATAGATTTGGGGATGTCTGGCCAATTAGCTAAAAAATCCTGTTTCTGAGCATGCTCAGTAGAAAAAAACGTATTGCAGCGCTGCATTGCGTCGTACGACGTGTCTCGACGCATCCGTCGCTCATAGACTTTCATTGTAGCCAAAGACGCATGCCGCTGGATGCGTCGCGACACGTTTTTTTGTCGGAGCCAAAAAACGTTACAATCTACGTTTTTCCAGACGACGTGTCGCCTAATTTTGATGCATACGTCGAAAGACGTATACCGACGTATGCAAATCCGTCGCAATGTGTCGCCAATACAAGTCTATGGGGAAAAAACGCATCCAGCAAAATATTTTGCTGGATGCGTTTTTTCGGCAAAACGACGCATTTTAACGTATTGCAGTTAACGCTAGTGTGAAAGTAGCCTAAGTCTATCAGAGCCTTGTTCTGGCTCTCTTAGACTTGCATTAAGAGCTTCTGATGTAGCTTCTGAAATCTGGCCCCTCAGAAGCTATGCTCACAAGATGGCACTGTGGGACAGGATGGGCACCGAAAAATGGTGAAAACACGGGAGGGTGAGTATATGACCCAGGGCAGGAGACTTACACTTTAAGCACCACTCCAGCAGTGAAAAAAACAAACATTGGAGTGGTGCTTCTAATAGCATCCCTGTGAATTATGATTTCTTAAATGGACATTGTCACCTCCAAAATACTCCCTTAAGCGACAATAATTAGTAAATAGATTAAGACACAATGAGTTCTGAATCTGTCAATGTTATTTTTCTACTCATGTTTCCGTACTGTGTGGCCCAAAGCGGGTCATGAGCAGGTTGTTTGCAGAAGCAGGGGAATGCAAGAAAGTAATAAAATAAAAATGACAGATTTGTTGTAAGTACACTTAACTTGTCTCTACTTAGTGATTACTGTAGTTTAGGGGCTTTCCTGATATTTCACTACAAATTTACAGATAGGATTACATCGTTTACCAACCCTAAGTACAATTGGCCATTCAAAGAGCACATTCAAACATTTATCACCATCCCATGGAAAATGAAAACTAACTATTATTATGGTGATTGTAACAAAAGTTAAAGCACAGGGATGAAAAATGGATTTATCTGATACTGCATGTTACCACAGACATGCAGTGTTTATTATGAGTTGCGTTCACACATTGTGGCTACATTGCATCAATTTGCTGCAATCAGATGTCTGGCAGTATAGGGCAGCGTACTAGTAGCAGTACAGTACAGCTGTAAGACACAGCGGTTAGGCAGTACATGTTTGACTGGTGCGACTGTCTAGCGGCAGTGGCAGCTGCAAATGCTGCATAGAATAGGATGGGTCAGGCGTGGAGATATCTAGCTGTGTGTGACCAGACTTGGCAGCCCCCTCAGCAACACAGTGTAGATATAACATGATGGACAGGAAAGAGATACTTTCCTGGGCAAGGAGCAATGATCATACCTCCCAACTTTTGAGGTAGGCAAAGAGGGACAAAGATAGTGGCATGCGCAGTGTGCCATAGCAAATTTTAGGCTATGCCCCTGACCACACCTACTTCACAACTAGTCACACCCATATCCACGCCCCAACCACACCCATTTAGCTCTGCTGATCACACTGTTTCATAAACAATAATTACAAACAGAAAAAAATATGGCCACACAGTGCTCCATACTGTATAATGACCACACAGTGCTCCATACTGTATAATGGCCACACAGTGCTCCATACTGTATAATGGCCACACAGTGCTCCATACTGTATAATGGCCCCACATGATGCTCCATACTGTATAATGGCCATACAGTTCTCCATACTGTATAATGACCACACAGTGCTCCATATTGTATAATGGCCACATTGCTTCATACTGTATAATGGCCCCACATGATGCTCCATACTGTATAATGGCCACACATGATGTTCAATACTGTATAATAGCAACACAGTGCTCCATACTGTATAATAGCCACACATAATGCTCCATACTGTATAATGGACCCACATGATGCTCAATAATGTATAATGGCCACACAGTGCTCCATATTGTATAATGGCCACACATGATGCTTAATACTGTTTAATGGCCACACAGTGCTGCATACTGTATAATGGCCCCACATGAGGCTCAATGCTGTATAATGGCCACATAGTGCTCCATATTGTATAATGGCCACACATGATGCTCAATACTGTATAATGGCTGCACAGTGCTCCATACTGTATACTGTAATGGCCACACATGATGCTTCATACTGTATAATGGCCCCACATGATGCTGTGCACTGTATAATAGCCCCACATGATGCTGCATACAGTATAATGGCCCCACATGACAATGCCAGTGTACAGTCGGAGCAGTAGATGTGTCCCAGCAGCTCTGCTTACAATGCAGGCAAAGATTTCACCACCTGTTGCTGTCCACGCTGCTGCTCAACAGATCCTGCACATTGCAATGTAGCCCAGCTCTGCGAACTCTGCATGCACCCAGACAACACCACTATCTTCTGGCTCTGGGTGCAGTCACTCTCATTTCATCAATCCATAAAACCTTTGAAAAGTCCATCTTAAGATATTTCTTGGTCCAGTCTTGACATTTTATCTTATGTTTCTTGTTCAAAGGTGGTAGTTTTTCAGCCTTCCTTACCTTGGCCATGTCCCTGAGTATGGCACACCTTGTGCTTTTTGTTACTCCAGTAACATTGCAGCTCTGAAATATGGCAAAACTGGTGGCAAATGGCATCTTGGCAGCTTCACGCCTGATTTTCCTCAATTCATGGGCAGTTATTTTGCGCCTTTTTTGCCCAACACGCTTCTTGCGACCCTGTTGGCTATTTGCCATGAAACGCTTTATTGTTCGGTGATCATGCTTCAAAAGTTTGGGAATTTCAAGACTGCTGCATCCCTCTGCAAGACATCTCACAATTTTGGACTTTTCAGAGCCCGTCAAATCTCTCTTCTGACCCAGGAAGTTGCCTAATAATTAAGCACACCTTATATAGGGTTTTGATGTCATTAGACAACACCCCTCCTCATTACAGAGATGCACATCACCTGATTTACTTAATTGGTAGTTGGCTCTCAAGCCTGAACAGCTTGGAGTAGGACAACATGTATAAAATGTATCATGTGATCAAAATACAACTTGCCTAATAATTCTGCACACAGTGTATATATAGTTATGGCAGCTGCTGTATTGCCACAATCATGACCAGCTTGGGGTTGAATTCGCACACTATTGGATGACTGAGAGCATATGACTGTTTCGACAATACATATTCAGGTAATGTCGCTTCATGTGCTAATGGAGGAAAGTAGTTTCTGGTCTATTTGAGCCTGAATCTTCACACCTTATTTTCCTCCATTATAAGCACAAGACTGCCAAAGATGCACCCGAGGAAAAGAACTTCTAATTCAAAGATACTCACATGCAGGCCGCACCACAATCACAAACACATCTAGAGCTTTCAGGCACATTGAGCCTCTTCAACCAACATCACTTACTCCTGAGCTGATCACAGATGAAGTGCATTTTTCCACAAAGGATTTTTTAGCAAAACATCACTTCTGCTGTGTATTGCTAATGCCAGCACCCTCATACTCTGCTGAAATTAGCTCCTGTCACCTTGATTTGGTTACCAGGTCTTATCCACGACACAATCATCATCATTGTCATCCATGATTAGAAAATCTTCTAAACTCCTAGTCACCCCCCTTGGTTCCCACCTTTAAATTTTCCCTGGCTCAGAATTCCAATGCCGAGTGCATGTGTAAGTGAGGGGAACATGGGTGTGCAGGTTGTGTGTGTATCATAAACGGTACATGAGGGTTGCAAAATTTGTGTGATAGGGTGTGTAGGGTTTGTACTCGCTGAGGTGCAGCGGGTGACAATCACGAGGCACATTCCTTTAAAAGTTCAGAGGGTTTATTGTTTCACAAACCCACAAAACAGAACAGAAAAACAAATAGCCTTTAGCTCAGGCAAAAGAAGGTATAAGTGACCAGTACTTCAGACTCAGTCCTAGAGCCTCAACACACAGCAGTAGCCTACATTATATAGCTATAACCATACCCAGGAACCCATTACATGATTAGTCACATGGTCATGACATCACCGCAGGTCGTCAAACACATATTGAGGTATGGTGATGCCCCTACCCAGGGGTGAGGTGTATGGGTAGCCAGACCCTCCCATCTCTCACAGCTACCCGTAACCCGGACCCAAGTGTACTAAACGATCCCTTAGTGCTTATGTGCATTAAAGAATACACTCCGGGTTACATCACAGAGACAAGTCATCTCTGTGACCCATACCTCTCGTCGACTATACGGGCCTTAGCCATGCTACATACCTCCCCCTCTGATACACCAAAAAGGCCCCCCAAGAATATTATTCAGGGCACAGAATGTTTAGTTCAAACATATAAAGTTTATTTATCCATGAATAAAACTTCATTTTTTAAAAACATCCATAATACAAAAATTGTGCAAGTACCTCCAATCCAAATAAACAACCGGTTTGTATGTGCTTAATAATTAATCCTGACATTACCTTGCGTCAGGTTTAGGTATTCATGTTTGTAGTAATTACATGTATGTTACTTCATGGTATTAGACACAGATTATAAATGGGCACCGTAATCCAATGGAGCATTATTTAATACATGGAAGTCACTCACTTAGATTACTAATTATGCGGTGGTGGCAGGCAGTGCGCATGCACCATGGTGTCAGGGCCGGACCCTCTTGCCGGTGGCACAGGTCGGGCTCCTGCCCTCCCCCAAAGTTTTGGGTCAGGTCGCGAGTCATGCCATCGCCGCTGGTGCGTGGGTCCTGTGGCCTTGGGCACCGAGGATGCATGCGCCGCTTTTACCTGTCCGCTTTGAATTAGGGTTTTCACTAGTTAATATACAGTCACGATTGGGACACGGACCCTATTTAGGGCTACAATATCTCACATTGAACTAGGGGGTAGTTGTTATATAGCAATAGACCATAGAATTGTGTTGAGGAACAGATATGGGTCACTTATCCTTATCGTGATCCTGTGATTATTTATCCAAAATGCGTGTCAAAAAGCAAGGCATGCTTAAATAGTGTATACTAAGATCAACATAGGGGGTCTTTTTTTCATTATTTTTTTTTCATTTCCTTGCAAGAGCGCATAAGTACATATTAATTTGCGCATTGGTAGAGCTATTTGCACGATATGTGGTGAGTGGAGTTGCAAATTGGGCAATATGTATGCAATATTTGTTGTCATGGCAACACCGCTTTGAAATTAGCATAACTTTTTTAATTTTGGAATTGCGCACACCCGGACAAAATGTAAGCGGCATTTGCTATCAAAGCAACGTAGGTTTAAGATCGGCATAAGAACGTTTTCTTTTTTCTATTTTTAGCATTGCGTATACTTAGGCAATAGGCAAGCGGTATCTGCTACTATGGCAACGCAGCCTTATAAATTAGCATAGAATTGCCTTTTGTTCCGGAGTCGTGCATTCCCATGTAGTACACATGCGGCATTCGTTACCATGGCAACACATCCTTGAACATAGCATGGAACTATCTCCATTTATGGAGTTATGTACTTTGTGTGACAGGTTGGCGGCATTTGCTATTACGGCAATGCAACTTTAAAATTACTATAGAATTACCTTTGTATTCAGCGGCTGCTACTTAGCTCTTCACCACCAGAGTCAAGTATTTCTTTTTCTTCCACTTCCGGAGTTGCGCACCTCTACACAACATGTTGCTAGGTAACGTACCTCCGCTTTGGATCTGCATAATTGTATATAGTTTTTTGTTATAGTAATGATGAGTGCGCGGTGATGAGATACAAGCTGGTCGGTAGGTATGGTAATTAGTATAGTATGAAGCGGGGATACTGCATTGAGATACTGTCGCATACACCGGAAGTGGGAGTAAACACTTAGCATAGGAGCGGCTGTTGGATGAATGGTAGCACAGTAGTGATTTGTTGGTGGCAGATTTAAATAGACCCAGCTTACCGTCCAGAGTACACGCCCCCGGAAG
Organism: Ranitomeya imitator; assembly: GCF_032444005.1. Taxonomy (NCBI): domain Eukaryota; kingdom Metazoa; phylum Chordata; class Amphibia; order Anura; family Dendrobatidae; genus Ranitomeya; species Ranitomeya imitator. The sequence goes on along the minus strand of NC_091285.1, from coordinate 276,474,906 downwards.
AAGAACTTATCGAAACGCGCGTAGGGGTTCCTGGTTTTGTGTGTGCGCTTCAGCAAGGTGAATATGTTTTGATATACTTACCAACTTTTGTTTCAATTAGGCATGTGCTGATCATAAAGGGATTTTGTACCTAGATATGAGCTAAAGAAGTAGCGTTATACCTACCACTCTATCGTACATAAGCATTATGGCAGTCAGCTCTCTGCAAATCTCTGCACGTGGACATGTATTTATGCACATTGGCACTTTAGAAACTTCAAATTAAAGCTGTCTCCTTGCAAGGATATATTTAGACCCTGCATAGCATTAGTTATAAAATAATCTGACTTAAAATAAGTTTTGTATTAAACTGGCTGTCAGTATGTATGTCAGGATTAATTATTAAGCACATACAAACAGGTTGTTTATTTGGATTGGAGGTATTTGCACAATTTTTGTATTATGGATGTTTTAAAAAAATGAAGTTTTATTCATGGATAAATAAACTTTATATGTTTGAACTAAACATTCTGTGCCCTGAATAATATTCTTGGGGGCCTTTTTGGTGTATCAGATCTTCGGATGTGTTCTGTTAAGATTCATATGGACTAATATGTATAAATACCTCCCCCTCTGCCTAAAGCCATGGGGCTTGGCACGTTACCCCACTAGACAAGGGATTCTTGAGGGTGTATCGGCATTACCGTGTAGCTTCCCTGCCCTATGTTCTACATGGAGGCTGAAGTCCTGCAGGGCTAAGAACCAACAGGTGACCCTAGCATTTCTACCCTTTGTTTCCCTCATCCATCTGAGTGGGGCATGGTAGGATATCAATCTAAACTTACATCCCAGCAGATAGTACCGTAACGTGTCCACCGCTCACTTTATGGCCAAGCACTCCTTCTCTACAATGGAGTAATTCCTTTCACATAAAGATAACTGTTGTGAATTCTGCTTTTGGGCTCCCTCCGGTGGTTGTAGAGGGTAATGCAGTTGTGCCTGGACTGCAGAATTGGACAGGTGTATCTGCTAATTGCAAAGCTGACTGGGGTATATAGCTTTGCAGGACTCTTTAGTCCCTGCCAGTAGTCAATATTCCTTTGGAAGTGTTGGTCCTGCCTGGCCTCTCCTGCTTGCTGCCAATTCAGCAAAGTTAAGTGTTTGCTTCATTTTGTTTTAGACACACTGCTGTGTGTTTATTTTCTGTGCTATCTTGTTTCTATTTTGTTCCTGCTAGACTGTGCCTGATGTTTTTCTCAGTCTAGTTGGATTTGCTGGAGTCGCAGATATACTCTCCACATCTTTAGTTAGGTGGTGGAGTTTTTGTATTTTTCTGCTGTGGATATTTTGTATTGTTTTATGCTGACCGCATAGTATCCTGTACTATCCTTTCCTTTCTAGGTAGAAGTGGCCTCCTTTGCTTATCCCTGTTTTCAGTCTGCGTGTGTCTTTTCCTCTCCTACTCACAGTCATTATTTGTGGGGGGCCGTCTATCCTTTGGGGGTCTACTCTGAGGCAAGAGAGTTTTCCTATTTCCATCTTTAGGGAAATTTAGTTCTCCGGCTGTGTCGAGGTGTCTAGGTCTGGTTAGGCACACCCCACGGCTACTTCTAGTTGCGGTGATAAGATCAGGGTTTGCGGTCAGTATAGTTACCACTGCTCCAGCGAAGGTCATTTCATGCTGCTCCAAGGCCACTTGATCATAACAGATAACATCCTACTCAGGTAAATAACAGGATGCTCTTCTCCATGTATCTCCTGGGAAAGGACTGCTCTTATCCCAACATCAGAGGCGTCTGTCTGAAGAATAAACTCTTTCTTAAAGTCTGGGGCCATCAGAACGGGTTGCTTACACAGAGCCCCTTTCATTTCTTGGAAGGCTGACTGTCTCTTCGGACAATCTAACCATTGATTTTGTCCCCTTTAGAAGATTAGTCAGAGGCACAGCCAACATGGCGAACTTTGGGATGAACCTCCTGTAAGAACCCACAATCCCCAGAAGGCTCTAACTTGGTTTTTGGAGAGTGGTCTTAGCTATGTTTGAATTGCCTCCACTTTACTGATTTGGGGGTTTATTTTGCCACGACCCACTACATATCCCAGGTACTTGGCTTCCTCTTTACCCAAGGCACACTTCTTTGGGTTTATTGTAAACCCCGCCTCCCTTAGAGCATCAACCACTGCTTGGACCTTTTCCAGATGACTCTCCCAGTCCGAGCTAAAGATGACAATATCATCCAGGTACACAGCAGCGTATGGCTTATGAGGTGCAAGGATTCTATCCATAGCCCACTGGAAGGTCACCGGAGCTCCCTGCATGCCAAACGGCATCCTGACGTACTCGAAGCATCCATCTGGTGTAGAAAATGCAGTCTTCTCCTTGGCTTCCTGTGCCATGGGGATCTGCCAATACCGCTTTGTCAAATCGAAGGTGGTTATGTACCTGGTGGGTCCAAGTCTTTCGATGAGCTCATCAACGCGTGGCATGGGATATGCGTCGAACTTGGAGACCTCATTTAGCTTCCGATAGTCATTGCAGAACCTCCATTCACCATCAGGTTTTTGGACCAGGACAATTGGGCTCGACCAACCGCTCTTGGATTCCTCAATGACCCCAAGCTTCAACATACGCTCCACCTCCTTGGAGATTACTTCTCGACGGGCCTCAGGAATTCGATAAGGCTCGACGTTCACCCGCACATGTCGCTCTGTCAGGACCTCATGCTCTTCGACCTTTGTGCACCCCGGCAACTCTGAAAACAGGCCCCTGTTCTTCTGGAGTAACTCCCAGCACTGTTTTTTCTGGGCCTTCGATAGCGTCTCTGCTATAGTAACTACTCCAACCTCACCTTTTGGGTTGCTCAGCAAGCACGGAGTTACCGCTGGCTCTCTATCTTGGCATGGCTTGATGTGGTTGATATGGTAAACTTGGATTGGTTTCTGTCTTCATGGTTGGTGAATCTAACAGTTTCTCACCAAGCTTCTCCACCACCTCATATGGCCCTTGCCATTTGGCCAAGAACTTGCTCTTCACCATCGGAACTAACACAAGAACTCGTTCTCCCAGATTTAACTGCCTCACTCTTGCTGACTGCTTGTAGACCCTGGCCTGAGCTTCTTGTGCCTGGCAGAGGTGTTTTTTCACAGTGGGCATCACCTTCGCAATCCTCTGCTGCATCAGTGCCACATGCTCAATGACGCTTCTGTGGGGCATAACTTTGGCTTACCAGGTTTCCTTGGCTATATCCAGGAGACCTCGTGGATGTCGGCAATACAGAAGCTCAAATGGTGAGAACCCCATGGTGGCCTGTGGAACTTTGCGGATGGAATACAGCAGATACGGTAAGAGACAATCCCAGTCTCTACCGTCTTTCTCTATGGCTTCTCTTAGCATGCTCTTCAGTGTCTTGTTAAATCTCTCAACAAGGCCATCTGACTGAGGATGGTACACTGAAGTCCTCAATTGGGAGATTTTCAGGACTTTGCACAACTCCCTCATCAGCTTGCTCATAAAAGGTGTCCCCTGGTCAGTCATGATCTCCTTCGGCAAACCTGTCCGGGAAAACACATGGACCAACTCATGGGCTATACTCTTCGCGGAAGAATTTCTCTAGGGAATTGCCTCAGGATAGCTTGTGGCATAGTCCAGGATGACTAATATATACTGAGGGCCCCGGGCTGATTTAACTAGGGGACCGACCAAGTCCATGGCAATTCTCTCAAATGTCACCTCAATAATGGGCAATAGCACAAGGGGGCTCCGGAAATGAGGGGTGGGGGCAGTTAACTGACATGTAGGGCAGGACCTGCAATAGTTCATTATTTCCTGGTGACACCCTGGCCAAGAGAACCTCTACACAACCCGTTCCTGCATTTTTTCCACCCCCAGATGTCCACCCAAGATGTGTGAATGGGCCATGTCCAACACCTTCCGTCTATAGGGACCTGGCACTATTAACTGCTCTACCAACTCCTCCCTTATTTTCGTGACCCAGTACAACAGCTCCCCACTCACCATAAAATAGGGAAATCTTGTGTCCACCCCTGGCTCCTGCGCAACCCCATTAATGACTGTGAGATTGTAAAAGGCTTCCCTCAGAGTTGGGTCCCTATGTTGGGCAGTCCCAAAATTCTCACCGGCCACCCCTAACTCTGGAATGTCAGATACAGGAGACACTTCCTCCTCATCCCCTACTAGGACACAAAAAGGAAACCGGTCAACCTCTGGGTGTGGCGATACCTTATTAGGGCTCATTGGTTCCCTACTCTTGCTAGTGACCTCAGAACCCTTTCCCCACAGATCCCAAAACAAGCAGAAATCCCGGCCTATAATTATAGGATGCAACAAGTCCTGAACGACGGCGACTTCATGAGGCCATATGGTAGTCCTTTATATCATCATGTATGCATCGAACGCCAACCTTCTTCCCCGGGAGTAGGTTGAGAGGAAAAGTTGCCCTCAGAAGAGCCACTAAGCTCCCGGAGTCTAGCAGCGCTGTTACTGCTTGACTGTTCACCATCACGGGACATGCTTGAGACCCCTCACTGGGTGGAGAGTTCACACTGCAGGCTGGATATGCATAGTATAAACTACAGCGTGCTATGCTGTAGTCCATCTGCCCAGTGGTCTGGGGACAATGGGCAGCTATATGTTCTGGCCTGTGGCCCTTCCAGCAAATAACATCACCTGTAGGGACCTTGGGCACCACTTGGGGGAAGTGGTGCCCCTTTTGACCTTGGATGCCTCGCCCCTTTTGAGACTCTGCCCCCTTCTGGGAACCCCGGTATGGAATGGGCTGCCTCCCCAAGGAGCCTTCCATCCCAATCCATTCCATCTTTCGACCAGTCCAACCAGTTCATCGGCATTCCGGGGATCACCCTGCGCAACCCAAGTTTGTATGGGACTCGGCAGGGAGTGCACAATCCGGTAAATCACCACTCGTTCTACCATCTGCGCAGGCATAGAGGACTCTGGCTGCAGCCATTCCTGGACCAGGTGCAACAGGTCGAACATTTGGGAATGAGGTGGTTTCTCCCGGTGATAGGCCCAGCGGTGAACTCGCTGCGCCCTGACAGTCAGTGTCACCCCCAAATGTGTGAGAATCTCAACTTTCAGTTTGTGATGGCATCCTGCAGGGTCGAGTCATAGTATGCCTTCTGGGGTTCCCCCATCAGGTACGGCACCAGTACCTCTGGCAACTGCTCTGGCGGAAGTTTTTCCCTCTCAGCAACCCTCTCAAACACCTTCAGGAAGGCTTCAACATCATCCCCGGGGTTTTGTAATGCGCGTCTTACCGCCTTCTGGACGTGGGCATCATCATCCCGACCTGGGGTTGGGGCACTCGTCCTGCCCTGGATGGCAGTTGCCAGACGCTGCATCTGCTGCCGTTGCTCCTGGCTCTGTTGTATCTGCTGCAACAACAGCCTGTTGGTCTCTTGCTGCTGTGACTGTGACTGGACCAAGTGTTTCAGCAGGTCCTCCATTTTTTTCGGCAATGCTTGCTGGCTTGCTACAGACTTGACCCAGGGCATGCAGTAACAGTCTCACATCTCTGCTGGGAATGCAGCTGGCACATCTAGCACCAATTGTAGAGGTTGTACTCGCTCAGGTGCAGCGGGTGGCAATCACGAGACACATTGCTTTAAAAGTACACAGGGTTTATTGTTTCACAAACAGAAAAACAAATAGCCTTTAGCTCAGGCAAAAGAAGGTATAAGTGACCAATACTTCAGGCTCAGTCCTAGAGCCTCAACACACACTGGAGGCTTCCACCTTCCCACATACAGGTCCTGTGTTAAGCAGTAGCCTACATTATACAGCTATAACCACACCCAGGAACCTATCATATGATTAATCACGTGGTCGTGACATCACCGCAGGTCCTCAAAAACATATTGAGGTATGGTGATGCCCCTACCCAGGGGTGACGTATGTCGGTAGCCAGACCCTCCCATCTCTCACAGCTACCCGTAAACCGGACCCGCATTAACCTCTTTCTGACATTAGACGTACTATCCTGTCGAGTTGGTATGGGCCCGTATGACAACCGACGGGATAGTTCGTCTAACGCGATCGCGGCCGGGTGTCAGCTGATTATCACAGCTGACATCCGGAACTATGTGCCAGGAGCGGTCACAGACCGCTCCCGGCACATTAACCCCTGGAAGACTGCGATCAAACATGATTGCAGCGTTCCGGCAGCATTGGGAAGCATTGCGCAGGGAGGGGGCTCCCTGCGTGCTTCCCTGAGACCCTCGGAGCAATGCGATGTGATCACATTGCTCCGAGCGTCTCCTTCGTCCTCCTCCCTGCAGGCCCCGGATCCAATATGGCCGTGGGGCACCTTCCGGGTCCTGCGGGGAGGTGGCTTGCAAGCGCCTGCTCAGAGCAGGCGCCGGCAAGATTCCTGCAGTGCCTGTCAGATCGCTGATCTGACACAGTGCATTGCAAAGTGACCATGATGTCCCACACTGGGACAAAGAAAAAAGTTTAAAAAAAATATGTACATGTGTAAAAAAAAAATCCTAAATAAAAAAATAAATAACTATTGTTCCAATAAATACATTTCTTTATGTAAGATAAGCATACCAGAACCCATAATATAAAAGGACCATATTCAAGGGAGATACTCTTCAAAGAGCCACATAGAAAACAAACGAGAAACACACAAGAGCCTAAACTCCCCAATGTAACTATATCGTATTCAAATAATAACTATTGCCATGCGGTTCAAAAATGAACCGCATGGCAATAGTTATTATTTGAATACGATATACTGTAGTTACATTGGGGAGTTTAGGCTCTTGTGTGTTTCTCGTATGTTTTCTATATTTCTTTATGTAAATAGAAAAAAACCAAAACAATAAAAGTACACATATTTAGTATCGCCGCGTTCATAACGACCCGACCTATAAAACTGTCCCACTAGTTAACCCCTTCAGTGAACACCATAAAAAAAACTGGGCAAAAACAATGCTTTATCATCATATCGACCGAACAAAAAGTGGAATAATCCAGAACTAAGAAGAAAACAGCCGCACAACTCGAATCTTCCGTGAAATAAAAAACCTTTGTCCTTTATTTCATTTGCACAATGTGGACAAGGTTATAAGGGAGAGACATTAGCAGAACATGCAGAAAAAACAAAAGAGGACTACGGCCGCTTCGCATCTTGCCCGTTGACCAGTTGAAGCATGCAAGACGCGAAACGGCCGTAGTCCTCTTTTGTTTTTTCTGCATGTTCTGCTAACGTCTCTCCCTTATAACCTTGTCCACATTGTGCAAATGAAATAAAGGACAAAGGTATTTTATTTCACGGAAGATTCGAGTTGTGCGGCTGTTTTCTTCTTATTTCTGGATTACTTCACATGTGTTTTTCAGCAAGCACCTCCACACACCGTGAATATACCATGAAGGGTGTCGTTGAGACCATCATCTCCACCAGTAAGTCGATTTTTTTTGTCTTTGTGTCATTCCATTTTTAATTTTTTTCTTTGTGATTTTAAAAAGTGGAATAACACGCGATCAAAACGACGAATATAAATAAACATTATACCGCTGAAAACGTCATCTTGTTCCGCAAAAAGCGAGCTGCCATACATCATCATCAGTGAAAAAGTTAAAAAGGTATAGCCCTCAGAATAAATCGATGCAAAAATAATTATTTTTCTATAGAATAGTTTTTACTGTATAATAGCGCTGTAATCGTACTGACCCGAAGTATAAAACTGCTTTATCAATTTTACCAAAGGTGGAACGGTATAAATGCCCTCCCCCCCCAAAAGAAATTCACGAATTGCTGGTTTTTGTTCACTCTGCCTAACAAAAATCAGAATAAAAAGCGATCAAAAAATGTCATGTGCCTGAAAATGATACCAGTAAAAATGTCAACTCGTCCCACAAAAAACAAGAGCTCACATGACTCTGTGGACCCTAATAATGGAAAAATTATAGCTCTCAGAATGTGGTAACGCAAAAAATATTTTTTGCAATAAAAAGCATCTTTTAGTGTGTGGCAGCTGCCAAACATAAAAACCCACTATAAATAGTAAATCAAACCCCCCATTATCACCCCCTTAGTTAGGGAAAAATAATAAAATAAAGAAATGTATTTCTTTCTATTTTCCCATTAGGGTTAGGGTTGGGGCTAAAGTTAGGGTTGGGGCTAAAGTTAGAGTTAGAGTTGGGGCTAAAGTTAGGGTTAGGGCTAAAGTTAGGGTTGGGGCTAAAGTTAGGGTTAGGGTTGGGGCTAATGTTAGGGTTGGGGCTAAAGTTAGGGTTAGGGTTGGGGCTAAAAGTAGGGTTGGAGCTAGACTTGGAGTTAGGGTTAGGATTACGTTTATGGTTGGGATAGGGGTGTGTCAGGGTTATGGATATGGTTAGGGTTGGGATTAGGGTTTAGGGGTGTGTTGGGGTTAAGGGTGTGTTGGGGTTGGGATTAGGGTTAGGGGTGTGTTTGGGTTAGGGGTGTGGATAGGGTTGGGATTAGGGTTAGGGGTGTGTTGGGTTAGGGGTGTGTTGAGTTTAGGGGTGTGGTCAGGGTTGGGATTAGGCTTAGGGGTGTGTTGGGGTTTAGGTTGGAGTTAGAATTGGGAGGTTTTCACTGTTTAGGCACACTAGGGGCTCTGCAAATGCAACATAACATCCGATCTCAATCCATACAATTCTGCATTGAAAAAGTAAAATGGTGCTTCTTCCCTTCCGAGCTCTGCCGTGAGCCTAAGCAGTGGTTTACCCTCACATATGGGGTATCAGCATACTCAGGACAAATTGTACAATAACTTTTGGGGTCCAATTTCTCCTGTTACCCATGGGAAAATACAAAACTGGGGGCTAAAAAAATCATTTTTGTTGGAAAAAAAAGATTTTTTATCTTCACGGCTCTGCGTTATAAACTTTAGTGAAACACTTTGGTTTTCAAAGTGATCAACACAATCTAGATAAATTCCTTGGGGGGTATAGTTTCCAATATGTGGTCATTTGTGGGAGGTTTCTATTGTTTAGGTAATCAGGGGCTCTGCAAATGCAACCTGACGCCCACAGACCATTCCATCAAAGTCTGCATTCCAAAAAGCCACTTCTTCCCTTCCGAGCTCTGCCATGCGCCCAAACAGTAGTTTTCTTCCACATGTTGGGTATCAGCGTACTGAGAACAAATTGGACAACAACTTTTGGGGTCCAATTTCTCCTGTTACCCTTGGGAAAATACAAAACTGGGGGCTAAAAATCATTTTTGTGGAAAACATTTTTTTTTTATTTTCATGGCTCTGCGTTATAAACTTTAGTGAAACACTTGGAGGTTCAAAGTGCTTACCACACATCTAGATAAGTTCCTTGGGGATCTAGTTTCCAAAATGGGGTCACTTTTGGGGGGATTCCACTGTTTAGGCACATCTGAGGCTCTGCAAATGAGACATTGCGTCCCATCTCAATTCCATCAAATTTTGCATTGAAAAGTCAAATGGCGCTCTTTCCCTTCTGAGCTCTGCCATGCGCCCAAACAGTGGTTTACCCCCACATAAGGGGTATCAGAGTACTCAGGACAAATTGTACAACAACGATTGGGGTCCAATTTCTCCTGTTACCCTTGGGAAAATAAAAAATTGGGGCGAAAACCTTTTTGTGAAAAAATAAGATTTTTTATTTTTACGGCTCTACATTATAAACTTCTGTGAAGCATTTGGGGTTCAAAGTGCTCACCATACACCTAGATAAGGTCCGTAGGGGGTCTGCTTTCCAAAATGGTGTCACGTGTTGGGGATTTCAATGTTTAGGCACATCAGGGGCTCTCCAAATGAGACATGGTGTCCAATCTCAATTCCAGCCAATTTTGCATTGAAAAGTCAAATGGCACTTCTTCCCTTCTGAGCTCTGGCATGCGCTCAAACAGTGGTTTACCCCCACATATGGGGTATTAGCGTACTCAGGACAAGTTGCACAACAACGTTTGGTATCAAATTTCTCCTGTTACTCTTGGAGAAATACAAAATTTAGTGCACAAAATAATTTTTGTGAAAAAAATAAGATTTTTTATTTTTACGGCTCAACATTATAAACTTCTGTGAAGCACTTGGGGGTTCAAAGTGCTCATCAAACATCTAGATAAGTTCCTTTGGGGTCTACTTTCCAAAATGGTGTCACTTTGGGGGGTTTCCACTGTTTATGCACATCAGGTGCTCTCCAAACGCGACATGGCGTCCTATCGCAATGCCAGATAATTTTGCATTGAAAAGTCAAATGGCGCTCCTTCCCTTCCAAGCTCTGCTATACGCCCAAACAGTGGTTTACCCCCACAAATGGGGTATCAGCGTACTCAGGTCCAATTGTACAACAACTTTTGGGGTCCAATTTCTCCTGTTACCCTTGGTAAAATAAAGCAAATTGGATCAGAAGTAAATGTTTTATGAAAAAAAGTTAAATGTTCATTTTTTGTAAACATTGCAAAAATTCCTGTGAAACACCTGAAGGGTTAATAAACTTCTTGAATGTGGTTTTGAGCACCTTGAGGGGTGCAGTTTTTAGAATGGTGTCACACTTGGATATTTTCTATCATATAGACCCCTAAAAGTGACTTCAAATGTGATGTGGTCCCTAAAAAAAATGGTGTTGTAAAAATGAGAAATTGCTTGTCAACTTTTAACCCTTATAACTCCCTAACAAAACAACCTTTGGTTCCAAAATTGTACTGATGTAAAGTAGACATGTGGGAAATGGTACTTATTAAGTATTTTGTGTGACATATCTCTGTGATTTGAGGGCATGAAAATTCAAAGTTGGAAAATTGCAAAATGTTCAAAATTTTCGTCAAATTTCCATTTTTTTCACAAATAAACTCAAGCAATGTGAAGGAAATTTTACCACTATTATGAAGTACAATATGTCATGAGAAAACATTGTCAGAATCACCAGGATCCATTGAAGCGTTCCAGAGTTATAACCTCATAAATCGACAGTGGTCAGAATTGTAAAAATTGGCCTGGTCATTAACATGCAAATCATCCTTGGGGGTAAAGGGGTTAAAGAAAACACTCCGGGTTACATCACAGAGACAAGTCATCTCTGTGACACATACTTTCCCATTGACTATATGACCCTTAGCCACACTACAGGTGGTACATGGGAGGCAGCTGTGTGTGATAGAGGGGCACATGGTGGGGCAGGCTGTGTTTGATAGATGTGTACATGGGGTGCAGTCTGTGTGTGTGATAGAGGAAAACAGGCTATGTGTGTGTGTAATACAGAGGAATATGTGGGGTGCAGGCTGTATTTTTGATAGATGGATACATGCGTGTGATAGGGAGTTACATGAGGGGCAGGCTGTGTGTTTTTAATAGAAAGATACATGGTGGTTCAGCCTGTGTGTCTGACAGAGGGATACATAGGGATTACAGGCTGTATGTGATCGAATGGTACATGGATTTGCAGGCTGTGTGTTTATAAATGGTTAATGGGGGTGCAAGCAATGTTTATGAAAGGTTACATATGGGTGCAGGCTGTGTGTGGTATAGAGGGATATATGAGGGGTAGGCTGTATGTGTGGTATATAGGGGTGTAGGCTGTGTATTTGACAGAGCACAGAAAATATGACGTAGTCACAGAAGAAAGGACCCCATGATGCCACTCTTCATAGGAGATTCAAACAGGAGAACAACTTGCAAGTGGCCACTTTAAGTAGCTTTTCTCATGATTGCATACACCTGGCTATGAAGGTCAAAGCTCAATGAGGTTAGAAAACCAAAAAAAGTGCTTTAGTAAGTCAGTAAAAAGTAGGTAGGAGTACGGTGGCGCAGTGGTTAGCACAACAGCCTCGCAGCGCTGGAGTCCTGGGTTCAAGCCCCACTAAGGACAACATCTGCAAAGAGTTTGTATGTTCTCTCCGTGTTTGCGTGGGTTTCCTCCGGGTACTCCGGTTTCCTCCCACATTCCAAAGACATACTGATAGGGAATTTAGATTGTGAGCCCCAACGGGGACAGTGATGATAATGTGTGCAAACTGTAAAGCGCTGCGGAATATGTTAGCGCTATATAAAAATAAAGATTATTATTATTATTATTTAAAACAAGAAAATGATAAGGGTGCCCATACTTATGCACCTGTCAGATTTAGTTTGAATGCAGATTGCACATTTTCTGTTAGTACAATAAACCTCATTTCAAGGCAGAAACATTACTGTGTCCAACAGTTATTAGATATATGAAACTGAAATAGATGTTGCCTAAAAAACAATTTTTAGAAAACATTAAGCTTAAGATTAATAGGGGTGCCCAAACGTTTTCATATAACTGTATATACGGACACAGGGTATATTCTCTCGCTTGTAGTGCAGCAGTGTATACACAGTGCAATTTAACAGACAGTGACCCAAGAAAGTCCAACTTAAAGTCTTTATTGTCCAAGAACTGACAGTTAAAGGCAGCTTTATCCTCTAGATTGCAGCCGGGTCATCCAAATACAGTCCATATGGCACCCCGCTGCCATGGGTGACAACATCGTCGTATCATCCTTGGGTGCTTCAGAAGCCCTGGTGTCCTTGGCTTTGTGTTTAACCTCACACAAGCCTGTCCTGCATAGAGCTCTTGCTCTGCAGCTTGCAAACAAACCACTGACACCCCCAAACCAACAATGACAGTTTGGGCTCCTTTCCACTTGCGAGAAACACGTCCGTGTCTCGCATGTGAAAACCAAGCTCTGGCGCCAGCACTTGGGAGCGGAGCGTGCGGCTCCATGTGTTGCTATGCGGCTGCACGCTCCGCTCTGGAGTGTCGGCGCCAGATCTTGGCTTTCACATGCGAGACACGGACGTGTTTCTCGCAAATGGAAACAAGCCCTTTAAATGGGAATCGTGGACATAGAGCCACTCTCAAAACCCAGAGTGGAGGGAGAGATTCGCCCCACTACCAAACCTGCAAAATCGCTCCGAAAATAAAAGCCCTTGCTGGGTTTTTCTATAAACTGACTTGGTCAAATAGTCTGTCTAAATCCAAATTCTCTTTTATTTTGCATTGTTAACACAGGCTTTGTAGTAATCACAAATGCACTCCAGCGGGCTTAATATGTCTCTATGCGCATCCTAGGGCATATATACTGGCTCTTGTATATTATTCCCCTCACTGCCTCACTATATATACAATTGCTAATATATGCTATACAGTACAGTTAATTAATAAAACAGATCAGTTAGAGGACACTTGGAAATAGTTATATACTGTGTATATTGCATCTCTATATTGCACCACAAGTCCAATATTCTACCAAAGCCTCTGCACTAGGGTTGAGCGAAACGGGTCGTTCATTTTCATAAGTCGCCGACTTTTGGCAAAGTCGGGTTTCATGAAACCCGACCCGATCCCTGTGTGGGTCAGCCATGCGGTCGGCGATTTTGGCGCCAAAGTCGCGTTTCATATGACGTGTTTAGCGCCATTTTTTCAGCCAATGAAGGAGCATGGGCAGAGTAATGACATAGGTGTCAGGGGCGTGCACATCTATCAGCATTTTTTTTGCTTGTGCGCTGTAGCTATTTGTAATGTGTAAACCCAGCTTTTCTGTGTAGGGACGGACGGGGGAGAGAGAGAGAGAGAGAGAGGGAGAGAGAGAGAGAGAGAGAGAGAAAAAATAAATAAAAATAAAAAATAAAACCCACTGACTTTGCATTGGGTTTCGTGTTTCGGTCGATCCCCGACTTTTTGCGATAATCGGCCGATTCCACTCGACTCGACTTTTGAGATAGTCGGGTTTCGCAAAACCCGACTCGACCCTAATAAAGTCAAGGTCGCTCAACCCTACTCTGCACATCTCCTGAGGTAAACTGGGATTGTTTTCTGGTAATTATCTATGTAGAAGAGTAGAAACCTGACACCATGATATGACACGATAATATATAATGTTCTCATGTGTGTCACTGTGTCTTCATAAATATGATGTGCGACCAGGAAGAGATTTTTTTTTCATGCATGTTTACTAAAAAATTATCATAAATATATGGGCCAATCTTTCCCAATGCCATCCTCATGCTGTAATTACACTTCCACAAGAAATCAAAGTTACAATTTTGTAAACAATATAAGTTTTATTGTGTGTCAGCAGCAAATAAATTAAAATAAATTAGGTTTCTTTGGAATAAAAATATATTATAATTAAAAGTAGATAAATAGTATAAATATTTATAAAATTTTTACTGTAGCTAGCATTTGTTATGGTAGTACTATTTAGCAGCCATTTGATTAGCATCCTCTTCGTCTTCGTACATTTTCTCTTTTGCATTTTTTAAAGTCTTGTTTTTGTTGACCTTGAAGGGAAGAAACATCCCGGAGAACACGCAATAGTTCCTTGACAGCTGCACGTTGAATTTTAATGTCTGACATCTATATCAGGAAAGAAAAAAAAAAGCTATGAGAAAAATGCAGCCATGTAGAATAGACCAGACTTACGGTGAAGGTTTTATAGTTAAGGGGTTTTCTGGCCACACTGCACTGTTTGATTATCCAAAGAACAGGTCATTAGTGATGAGCGAGTGTACTCGTTGCTCGGATTTTCCCGAGCACGTTCGGGTGGTCTCTGAGTATTTGCAGACTTAGTTTTTGTTGATGCAGCTGCATGATTTACAGCTGCTGGCCAGCCTGAGTACATGTGGGGGTTGCCTGGTTGCTAGAGAATCCCCACATGTATTCAAGCTGTCTATCAGCTGTAAATCATGCAGCTGAGGCAAAGAAAACTAAATCTCCGAGCACTTACAAATACTCGGAGACCACCCGAGAAAACCCGAGCAATAGTATACTCTCTCATCTCTTCAGGTCATCACTATGAGCTTGTGGAGGTCCGACACTCGGCACCCCCATCAATTAGCTGTACTTTGCCATTACGTGTAAACACTTGGAACAGAGCCACAAAAAGCAGCTTCATTCAGTGTGTATCTGCCTCTGCTGGGTCATGTAGAAGAGCTCCTTTGCAAAATAAGTTGTACCCCAAATAATAGCTGATCGGGGGGTGCAGGGCGTTGGACCTTCACATATTGATGATCAATCCTGTCTATCATTATCTTATGACCAGACAACCTTTTTTACTGTTTTAGTTATGTTTACACTGTATGTTGTTATTTTTTGACTGGCACTACGGTATATAGCACTTTCTGTATATATTTAGGAAGCAAAAATAAATTTCTACTTCAAGCATTTCTGAAAGATTATATTGTACAAATTAGAAGTATCATAGGGTCTCTTAAAACATTAATTACAGTCTAAAAAAGGTTAAAGGGCATGACGTAGCACATAAAAACTAATGACTATTAAATGTTAGCTGATCAGAAGTATGTACATTGGAGCCTTCGGATGTTATTTTTAACTTTTAACTTTAATCCTAATTAACATAGATTTCTAATTGTCCAAATTATTTTCTGTATAATAAAACTGATGCTTCGGAAGCATTCAACAGTTATGTATTCCATAATCACTATTCATTATACCTGCATTTGCTTCACTTCATTCAGTCGTTTCATTTTTTGGTCTGTTTTTTCAAAGTAGTCTTTATTGGACGTGTGAAGCATCTGGGTCAGATTAGTAATGCTGTCTTTTACCTCTGTAGATTTAATAGATTCAAGCATCTTCAGGTACATAGGAACAATCTGGCTCAGTAACAGTTTCTTTTCACTTTCCTGAAAGGTCGAAATATTTTAGGATTAGTGTGCTGAATATTTCATTTAACAAAACCATCAGCACTTAAGACAAACCAGTAAGTATACCGAAGACAGGGCCAGGTAGGGTAAAAGGCACTAATCTATATACACTAAATACATTTTTCCATGCTCTGTTAGGAACAACTATTATTACTTAAGAAATGTTCTATACACCAAACATCCAACACAACCTCAAATTGCTCATTTTTGTCTCCAATTCCATATCCAGCTAGTCGCCACAGTTAGTCTCATCTTATGCATTCCTTAAAATAATTGTCCAGTCTAAATAAAGAAGGTCATTTATAAAATCATTTATAATTGGTCTTCATCAATTGTGTAGTTGGTAGGGGATTCCTGTTTTGCACCATGATTTATGCCAGAATTGTTGCAACAATGATGCTTCTAGCTCCGAAGGAACTGTCCAGCAGAAGCTTGTCGTGATTTGTCATTGTTTTCTGGTGGTTTGAGACCAAATTAATATGGAAGGAATTTGCTTAACTATAATAAGACGTTTCATTTCATTGGGTCATGTCATTTGGCTCAGTGGTCAGCACTGTAGTCTTACAGATCTTGAGTTCTAGGTTCAAACCCCAACAAAGACAACATCTGCAAGAAGTTTGCATTGGTTTCTTTCCACACTGCAAAGACATACTTGTAGTGACTAGTGATGAGCGAGTGTAATCGTTGCTCGGGTTTTCCCGAGCACGCTCGGGTGATCTCCGAGTATTTGCTCGGAGATTTAGTTTTCCTCGCCTAATCTGCATGATTTACGGGTGCTGGACAGCCTGAACACATGTGGGAATTCCCTAACAAACAGGCAACCCCCACATGTATTCAGCCTAACAGCCGTAAATCATGCAGCTGCGGCAACGAAAACTAAATCTCCGAGGAGTCACAAATACTCGGAGACCACCCGAGCATGCTCGGAAAAACCAGAGCAACGAGTACACTCGCTCATCACTAGTAGGTTGTGAGCCCAATTAAGGACAATGATGATGCCTCTAAAGCGCTGTGGAATTAATGTTGCTATTTAAGAAAGTGAAATAAAAGAACAAAAAACACAGAATTTTGCTAAAATGTAACTCTAGTCTGAAAGTTCCATTTTGCTGAATATACTCAGGATTAGCTAACATTGAATGTGAGTAATGATTCCAATATAATACATGAAGCAAACAGAAAACACCTTTAGGCGTTAGTGGATGTACTATAGATATTAGGGGGATTAGGAATACTTGTACATGTTCTCTTAGCATGTGCGCATACCTCCTTCCAGTCATCCAGCAGCTTTGAAAAGACTTCACTGACTTCAGTGTCACTTGTGTCTTTTGTATTCTGTTGATAAAAAATAGCAATTGTTATTTTCTGATAACAGCAGCAAATATAATAAAAACAATTATGGAATTATACCCTAAAAAAGTAGTGGAATGTAATATAAAAATGTAAGAAGACGCTCTTTATGTGATCTAATATTCGAGTAAGACACAACTAGTAACCAACGCAGAGCAGATGCATCTCAGTCACTTTTCTTTGCTAAAAAGTGGCAGCTTTTTTACTGTAAAAGTTGCACAGCTGCACTCTTCAAGGTCCGCCCCATTTTTTTTTAGTCTTCCCAAATGTCTGGAAAAGTAGCAGGAAGTCTTGACAAATATAGTGTCCTGCTTGACATTCCTTTACTCCAGAAAACTGGTGCGGATGCTTTGCTAAGTGCGCTTCATTGTCACATAAATATAGACACCTAATACAGTATAGTTTGTAAAGCACTTACAAAACTAAATGCATTTGTATACATAACGACTCTGGTTCACAATCAATAGTTGCATATCCAGCCACACTACTTCTTTAGTAGTGCTTTCATTATGGAGATAGGGGGATATTAACATATACTGCTTAATTCTATAAATAAATGAAAGTATATGCTGTACAATTGTTCAAGTGCCGTTGCATATTGTCACTTCCTTCTGCACTAGGCATCTGCTACTAAATGTCTGACCACAATTACAAGTTAATAATTCTCAGCAGACTTTCCAGAGAAGCAATAATACTAATAATAAGATTAAAAACACTATTATTAACATTTAGGAGTGAAAATTCTTCAGTGCTGAAAACTGATATCATAAATATCTCATAAATAACAAAAGACCACTAAGATAAATACACAGCTAAAAATGAGCGGCCAATCCATAATTAGCATTGATCAATTCCTGCTCTGACTGTACTTACCAAATATCTTCTCAGGTTTTCAATGTCATTATGTGCTACCTTAAGGTCAATGTTATATCCATTAATTTGTCCAATATAACAAATGATGGTCCAAAGAAGCAGAAATATCTTGAAATATTTCATCATTTCTCAGGACAAAGCAGGTAAAATTAGTGTATGTTCGGTAGTAGGTGAACCTTCTTGTGAACTAGCTAATGTCTTTCATGTAGAATACAGCAGGTATATATACCCCACAAAACTTTTTGCAATACGTCACAATTAGTCATGTTTCACAGGCTTTCAAAAAGGAGATGGTGTTAGATAGGCGTTGTGGTGCTTCTTGTTTCTTTTTTCTATTAGTAGATTGGTTTCTGGGGTTTTCAGCTGTGAACATTTAGTTTCCTCTAAATGACAAAGCAGGCATGGCCACCTTAGAAGAAAAGACCTTTCGGAAATCACAAAATCCTTAGAAAGCTAAAGGATTTAATTTTTCCAAAATGAAAAATTGTCATTGAATTTATGTAATTATAACTTTTGCATTTTAAATTTTTAAAGGAAATATTAATAAGTATTTAAGAGTATACACTGCAAGGTACTTAACATAAGATGTAGGATTAGGATTTAAACATTTTTAGTACATTTTGATATGCAGAATTGCATATTTTATATACCATATCTGGCTTTGTGAACATTTATTTATGCGTCTTTAAAGTTGTTATTCCTATAAACACATTTTAACCACGTGATGACATGGCCATTTTCCATTTTTTCATTTACGTTTTTTCCTCCCTTTCCTCCTCGAGCCATAATTTTTTTTTATTTTTCCATCAATATAGCAGTATGAGGGCTTGTCTTTTGCGGGATGAATTGTACTTTTGAATGACCCCATTGAGTTTACAATATAGTGTACTGGAAAACAAGAAAAAAATTCCAAGTGGGGTGAAATTGCAAAAAAAAAGTGCAATTCCACAACTGTTTTGGGGTTTTTTAATTTATCATGTTCACTATATGATAAAACTTACCTGGTAATATGATTCCCCAGGTCAGTATGTGTAAGCAGATACCAGACATGTATAGTTTATTTTTAATTTAAGTCGTGAAAAAAATTTCCGAAATTTGTTTGAAAAAAGTTTTAGCATTTGTCGCCATTTTCCGAGACAAATAGCGTTTTCATTTTTCGAGATGTGGGGCTGGATGATGGTATGTTTTTTGCTCCCTGAAGTTGTGGGAGCCCATTCCATACAACTTCTCCCTACTTTTGCTGTGTATGTGTGGACACTGTTGGGAGAGGTCTAGCCAATAAAAAGAGCTTCTCTTCAGTATTAGCCAGGAGGGTGTACTGAGGTTTATGGATATTTTTAATGGATTTTTTTATGTAACTATTTTATATCACTGCTACTTTAACTTTGCCTCTGACCCTACACATACCCCTAACCATAGTCTTAACACTAGCTCTAGTTAGGGGTAGAAGAAGACTGTAAAAACTTAAAATATATTATTACATGTATGTTTTGTTTTTTAGTTTGCTTTTTTTGTAGCATGATGTACTTTTTACACTTTGCACTGCTCTGGCAGATCTCTGTCTCTCCTATCACAAAATCCCAAGAGAGAGGAGAGTTTTTGAAATGTGGGGAATCAGCAGTCGACTTTTTACTTTTAGCCAGACTGAGGCTGCTCTAATAGACTTATCACAGCATTGATAGCTCTGATCAGAGGTGTATCTAGGTTTCTGGCACCCGGGGCAAGAATTCTGTTTGGCACCCATCCCCAAGCACATACTGTATGTAATTTGCACTTAGTCATGTGCCAACAACTTACTTGCCCTAATGCTCTCTATGTTCAATGAAAAACTGAGAGAAGCAGGAAGAGAAACTTGTTGTCACATGACCATAAGTAAGAAAATTGCATATAAGTGAAGAGGTCATGTGATGACTGCTGGAACCAGCAAGCAGAGCTGAATCCTGACAGTGAGGATATTACACGCTGTTAGGATTGGCTGCAGGGCTTCATTTTATAGTTAAAGGGCTTGTCCAGGGTTGATATGAAAGTTTGCAGTCATTCTATGTGACTGCAGGCTTCTGAATTCTCAGCGCATGCACTGCACGCTAAAAGATACAATTGATCACAGGAAGCCAGCATGCTGCATCTTCTCTGAGCTGGCTGTCAGCTTGACAGCTGACTCAGAGAACAACTAACTTCCGGTCCGGGGGGTGGCAAAATGCAGCTGCCGGGGGGAGACTCCTCGGAGTGCCACATTAGGCGACCTGACTGCGCCCCTTGCCAGCTGCATCCAGGGCAGTTGCCCCGCCTACTCCCAATCCCCCCCCCCCAGATATATTTCTGGCTCTAAATGGAAGTGGAAGTAGCAGAATAGCAAGCTTAGCTGGGAACACAGCACTAAAAAAGCACAGCCACCACTTACCTTTAAAATGAAAGGCAAAAAAGAGTTTTATTCTCTGATTTTTCACACATCTGAGATACTAATTTTTTATGGCAGTTCAAATGGACTGTGTATGTATTGTGGTTTACTTAGTATTGGTACTAGTGAATAATAGAATAGTGCACACATTCACACAGAGCCTTTACGACAGTGAATGAAGGCTACAGGATGTCATAAAGAATCATACAAGCTTTGCATAATTTCAGAAGACTGCATCTATATGGCTCTGCTAGGTAGCCACATGATAAACGGGTTACCACTTTAGGCCAAATAGATGTGTTTTCGCTACTTCAACAACATTTCCTATGTAGATCATACTGCGTGCGAGAATAATATCTGCCAGGAATGAGGACTGCACACAACATATCCAGAATTAGTGGATGTCCCAGTGTAGGACTACCACTAACCATATAGCCAAAAATATATGCTGTGTTCTATGGTATATGATACTAGGGATTCAGTTCCTGTTATGTCTACATTATAGTTACCTAAAAATAATTATAAATAGTAAAGAGGTAAAGGTGAGCACATATATCTCTGGCAAAATATTACTCCTATAATAGGTTTTTAACACTCATTACATTCCATTTAGGTTAAAAAATACACATGTTCATTTCCACGTGAAACAATATAATTGAGTAATCAAATATTATAGGAAAAAACTTTCATGCTTTCATCACAATCTAGAGGAAGTATAACTTTCGTGACCCACGTTAGGAAAAGGCAGAGCACAGTTAAAACAGTCAGAAGATCCCTTTACAATGGTGCTTCTAAAAAGTCTGAAAGTGTTTTTCCTGTCTTAAAAAAATATTTTGTGACCACTGTGGGCACAAATTTTTACCTAATGAAAAAAGAGACCACGAAGGGACTACAGAGCAAACATTGTCACGATTAAGGGAGCTTAGTCTCCAGAAACGCGTTGAGATTCTTACCCATATGGTTCGTGCTGAAGTCTGTATCCTCTATGTTTAACGTTTGTGAATAAAGAAAACTCTTTTTTACGGATTCGGTGAAGCTGGACATTCTCTTATTTGTGGGATTTTATACGCCTGGACACAGCGGGTCCGTGCTCCCGAAGATTGGTTTATGTATCATGGGTGAGCTGGTTTATATTCTTTCTTTCTGACTTAAAAAATTCACTGGTGAGGCCTATGCCACCATCTATTAACAGTTTCATCTTAACATCTGTTTATATCCCAGTTACATTAAAACATTATCTTTAATAGCTGTACACTTGCACATCAAACTTGCACCCTGTCCTAAATTACTTAATCACACAAGCGCTCCATCACAACAGACCCTTTGCGTAATAAATTACCCAGTCCTGCTATAGTCCCACATGACTTAAACCTCAGAGGATAAAAACCATAGTGGGGCTCAGCATTCTAGAGAATATTAGTCTCATGTTGCTACTGTAGTTATTTCTTGCAGTTTTTAAAACTCTACATAGGAACAAGCTTGACACCGATGAACCCAGCATGATCATTCAGTGATTAGAACTGTTTCTTTGCAGTGCTGGGTCCTGGGTTCAAATCCCACCAAGGACAACATCTGCAAGGAGTGTGTATGTTTTCTAGTGATGATTGAACACTAAAATGCTCGAGTGCTTGGCACTCGAATCCAGCACCTCTGTAATTGCAAACAAAGGTTTCTGTACCAAATATTAAGTTCTGTTTTTCTATTGTATCAAATACTTTTCCATGCAATAAAATGCAATTTAATTATTTAAAAATCATACAATGTGATTTTCTTGTTTTTATTTTTAGATTCTGTCTCATACTGTGCACCTATGATAAAAATTACAGACCTCTCCATTATTTGTAGGTGGGAATACTTGCAAAATCGGCAATGTATCAAATGCTTATTTTCCCCACTGTAGATAGATAGATAGATAGATAGATACTCTACATATACAAATAAATTAATAAAAAAATGATGTCAGCACTCTTTAACATCACTGAGTGCAGCGAGACGCGGCGGCTCTCACAAGAGTTGTAGTCACTACCCAGCATCTGCGAACAGCAGGAACTTTACTGCTATTCACAGACCCTGGAGACAGATTTCAAGAAAGTGGACTACATCAGACTTGTGGGGCAACTTTTGGGGTAGTAAATTGGTGAACAATGGGGTGTCTATTGTCTTTATTTCTGTCTTTTTATGTCTTTCTAGTAACCTGTTCTAGACTACTTTGTATTCGTTGGATTACTCCAGACATGCATGGAATTTTTTTTCCAATAAATTCATGAACGAGGGATAGTGTAGGGAAGTCTTTATTCAAATAAAGTGTTTTTTTCTGCGTGTGTTTTTATTTTTTATTACCGGGATAGTAATGGGAGTGTCTCAAAGACATCTCTCCATCACTAATCCCAGGGATTGATGGCAACTGTGTTTTTTGAGAAATCATAGCTGTCATCAACCCCAACTACCTTTACCCTTTGCCACCATACCAGTGCATTTGTAGCATTGACAACATTTGTAGACAAATTTAAGATATTTTACATAGATTCACTGACTTGGGCGTACTGGAAACAAAAATGTGTGAATTTCTTACAAAAAATAATCCTGTGACACCGGCATTTTATACGTTGCCCAAAATACATAAGAACCTTGAGCACCTGCCAGGTAGACCCTTTGTTGCCTCCACAGAATCAATTTTATCCCCCATCTCGAGATTCCTTGAAAAAATACTTACTCCTCTAATCCAGAGAACCAAGTCCTATCTCCTTGACACCGGTGCCTTCTTGAAGGGATTTAGGTAGCATTCAAAAAGACACCTTACTGGTATCTTTTGCTTTTGACGTTAAAGACTTATACACTTCTATTCCGCACAAAGAAGGGACCAATTCTGTACATCGCCTGCTTACTAGCTACTGTATGGACACTGACCAGATTCAAATATGTATGGAACTTCTTACATTTTGTACTCACTACCAATTACTTTATGTTTCAGGATGATTTTTACTTGCAGGTACACAGTACCGTAATGGGCTCCAACGTAGCACCCCCATGCGCCAATTGTTATATGGCGGATTTTGAAGAGAGCATCATCTATACCAGTCATCTATTCCAAGACAATATTCTCCTTTGGAGAAGATATATAGATTACATTTTTTGCATTTGGGGTGGCACTTTGGAGTCCCTAAACAATTTCTTTCATCTACTTAATGCATCCTGCTCAATTTCCTTGTCACCATGGTCATCAAAGATCCTGAGGGGTCTCTATCCACTGACCTGTACATAAAGACCATAGATCACAATAGTCTCTTGCGCTATCAGAGCTTTCACCCGACTTCCATGAAAGACTTCATCCCTAAGTCTCAGTTTCAAAGGGTAACGCGTATTGTCTCCAACAGTGAACTCCGGTCGCAACGCCTAGACAAAATGTCTATGAAATTTAGCGAAAGAGGCTATCCCTCTTCAGTACTTCATACGTCCAAAATACCAGTAACCAGGATACGAGAAAAGGTGACTAACCGCATCCCTTTTGTCCACTTCTTCAACCCTTTCTCATACATTATACATTATTCGATCCGTAAGCATTGGCACTTCCTAGCCACAGCACACCCAGAGATCCCAGAATTTGGACAGCCATTCTTACCATGGTTTAGACAGGCACCGAATCTTAGAGATTCTTGGTGAAAGTTGACATGGGACCAGGCAATCCAACACAACGTCAATGTTTCCTACAGAAACCAAAAATGGGAACATTACCATGTCTGAATTGTACACAATGCAACAATGTTTTAAAGGGCAACAAGATCTATCATCCACAGACAGGGAAAATCTTTACCATTCGTGGCTACTTTACATGTGACACTGCTTTCGTAGTGTATGTCATTAAATGCCCATGCAGATTACTCTATGTTGGGGAAACTACACAGCCAGTGAGAGACAGAATTTCTACAAATAAATCCACAATTCGGTGTAAGAACCTTCTCCTACCCATCCCCCAACACTTTATCATGTGGATCGCCCCCAGACACAGGGCCACGCGTTTTGGTACCGGGCCTCTCTGCTTTGGTTCTGATGGCTGTCACAGTGGCTAGACCCGGTCCGCGACCCTGCTAAGGGGCGTCCAATAAAGGTGGTGGTTCAGTCTGTCAGGGGTTTGTGACGCCATCTGTGGTGTTCGGTCAGGGTGACCGACGCTGCTATGGGTTGTTAGGGTTGGCGGAACGCACCAAATATATAATTTATTAAATGGAATTGGTGCGTTCGCAACCCGGGATCCACCGTGCAGGAAAGCACCTGCTGCTAAATAATGGCGGCTCTATATGGCGGTATATACCAACTCTGTTAGCTTCACAGAGTAACCGCGAGAGGAAAGCTCTGTGCCCTGTTAGACTTTCACAGAGGCACAGGCCAACTACCCAGATGTGAGCAGTGAGTGGTCATGCATGCATACAAAACTCCTCGCCGGAGATGCCAGCATTCTAGGGGCTTATTTCAGCCGGGTCCCTGAACACACTTAAACACAATCTCCTCGCCGGAGGTGCCAGCATTCTAGGGGCTTATTTCAGCCGGGTCCCTGAACACATTCAAACACATGACCACATTGGCGCAAAGCATATAGCATAAGACGATACTAGCGCATGGCCGTGCGGTCATGCGCAGTTTATATAGTTGCAGCACAGGAAGCTGCTACTGAAGTTTTTGCCCTTTCAGGACCTTCCAGAAGGACCAATGGAAAGTGCTGCAGTACATGAGCATGTTTTGCCCTTTCAGGACCTTCCAGAAGGACCAATGGAATGTACTGCAGCACCTGAGCATGTGACCGAACATGTGGCCCTCGACCTCCATTGGGAGACCCTGCCCTGGGCATGCTCAGTGTGTGTAAATAAGGACTTAGTCCCAGAGAGGCCTGATCGCCGCAGATCAGTGCAGGGTACCATAGGAAAGCCAGAAAAGGCAGTAGTGACCCTATGCACAGAATCAGCCTCAGCGAGACGCTGGGAGCGACGTCTCCGCTGAGCAGACCCCACTGCGGCCGATGCTGGATGGGAGACCGCAGCAGACACGGATCGAGATTCCCCCTGTGCAGCAGAGGAAACTCGACTCCTAACATTACCCCCCCTCCTAGGGCTCCCCCCTCCTTGAGCCTCACTACGCTCAAAAGCCGCAATAAGCAGCGGAGCCCGAATGTGCTCCACAGGCTCCCAGGTTCTATCCTCTGGGCCGTGACCCTTCCAGTCCACCAGATAAAATTTCTTGCCACGTACCACCTTGCACCCCACAATAGCATTCACCTCAAACTCATCCGTGGATGAACCCGATGTCCCAGCAGATGACTCAGAAAACCGGGACAAACGAACGGGCTTTAAGAGGGAAACGTGAAAAGTATCGGTGATACCAAGGCGTGGAGGAATAGCCAAACGGTAGACCACAGGGTTGACCTGTTCCAGAACCTTAAACGGGCCAATGTAGCGAGGAGCAAACTTAGTGGACTCAACTCGCAGCCTGATGTTACGGGCGGAGAGCCACACTAAGTCACCAGGAGCAAAGACCGGAGCGGGGCGCTGGTGTGTATCAGCCGAAACCCTCATTCTCTCCTTGGAGGCCCGGATGGCATCCTGTGTGCGGTCCCAGATGTCACGTGCCTCCACCGCCCAGTCTGCCACCCTAGAATCGGTGGATGACACGGGCATGGGCACAGGGACACGCGGATGCTGGCCGTAATTAAGGAGAAAAGGAGTCTGACCAGTGGAATCGGCTACGGCGTTGTTCAATGCAAATTCAGCCCAAGGTAGCAAAGATGCCCAGTCATCCTGCCTAGCAGAGACGAAATGTCGCAAATATGTCAGCAGAGTCTGGTTGGTTCTCTCCACAAACCCATTCGTCTCGGGATGATATGCAGAGGAGAGGTTCAACTCTATGCTGAGTAAACGGCAGAGCTCTCTCCAAAACCGAGACGCGAACTGGGGACCCCGATCGCTGACAATCTTATCAGGCATACCATGTAATCGGAAAATGTGCTTAATGAACAACACCGCCAAGGCCCGTGCAGAAGGTAACCGAGGGAGCGGCACCAAATGCACCATCTTAGAGAAATGGTCGGTGACAACCCAAATAATGGAGCAGCCACGCGACTTGGGTAAGCCCACCACAAAGTCCATCCCGACCATCTCCCAGGGCCTGTCTGCCACCGGTAGAGGGTAAAGCAACCCAGCAGGCCGTTGCCGAGGAGACCGATTCTGGGCGCAAGAAACGCACGCCTGAATATAGTCCCTGACATCTCGGGCCATAAGCGGCCACCAGTATGTTCTCGCCAAAAGCTCAGATGTCCTCTTGGTCCCAAAATTCCCACCCACTCTGAAGGAGTGAGCCCAAGAGAGAACCTCCGGTCGCAATTTAGCTGGCACAAAAGTCTTGCCCGGGGGCACAGACTCTAGCGAAACCGGAGCTACAGTTCTCAGGCTCTCAGAAGGGACAATAAGCCGAGGCTCCTCCTCCTCCTCCTCAGATGACACTATGGAGTGGGAGAGAGCGTCGGCACGAACGTTCTTCTCCCCGGAGAGAAAATGGAGAGTAAAATGGAACCGGGAGAAGAAGAGGGACCATCTAGCCTGGCGAGAATTCAGCCGCTGGGCCGTCTGTATATACACCAAGTTCTTGTGGTCAGTGAAGACTTGGAAGGGAAAGCGAGCTCCCTCCAAGAGGTGTCTCCACTCTGAAAAAGCCAACTTCATGGCTAGCAACTCCCTGTCCCCGATGGAATAATTCCTCTCCGCTGGTGTGAAGGTCTTGGAGAAGAAGAAGCAAGGATGCTTCCGACCTTGAGCATCCTTTTGGAAAAGGACTGCTCCAGCACCAATGGATGAGGCATCCACCTCCAAGATAAATGGTTTATCTACATCGGGGCGATGTAGGATGGGAGCGCTAGCGAAGTGTGACTTAATCGAGAGAAAGGCCTTGGAGACCTCCTCTGACCACAACTTGGGATTTGCTCCCTTCTTGGTGAGGGCAACCAAGGGAACCACCAAAGTTGAGAAGTGCGGAATGAACTGGCGATAGTAATTGATGAACCCCATAAAGCGCTGCACCGCTTTAAGAGAATGGGGTTCCTGCCAGTCCATTACAGCCTGTAGCTTGGCAGGATCCATAGCCAAACCCTGGGCAGAGATGATATAACCAAGGAAAGGCAAGGATTCCTGCTCAAACACACACTTCTCCAACTTGGCATAGAGGGAGTTTGCCCGTAAGAGGTCGAAGACTTTGCGAACATCTCTCTGATGGTAGTCAATATCTGGAGAGTAGATGAGAATATCATCCAGATAGACTACGACCGAGGTGGTGAGCTTATCTCGGAAGATGTCGTTCACAAAGTCTTGGAAAACGGCTGGGGCATTACAGAGCCCGAAGGGCATCACCAGATATTCATAGTGCCCATCCCTGGTGTTAAAAGCCGTCTTCCATTCATCCCCCTCACGAATGCGAATCAGGTTGTAAGCACCCCGCAGATCTAACTTTGTAAATACCCTTGCTCCCCGTAGCCTATCAAAAAGCTCAGATATTAGGGGTAATGGGTACTTGTTCTTAACGGTGATGGCGTTAAGACCCCTGTAGTCTATGCATGGACGTAAGTCTCCAGTCTTCTTCTGTACGAAGAAGAACCCAGCCCCTGCCGGTGACACTGACTTCCTAATGAATCCTCTTGCCAGATTCTCTTGGATGTACTGGGACATTGCCTCCATCTCTGGGAGAGATAACGGATAGACTCGACCCCGGGGAGGCTCAGCACCAGGCAAGAGGTCAATAGGACAGTCATAGGGGCGGTGAGGCGGAAGGGTCTCCGCAGCTCTTTTGGAGAACACGTCTGCATAGGGCCAATAGTGCTTGGGGAGAGAGGAAAGATCAGCGGGTACCTGTGTAGTAGCAACCTGAACGCACTCCCTCTGACATCTACCCTCGCAGGATTTACTCCATCCCAAAATTCTCCCAGAGGACCACTCAATATGAGGAGAATGGTAGCGAAGCCATGGTATCCCCAACAGGACCTCATCAATTCCCTCAGGAATGACTAATAGGGAGATTATCTCCTGATGTGATGGAGACACAGATAGCGTGAAAGGAATTGTTTGGTGGGTAATCTGTGAAGGTAGTGTTGACCCGTTTACCACTCGAACGGTTACTGGCTTGGCGAGCATCACCAAGGGTATTGCGTGACGCTGGGCAAAAGCGGAAGACATAAAGTTACCCTCTGCCCCAGAATCCACGCATAGCTCGACCATAAGAGTGGATGGGCATATGGTAATTGTCCCCTTGAAGGACAACTTTGAGGCAAACGTCGCCGTGTCTAGTGTACCTCCTCCAACTGCCACTAGACGCTGACGTTTCCCCGACCGCTGAGGACCCTTGGAGGCAAGTTGTCCTGACTGCTGGCAAACATGATGGACCTTATGTGCACGGGCGGACTGAGACTTGGATCGCGCTCGTGTCACCTCTTAGGCCTCATGTGACTCGGACGCCTGGACTGGAGATTCCAAAGGTTTGGCGAAGGTGGGAGCCAGTCGAAACCTCTGCCTACACTGGGCTCGCTCCAACCTTCGCTCGTGAAAACGAAGGTCTATGCGAGTAGATACAGCTATGAGCTCCTCCAGTGTGGCGGGAATCTCCCTAGTGGCCAAAGCGTCCTTCACATGGTCAGCCAGCCCCCTCCAAAATACGGGAATGAGGGTTTTATCTGGCCATTCCAACTCAGACGCTAATGTCCGGAAGTGAACAGCAAAATGGCTGACCATGGTTGAACCCTGAGTCAAAGCCAGCAGTTGGAGCGCTGTATCATGGGTGACTTGAGGTCCTAAAAAGACCTGTTTCAGAGTGTCCAGAAACCTAGGAACACTCCGCACCACATGATCGTTGCGCTCCCACAGCGGCGTAGCCCACTCCAATGCTCTGTCCGACAGGAGAGAGATTATGAATCCCACCTTTCCCCGCTCAGTAGGGAAACGTGCAGCCAGAAGCTCGAGGTGTATACCACATTGGCTCACGAAACCCCTACAGGACTTACTGTCCCCAGAGTATCTCTCAGGCAAAGGAAGGTGGGATAGGGTCAGAACAGAGGTGGCAGTGGGTAAAGCTGCTGCAGCCACGCTAGCAGCCTGAACAGCTCTTGCGGTAACATCCACCGCCGAGGTTGCACGCTCAAGAGACGCCAACCGGCCCTCCAGCAGCTGGATGTACCCCTGCAATCGCTGTTCATCCGCCATTACTTAGCCAGATCCTGGCGCTAGTATACTGTTAGGGTTGGCGGAACGCACCAAATATATAATTTATTAAATGGAATTGGTGCATTCGCAACCCAGGATCCACCGTGCAGGAAAGCACCTGCTGCTAAATAATGGCGGCTCTATATGGCGGTATATACCAACTCTGTTAGCTTCACAGAGTAACCGCGAGAGGAAAGCTCTGTGCCCTGTTAGACTTTCACAGAGGCACAGGCCAACTACCCAGATGTGAGCAGTGAGTGGTCATGCATTCATACAAAACTCCTCGCCGGAGATGCCAGCATTCTAGGGGCTTATTTTAGCCGGGTCCCTGAACACACTTAACCCCTTAGCGACCGCCGATACGCCTTTTAATGGCGGCCGCCAAGGGTACTTAAACCACAGTGCTGTTAATTAACGGCGCTGTGGAAAAAGTCAATAGCGCCCCCCAGAGGCCGATTTTCTCCGGGGTCTCAGCTGCCGGGGGTAGCCGAGACCCCAGAGAACATGATTCAGGGGGTTTTTAACCCACCCCGCATTTGCGATCGCCGGTAATTAACCGTTTACAGGCGATCGCAAAAAAAAAAGCGATCTCTTTTTAATTTCTCTGTCCTCCGATGTGATCGCACATCGGAGGACAGAGAAAAGGGGTCCCAGGTGGCCCCCCAATACTCACCTCACTCCCCCGATGCTCCTCGTGTCTCCCGGTGGGCGCCGCCATCTTCAAAATGGCGGGCGCATGTGCAGTGCGCCCGCCGGCCGGCACCGGGAGAATCTTTGGGGTCTCGGCTGCTGGGGGTAGCCGAGACCCCAAAGAGCATGATCGGGGTCGGTTTTACCGACCCCTGTTTTGCGATCGCCGGTAATTAACTGTTTACCGGCGACCGCAAAAAAAAAAAAAAAGTAAAGTGTAATTCTCTGTCCTCTGATGTGATCGCGCATCAGAGGACAGAGAAATAGGGGGATTCGGGGACCCTACAATACTCACCTGTGTCCCTGGATCCTCTTGCTGCTCCTCCTGGCCGCCGGCAGAAGAACATGGCGGAGCAGTGCCCAGTGCGCCCGCCATCTGTCTCCATCTGCCGGCCGGCAGGAAAACAGCAGTTGGGACTAAAATTAGGGTTAGGGGTAGGGTTAGGGTTAGGGGTAGGGTTAGGGGTAGGGGTAGGGTTAGGGGTAGGGTTAGGGGTAGGGTTAGGGTTAGGGGTAGGGTTAGGGGTAGGGTTAGGGGTAGGGTTAGGTTAGGGGTAGGGTTAGGGTTAGGGGTAGGGTTAGGGTAGGGTTAGGGTTAGGAGTAGGGTTAGGGGTAGGGTTAGGGGTAGGGTTAGGGTTAGGTTAGGGTTAGGGGTAGGGTTAGGGCTAGGGTTAGGGCTAGGGTTAGGGCTAGGGTTAGGGCTAGGGTTGGGGCTAAATATAGGGTTTGGGTTGGGGCTAAATTTAGGGTTAGGGTTGGGGCTAAATTTAGGGTTAGGCTTCTTTCACACTTACGTCGGTACGGGGCCGTCGCAATGCGTCGGCCCGACATACCGACGCACGTCGTGAAAATTGTGCACAACGTGGGCAGCAGCTGTAGTTTTTCAATGCATCCGCTGCCCAATCTATGTCCTGGGGAGGAGGGGGCGGAGTTACGGCCACGCATGCGCGGTCAGAAATGGTGGATGCGACGTACAAAAAAACGTTTCATTGAACGTTTTTTTGTGCCGACGCTCCGCCAAAACACAACTGATCCAGTGCATGACGGACGCGACGTGTGGCCATCCGTCACGATCCGTCGGCAATACAAGTCTATGGGCAAAAAACGCATCCTGCGGGCACATTTGCAGGATCCGTTTCTTGTCCAAAACGACGGATTGCGACGGAATGCCAAACGACGCAAGTGTGAAAGTAGCCTTAGGGCTAGGGTTAGGGTTGGGGCTAAAGTTAGGGCTAGGGTTGGGGCTAAAGTTAGGGTTAGAGCTGGGATTAGGGTTAGGGTTTGGATTAGGGTTGGTATTAGGGTTAGGGTTGGCATTAGGGTTACGCTTGGGATTAGGGTTAGGTTTGGAATTAGGGTTAAGGTTAGGGTTGTGATTAGGGGTGTATTGGGATTAGGGTTAGGTTTGAGGTTAGGGTTGAGATTAGGATTAGGGGTGTGTTGGATTTAGGGTTTTGATTAGGGTTATGGTTAGGGTTGACATTAGGGTTGTTTTGGGGTAAGGGTTGTGATTATGGTTAGGGTTAGTGATTAGGATTATGGATCACGTTGGGATTAGGGTTAGGGGTGTGTTGGGGTTAGGGTTGGAGCTAGAATTGGGGGGCTTCCACTGTTTAGGTACATCAGGGGGTCTCCAAACACGACAGCCAATTTTGCGCTCAAAAAGTCAAATGGTGCTCCCTCCCTTCTGAGCTCTGCCGTGCGCCCAAACAGTGGGTTACCCCCACATATGGGACATCAGCGTACTTGGGATAAATTGGACAACAACTTCTGGGGTCCAATTTCTCTTGTTACCCTTGTGAAAATAAAAACTTGGGGGCTACAATATCTTTTTTGTGAAAAAAAAAATATTTTTTATTTTCACGACTCTGCATTCTAAACTTCTGTGAAGCACTTGGGCATTCAAAGTTCTCACCACACATCTAGATAAGTTCCTTGGGGGGTCTAGTTTCCAAAATGGGGTCACTTGTGGGGGGTTACTACAGTTTAGGTATATCAGGGGCTCTGCAATCGCAACATAATGCCCACAGACCATTCTATCAAAGTCTGCATTCCAAAAAGGCGCTCCTTCCCTTCCGAGCTCTGCCGTGCGCCCAAACAGTGGTTTACCCCCACATATGGTGCATCAGCGTACTCGGGATAAATTGGACAACAACTATTGCAGTCCAATTTCTCCTGTTACCCTTGTGAAAATAAAAACTTGGGGGCTACAATACCTTTTTTGTGGAAAAAAAAAATATTTTTTATTTTCACGACTCTGCATTCTAAACTTCTGTGAAGCAATTGGGCATTCAAAGTTCTCACCACACATCTAGATAAGTTCCTTGGGGGGTCTAGTTTCCAAAATGGGGTCACTTGTAGAGGGTTTCTACTGGTTAGGTACATCAGGGGCTCTGCAAACGCAACATAATACCCGCAGACCATTCTATCAAAGTCTGCATTCCAAAACGGCGCTCCTTCCTTCCGAGCTCTGCCGTGCACCCAAACAGTGGTTTACCCCCACATATGGGGTACCAGCATACTCAGGACAAATTGTACAACAACTTTTGGGGTCCAATTTCTCTTGTTACCCTTGTGAAAATAAAAACTTGGGGGCTACAATATCTTTTTTGTGGAAAAAAAAATATTTTTTATTTTCACGGCTCTGCATTATAAACTTCTGTGAAGCACTTGGGCATTCAAGGTTCTCACCACACATCTAGATAAGTTCCATGGGGGGTCTAGTTTCCAAAATGGGGTGACTTGTGGGGGATTTCTACTGTTTAGGCACATCAGGGGCTCTCCAAACGCGACATGGCGTCCGATCTCAATTCCAGCCAATTCTACATTGAAAAAGTAAAACGGCACTCTTTCTCTTCCAAGCTCTGCGGTGCGCCCAAACAGTGGTTTACCCCCACATATTGGGTATCGACGTACTCAGGAGAAATTGCACAACAACTTTAGTGGTCTAATTTCTCCTGTTACCCTTGTGAAAATAAAAATTTGTGGGCAAAAAGATCATTTTTGTAGAAAAAATGCAATTTTTTTTTTCACGGCTCTACGTTATAAACTTCTGTGAAGCACATGGGGGTTCAAAGTGCTCGCCACACATCTAGATAAGTTCCTTAAGGGGTCTAGTTTCCAAATGGTGTCACTTGTGGGGGGTTTCCACTGTTTAGGCACATCAGGGGCTCTCCAAACGTGACATGGCGTCCAATCTCAATTCCAGCCAATTCTACATTGAAAAAGTAAAACGGCACTCCTTCTCTTCCAAGCTCTGCGGTGCGCCCTAACAGTGGTTTACCGCCACATATTGGGTATCAGCGTACTCAGGAGAAATTGCACAACAACTTTTGTGGTCTAATTTCTCCTGTTACCCTTGTGAAAATAAGAATTTGTGAGCGAAAAGATCATTTTTGTGTAAACAAAAGCGATTTTTTATTTTCACGGCTCTACGTTATAAACTTCTGTGAAGCACTTGGGGGTTCAAAGTGCTCACCACACATCTAGATAAGTTCCTTAAGGGGTCTAGTTTCCAAAATGGTGTCACTTGTGGGGAGTTTCCACTGTTTAGGCACATCAGGGGCTCTCTAAACGTGACATGGCGTCCGATCTCAATTCCAGCCAATTCTGCATTGAAAAAGTCAAACGGCGCTCCTTCACTTCTAAGTTCTGCGGTGCGCCCAAAAAGTGGTTTACCCCCACATATGGGGTATTGGCGTATTCAGGAGAAATTGCATAACAAAATTTATGGTTACATTTCTGTTTTTACACTTGTGAAAATAAAAAAATGGTTCTGAATTAAGAGGTTTGCAAAAAAAAGTTAAATGTTCATTTTTTCCTTCCACATTGTTTCAGTTCCTGTGAAGCACGTAAAGGGTTAATAAACTTCTTGAATGTGGTTTTGAGAACCTTGAGGGGTGTAGTTTTTAGAATGGTGTCACACTTCATTATTTTCTATCATATAGACCCCTCAAAATGACTTCAAATGTGATGTGGTCCCTAAAAAAAATGGTGTTGTAAAAATGAGAAATTGCTGGTCAACTTTTAACCCTTATAACTCCCTAACAAAAAAAAATTTTGTTTCCAAAACTGTGCTGATGTAAAGTAGACATGTGGGAAATGTTATTTATTAACTATTTTTTGTGACATATCTCTCTGATTTAAGGGCATAAAAATACAAAGTTTGAAAATTGCAAAATTTTAAAAATTTTCGCCATATTTCCGTTTTTTTCATAAATAATCGCAAGTAATATCGAAGACATGTTACCACTAACATGAAGTACAATATGTCACGAAAAAACAATCTCAGAATCAGCGGGATCCATTGAAGCGTTCCAGAGTTATAACCTCATAAAGTGACAGTGGTCAGAATTGCAAAAATTGGCCTGGTCATTAAGTACCAAATTGGCTCTGTCACTAAGGGGTTAAACACAATCTCCTCGCCGGAGGTGCCAGCATTTTAGGGGCTTATTTCAGCCGGGTCCCTGAACACATTCAAACACATGACCACATTGGCGCAAAGCATATAGCATAAGACGATACTAGCGCATGGCCGTGCGGTCATGCGCAGTTTATATAGTTGCAGCACAGGAAGCTGCTACTGAAGTTTTTGCCCTTTCAGGACCTTCCAGAAGGACCAATGGAAAGTGCTGCAGTACTTGAGCATGTTTTGCCCTTTCAGGACCTTCCAGAAGGACCAATGGAATGTACTGCAGCACCTGAGCATGTGACCGAACATGTGGCCCTCGACCTCCAATGGGAGACCCTGCCCTGGGCATGCTCAGTGTGTGTAAATAAGGACTTAGTCCCAGAGAGGCCTGCTCGCCACAGATCAGTGCAGGGTACCATAGGAAAGCCAGAAAAGGCAGTAGTGACCCTATGCACAGAATCAGCCTCAGCGAGACGCTGGGAGCGACGTCTCCACTGAGCAGACCCCACTGCGGCCGATGCTGGATGGGAGACCGCAGCAGACACGGATCGAGATTCCCCCTGTGCAGCAGAGGAAACTCGACTCCTAACATGGGTGTTGTGAATTCCACTCTTGGGCTCCCTCCGGTGGTTGTAAGTGGCACTTTTGTGAGTTCTGCTCTTGGGCTCCCTCCGGTGGTTTTAAGTGGAATGGCTGCTCCTTGGATTTAGCAGTCTGCAGTTGCTTCCACTGATTGTCTTTCTGCTCTGCTATTTATACCTGGCTCTTACCTTCAGCCAGTGCCACTTGTCAATGGTTCCTGGTTGGATTCACATCTTTGCTTGGATTTCCCTGATATCCTGACCAGTCAGCAAAGATAAGTCCTTGCTTTGCTCTTTTCTGTCCAAATGTTGTGGACTTATTCGTTCTGTGCATTCTATGTTTGTCCAGCTTGTCAGTATGGATTAATTCAGTTTAGCTGGAAGCTCTGGGAAGCAGATTTACCCTCCACACCTTTAGTCAGGTGTGGAGATTTTTGTGCTACATCCTGGTTTCATTCTGTGTATGTCTTTTCCCCACTCCACTCACAGTCATTACTTGTGGGGGGCTATCTATCCTTTGGGGATTTTCTCTGAGGCAAGATAGTTTTCCTGTTTCTATCTTTAGGGGTAGTTAAGTCTCAGGCTGTGACGAGGTGCCTAGGGAGTGACAGGAGCATCCCACGGCTACTGAGCTTAGGGACTGCAGTCAGTACAGGTACCACCTCCTTCAGAGCTCGTCCCATGTAGCTCCTAAACCACCAGTTCATAACATATGGGGTCCGCTGGGGTGATGGAATGGCAGCTGGATGGTATACCTTCCCACAGGTGAAGTATGTCCCCAGGGCTTCCCAGTGGTGTAGGTAGCGATGGTGTGAGGTGCAGGCAATAACGAGGACACAAGGTTGCAGTCTCTTTACCTCTTTACTGAAGACTTCAGGATCCTCAATCCAGAGCACGTTTAACAGGGCTATCAGAGACAGGCCGGTCTGATGGGCACTTCCAGAGTTTCCCTCGCAGATGGAAATCGTTGCCTACCACTAGCGCCTGTGTGTTGTAGTCCTACCCTGCTGAGCATTCGGTATAGTCTTCACAACTGCTGTTCTCGTTCGTTCGTTCTCTACAGCTCTCTCTCTCTCTTTTGTTCCAGATGTTACTAGTTTCTCGTCCCCCAGATATGTTTTGGCTAGGACGCACCCATATGACGGGAAGGCTTGTAGGTCTTCCGGGACCCTAGAGACGCCCCTCTCCTAATGTTGCCCCCTATGTCTTCTTAGGAAATTTAAGGTAGACAGTCAACCTATAATTAGCTGTCCTGCAGAGTTCGAAGTAAGGCCTGAAGTCAGTTACTCCCGCGGTGTTCCGGCCACCGGCTACACGCCTCAGTAGGATGTTGCCTCGGTCTCACGGCACGACTCCTACTGGTACTCCTTTTTGCTTGATCTCGTTTACACTGTTCCACAATATCCTTCCCTTATCTCTTTCTTAGGATACCGCCGCAAGGAAGTGCAGGCGCGGTTCCATAACGTTCTGTTCGCTAGGCTCCTGCCAGGTTCCCACGCCTGACAGGGACCCCCTGTGTCTTCTCCCCGCAACACCCCCTGCCACGGGATGTTGCCTGAATCCAACCCAGTCAGCTTCTGACTAACTTCCTCCCCAGCCCCTAGTTTTACCAGTGTGAGGAGTGGCACAATAAATAAAGCCTTTTTCTCCCCCTAGTGGCCGGAGTGTGAAGTGTAATGTGTTCTGGTGATACCTGGTCAGGAGAATTCCTTCAGTGCCAT
The DNA here is from genome assembly GCF_032444005.1 of Ranitomeya imitator. NCBI lineage: Eukaryota > Metazoa > Chordata > Amphibia > Anura > Dendrobatidae > Ranitomeya > Ranitomeya imitator. The sequence goes on along the minus strand of NC_091285.1, from coordinate 276,438,009 downwards.
AAGATGTACCATCACTCCCCTTAGTGGCAGAGTGTCATACTGCAACGACCAGATCTCTGGGGCGCTGCACTCCCCCCCGGTTAAATCCAGTACTCCTGGACTGGGAAGAAGAACAACAATATAATACAGCAAAAGACATACAAAATTTTTGAAATGCTTAGAACAAGTAAATAGAAAAGATGCTTCCCTTTATGGGAGGTAAGAACACTTGAATGTTACAAACAAAACAAATAAAAGTTAAATATTTTTAAATAACATGTTGACTATAAATAACTCTCAGTATCCAGCCGGGTATTCTACCAAGTGCAAACTCTGAACAATAAGTTAACTTTTCCTTTTAGGGCGTATACGCTGAACCCACTAAAGGCCTACCATAAAATGCTATATAACTCAACTTTTCTTTCCATTCTAACTTCCCCAATGCAGGACCGCCTAGCTCCTTGGCTGGGCCTACTGTCATTGTACCGACCATCTTTCTTCCGTTCTCAGGAGGACTCTCTCTAACCCCTACGGGTTCACTTCAAGCTTTTCTGTCCTCAATCTTTATTAACATTATCAAACTTTATTAACCTTCAACATTATTAACATTTCAACTTTTATTAGAGCCATCATGTAATCATTCCCTTTAAGAGGGACCCAAGTTTCTAGTGCAGATTCTCTCTCTGTCTGCAAGTCCACTGAAAGCAAGACCTTCTGCGTCATGTCCAGAAGCATTATCTTCGCAAAGTCTTCTTTCACTTGTAAAACCAGTAGGGAGCACCTTTAAGAAGGTGCAAACTATATACAAAAAACAGTTTTGAATCATTCACCGTCCATGATCCGGCAGTCTTTGAAACAATGATGAACTTTGTGCAAAAGTAGAAAAGAAATAGAGAACAATAGGGATCCCGGGTAAACAAAGGGATCCCTAGGAGTTAACCCTGGTCGGGTTTAAAGTAGAAGCAACAGCAGGAAACAGTTAACTATATACAATTTTCGGATTTCCAAGGTTTACTTCTGCTCTGGTGGCCTCTGCCAGGGCCTAACCAGACAGGTAGACCCCGAGGGTCTGGGAAGCCTCAAATCCCGGCCTATTTCTGGCAGTGCGGGAGTCCAGTGAGCGATCCAAGGAACAGAGGCAGCGGCTGCCACTGCTTCGGCCAGTTCTTCCTCCAAGGACTTAGCAGCAACCAGGACGGAGGTACAGCGCTGGATATCCCGAGCCCAACAACCGTGGCCCTTCTGGTATCTGCAGTAGCTTACCGCATCTCCCGGCAGCAGGACGGGACCCTTACTCTTGCCCCGCAGACCAGCCTCCACCACCTCCCGGGTGATATGGACCCTTATTGTCGATCCAATTTCCTGGACAAAGCCTCTTCCTCTCTGGGGCTGGTAAACGATCACCACTCCCCATTCCGGCAATGACCCATCCAGCAGCTCACCGCGGGCCTCCCTTTCCACGTCCCTGGCATGCTCAGCTATGAGGTGCTTCCGATAATCCCCCCAGGGGAAGGAGCCCATGTCCCACTCACGCGTTTCCGGGTCGAATCATGCGGACTCCGGAACTCCACCGACTGCGCCGTTGGTCGGGTCATGCGTCGGTGGAACACCGATCCCCGATCGGCCAGGGTACCGAACTCGCCCGCAGGTGGGGGCTCTGGCAGCTCCGCACCATTCCTCAGGGGCGGCCACCTGGTCTGGTGCAGGCAGCGGGGGCTCCGCGGACAGCTCCCAGGACTCGATCTTCTCCAGCAGCAGCATGCCGGTATAATCCTCCGGTGATGGGGACCTAGACTGGGCCATCTTTCTCCGCAAGCCTCCTCGGCTTTCCAGCTCCACTCCGTCTGAGTCATAGTTTTGTTTCTTTGGTCTCCGCCCACCATAGAAGATGAGAAGGCGGACCTCAGCCGCTGATGGGCCCGCCCTCAGAATACAGCAATACTTAGACAGGGCGGCCATTAGCTTTCGTGCTCTCCAGCTTACTCGCACCCACTTCCACGCCCTTCTTCTTCTCTTGCGCTCCTCGTGGCGCTACAATGGCGGCAGTTTTGGCGGGAACCTTGCGGCAGATAGCAATACACAGTCCTTGCAATAAATCACAGTCCAACACGTTGCAATCACAGTTCCAAGGCACACATGACCCAATTCTTCAGGCTTAGGTACGATCCTGTTCGTGACGCCAAGTTGGATCGCCCCCAGACACAGGGCCACGCGTTTCGGTACCGGGCCTCTCTGGTTCGGTTCTGATGGCTGTGACGGTGGCTAGACCCAGTCCGCGACCCTGCTAAGGGGCGTCCAATAAAGGTGGTGGTTCAGTCTGTCAGGGGTTCGTGACGCCACCTGTGGTGTTTGGTCAGGGTGACCGACGCTGCTATGGGGTCCGCTGGGGTGATGGAATGGCAGCTGGATGGTATACCTTCCCACAGGTGAAGTATGTCCCCAGGGCTTCCCAGTGGTGTAGGTAGCGATGGTGTGAGGTGCAGGCAATAACGAGGACACAAGGTTGCAGTCTCTTTACCTCTTTACTGAAGACTTCAGGATCCTCAATCCAGAGCACGTTTAACAGGGCTATCAGAGACAGGCCGGTCTGATGGGCACTTCCAGAGTTTCCCTCGCAGATGGAAATCGTTGCCTACCACTAGCGCCTGTGTGTTGTAGTCCTACCCTGCTGAGCATTCGGTATAGTCCTCACAACTGCTGTTCTCTCTCTCTTTTGTTCCAGATGTTACTAGTTTCTCGTCCCCCAGATATGTTTTGGCTAGGATGCACCCGTATGACGGGAAGGCTTGGAGGTCTTCCGGGACCCTATTGACACCCCTCTCCCAATGTTGCCCCCTATGTCTTCTTAGGAAATTTAAGGTAGACAGCCAACCTATAATTAACTGTCCTGCAGAGTTCGAAGTAAGGCCCGAAGTCAGTTACTCCCACGGTGTTCCGGCTACACGCCTCAGAAGGATGTTGCCTCGGTCTCACGGCACGACTCCTACTGGTACTCCTTTTTGCTTGATCTCGTTTACACTGTTCCACAATATCCTTCCCTTTCTTATCTCTTTCTTAGGATACAGCCGCAAGGAAGTGCAGGCGCGGTTCCGTAACGTTCTGTTCTGTTCGCTAGGCTCCTGCCAGGTTCCCACACCTGACAGGGACCCCCCTGTGTCTTCTCCCCGCAACACCCCCTGCCATGGGATGCCTGAATCCAACCCAGTCAGCTTCTGACTAACTTCCTCCCCAGCCCCTAGTTTTACCAGTGTGAGGAGTGGCCCAATAAATAAAGCCTTTTTCTCCCCCTAGTGGCCGGAGTGGAGTGTGAAGTGTAATGTGTTCTGGTGATACCTGGTCAGGAGAATTCCTTCAGTGCCATCAGACGTACCATCACTCCCCTTAGTGGCAGAGTGTCATACTGCAATGACCAGATCTCTGGGGCGCTGCACATGCATGGCCACGGCATCACACAACTTAAATACCAAGTGATTGAACATGTACCACCACCCAGGCAAGGGGGTGATAGAATCGGCATGCTGAAACAACGTGAAACATACTGGATTCACACCCTTGACACACTTTCACCCAAGGGTCTGAACAAAGAATATGATTTGATCTCCTTTATTTGACAAGTTACTGTAAGTTTTTGTATCTGTGAGGTCTTGTTTTGGGTCAAAGTGATGTATCTGCCCTGTGGAGCATGTATGATTGTCTAGATTGATATTCAATTTTGCCCTAACTTCTGTCATTGTTATTAATGCTTCTCTCTCTGTTTTTTTAGAGCCATTTACACTGAATATGCCTGTTTCCATGAATTCTTGTATCTGGATTATATCTGGACTCTACTACTATATCCTTATCACTGCTTCCAACCACACTGCCAGCCCGCCCCTGATCTAGGATCTTCTATGTCATCTACATATAACGCTCTATCAAAACACCACGTCTAAGCCAGCTCCGGCGCTTTCACTACCGTCGACATACACATTTTACTTGTGAAATGCAAACTAGGCCACTTCCGGAACACACGCCCATACTGTTCCGGTCACATGATGTCCGGTCGTCATTCCGATTGGCTGCAGTGTGGCATCTTCATCCCGCCCTCCTCCTTTTTTAACTACACTCTAACACATGCACACTAAGACGAGCGGTGGACGCCGTTTTTCATAGGATATACGCGCCTCCATATAACAAGGTAACACAGGGCCCTTCTGCAAGGCCACTATATATATACTCATTTGGGAGCATACTTCATTATGCATTATATACTCTACGATCCTACAAGTAACTGCCTTTAACGTAATTGATTCCTCTGGATTGTAACTATTTTGTGCGGGTAGGTGTGTTTCCCATGCAATGTTATTCGATTCCAGGATTGTTTTTTTTTATTCTAACATATTTACATATACCAGGTATATATACAGTTTATGTCTGCAGGAGTAGCCTTAATACTACATCCCCTACAAGTAGTCTGGTATGTCCATTCTGATACCTTCTGCACACAATTTTTGCATGCCTGTTCCTTCTCACTATATCTCCTCCCGATCCCTCTCGATATACAGCTGAGCTGAGGAGAACACTATATCCTATCCACGTTTCGGAAGTGAATTCTTTTTTGGTTTTCTAACCTCCTTCTACCTTGATACGCCAGCTTGGCAATTTTCTGGTTGGTGAAACTCTGCTTTGAGGCTTTGGATGCCTGTAGATTTCAATGTACGGTACTTATGATCTGACTATTACATTATATGTACATACTGTTATGGTTGGCGGAACGCACCGAATATATATTTATTAGAAGACGTTGGTGCGTTCGCAACCCGGGATCCACTGTGCAGGAAAGCACATGCAGCTAAATATGACGGTACAATTTAATAGTATAAACAGACTCTGTTACTTCACAGAGTCTGTTAGCAAAGATAACGCTGTGCCCTGTTTGGCTCACAGAGGCACACAGCTACTTAGTAGAGCAGATGGTGGTCATGCAGTCAAAAGCAAACATGAAACTCCTCGACAGAGGTGCCAGCATTCTAGGGGCTTATTTCAGCCGGGTCCCTGAATACACACACACGAAACTCCTTGCCGGAGGTGCCAGCATTTTAGGGGCTTATTTCAGCCGGTTCCCTGACTGCATACAAACATGTCCACACTGGCGCTGAGCTCATACATAAATTGATACTAGCGCATGGCCGTGCGGTCATGCGCACCTCTTATAGCTGCAGCACATACAAGACCTTCCTAGAAGGACCAATGAGAGGCTGCCACAGATGTTGAACACCTTCAGTACCTTCCTAGAGGACCAATAGGATTTGCCGCAGTACCTGAGCATGTGACCCTTGATCTTACCCTGGGCATGCTCAGAAGCTGAAAAGTAGGACTTCGTCCCAAAGATGTCTGCTCGCTGCTGACCAGTACTAGCTACAATGGCAGAAGCTGGAAGGACAGCAGTAACCCTTCGCACAGTGTCAGACTGAGCATAACGCTGGGACCGACGCCTCCGCTGAGCAGGCTCCACCGCTGCAGGAGAAGAATGGGAGACCGCAGCGGAGATGGCTCGAGATTCACCCTGTGCAGAGGCAGGAACTCGACCCCTAACACATACTTTTTTATTTTTTGTTTTTGTTTTGTTGCCACATTATTTTCTGTTTATATTGTAGTAATTGATGAAGGTCTATACAACCGAAATATTTTCTATGTACTACAAGTTTGTATTGCATTAAAGTTCACCTTTGCATCTTGAAGTTGTCTGCTGGGTTTATATTATATACCACACCAGAGCAATCAGGAAGAACCAGGCAAAGCGCAAGAATTGGCGCATCTAATGTGATGTGCCAGTTCTGGGGTGACTGTGGGATTGTATTTTAGGCTGGAAAGGCCCAATAACCAGGAATCTTACCAGCCTGTTAATATAAGCCCGCAGCTGTCTGCTTTATCTTGGCTGGTTATCAAAAACAGTGGTGACCTCAGATCAGGTTCAGACTGGCCCACCGGAGAACGGGAGGATTCTCCGGTGGGCCCTGGCACTGACACCTGCTGGCATATTGACCAGCACCTGCCTATGGCCCCCACTGCTCCAGGGGCCCCCTGCCAGTGGCTATAGGGCCCCTGGGTCAAGGGGGCCCGCCCTGTGCCAGTAGCAGCAGCGGGAGACAGGATCGTGTCCCCGCTGCTATAGCAGAATGAATATTCACCCTTGGGGCGTGGGGAGGAGTGAATTCCATTTCCATTTCTCTTTAATAGCGGGCAGCGTTAGCCGCAGAGTACAGCTAACACTGCCCACATGTAAAGCCCCACCACACACACACACTCACAAAGTAACACACACACAGCACCGCACACATACACACACGCAGGCATACAGACTCCCAGAGCAGCTCACCGGCTCCCAGCATCCTGCTTCCTGTCTGAGACTGCCCAGCTGGATGACGTCATCATCAAGCGTGCTGCTGTCTCAGTCACAAAGCTTCCTGGAATGAAGAGGCTGCAGGGGTGAGCGGCTGCTGCAGGGAGGTGAGCTGTGCTGTGCTGTGCTGTGCTGTGCTGTGCTGTGTGTGTGTGTGTGTGTGTGTGGTGCTGCTGCCGCTGCTGCTGCTGCAGGGAGGTGAGCTGTGCTGTGTGTGTGTGTGTGGTTTTGAGGTGTGTGTGTGTGGTTTTGAGGTGTGTGTGTGCGTTTGCGTGCTGCTGCAGGAAGGTGAGCTGTGTGTGTGTGTGTGTGTGTGCTGCTGCTGCTGCAGGGAGGTGAGCTGTGCTGTGTGTGTGTTGCTGCTGCTGCAGGGAGGTGAGCTGTGGTGTGTGCCTGTGTGTGTGGTGTGTGGGTGCTGGCTCATTCATCCCCCCCTTCCCTGGTGTCGTGATATAGATCCTGGAGACGTGTGCATAGAGGGGCCCCATGTGTGAGGTGACGGGGCAGAGACAGGGGCCCCTTGTGTGAGGTGGCGGGGCAGAGAGGGGCCCCCGTGTGGTGCTAAGATGTGGGCAGAGAGGGGCACACCCTCTGTGAGGTGGCAAAGCAGAGAGAGGCATCCCCTGTGTGGTATTGAGACGTGGGCAGAGAGGGGCACCCCCTGCGTGTGTGGTGGCGGGGCAAAGAAGGGTGCCCCCTGCCTGTGCGGTGCGAGGCAGAGAGGAGCCCCCTGTAAGTAATACCAGCTACAGAGCCTCACATTTAGTGTGCGCCAGTGAGGAGTTCCCCTTATACCAAACGCCCCTATGCACCATGTGAATTAGAAAAAAAAATGCCACCATACATAGTACCCGATAGTGACTGCCCCCATAGTTTGCACCAGTCCATAGTGCTCTTATAAACATTGGCAGCCATCATGTTCCTCTGTGCCCCAATGTGATAGTGGAATCATCCAGCCTGGACTTCAGTGACTCCAGATTCTTGCCCCGTTCATCACATCAGGAGATGTGTCCTAGCGCAGCACTCTGTCTCCTCTTAGGTCGGGGCAACACCTGTGCATATTGTCTCTTCTAAGAGAATCGGCTCAGTTATGGAAATACTCCAATCACGCTTCTCTCAGAGAAGATGGAAAAACAAATGTCTCCATTATGTCAGTCTGCGGAAATCTGACTGCACTTAAATGTCTTCCAAGTGCAGATCAATTTTATACACGTACCCATAGACTTGAATGAGTCGGTGTGTGCCATCTGATTTGGGCAGCAATTTGCATTATGCATGAAAAAAGAGTTGCAGATCTACAATTCCCCATAGTGTAACATTAAAATACCACATAGCACTCGGCCATGTTATACACTTGTGTGAGTGAGCCTTTTATAGTGTGTGGCAGTGTTGTACTCTCTGTGTGTGTGTGTGTGTGTGGCAGTGTTGTACTGTGTGTGGGTGTGTGTGTGTGGCAGTGTTGTACTGTGTGTGGAAGTGTTATACTGTGTGTGGCAGTGTTGTACTGTGTGTGTGTGGCAGTGTTGTACTGTGTGTGTGTGGCAGTGTTGTACTGTGTGTGCGTGTGGCAGTGTTGTACTGTGTGTGTGACAGTGTTGTACTGTGTGTGCGTGTGGCAGTGTTGTACTGTGTGTGTATGTGTGTGTGGCAGCGTTGTACTGTGTGTGTAGCAGTGTTGTACTGTGTGTGGCAGTGTTGTACTGTGTGTGTGGCAATGTTGTACTGTGTGTGTGGCAGGGTTGTACTGTATGTTGCAGTGTTGTACTGTGTGTGTGGCAGTGTTGTACTGTGTGTGTGGCAGTGTTGTACTGTGTGTGTGTGGCAGTGTTGTACTGTGTGTGCGTGTGGCAGTGTTGTACTGTGTGTGTGACAGTGTTGTACTGTGTGTGCGTGTGGCAGTGTTGTACTGTGTGTGTATGTGTGTGTGGCAGTGTTGTACTGTGTGTGTGGCAGTGTTGTACTGTGTGTGGCAGTGTTGTACTGTGTGTGTGGCAATGTTGTACTGTGTGTGTGGCAGGGTTGTACTGTATGTTGCAGTGTTGTACTGTGTGTGTGGCAGTGTTGTACTGTGTGTGTGGCAGTGTTGTACTGTGTGTGGCAGTGTTGTACTGTGTGTGTGTAGCAGTGTTGTACTGTGTGTGGCAGTGTTGTACAGTGTGTGCGTGTGGCAGTGTTGTACTGTGTGTGTATGTGTGTGTGGCAGTGTTTGTGTGTGTGTGCATGTGGCAATGTTGTACTGTGTGTATGTGTGTGTGGCAGTGTTGTACTGTGTGTGCATGTGGCAATGTTGTACTGTGTGTGTATGTGTGTGTGGCAGTGTTGTACTGTATGTGCGTGTGGCAGTGTTGTACTGTGTGTGTATGTGTGTGTGGCAGTGTTGTACTGTGTGTGTGGCAGTGTTGTACTGTGTGTGGCAGTGTTGTACTGTGTGTGTGGCAGTGTTGCACTGTGTGTGTGGCAGGGTTGTACTGTGTGTTGCAGTGTTGTACTGTGTGTGTGGCAGTGTTGTACTGTGTGTGGCAGTGTTGTACTGTGTGTGTGGCAGTGTTGTACTGTGTGTGTGGCAGGGTTGTACTGTGTGTTGCAGTGTTGTACTGTGTGTGTTGCAGTGTTGTACTGTGCGTGTGGCAGTGTTGTTCTGTGCGTGTGGCAGTGTTGTACTGTGTGTGTTGCAGTGTTGTACTGTGTGTTGTAGTGTTGTACTGTGTGTGTTGCAGTGTTGTACTGTGTGTGTGGCAGTGTTGTACTGTGTGTGTGGCAGTGTTGTACTGTGTGTGTGGCAGTGTTATACTGTGTGTTGCAGTGTTGTACTGTGTGTGTGGCAGTGTTGTACTGTGTGTGTGGCAGTGTTATACTGTGTGTTGCAGTGTTGTACTGTGTGTGTGGCAGTGTTGTACTGTGTGTGTGGCAGTGTTGTACTGTGTGTGTGGCAGTGTTGTACTGTGTGGCAGTGTTATACTGTGTGTTGCAGTGTTGTACTGTGTGTGTTGCAGTGTTGTACTGTGTGTGTGGCAGTGTTATACTGTGTGTTGCAGTGTTGTACTGTGTGTGTGGCAGTGTTGTACTGTGTGTGTGGCAGTGTTGTACTGTGTGAGTGGCAGTGTTATACTGTGTGTTGCAGTGTTGTACTGTGTGTGTGGCAGTGTTGTACTGTGCGTGTGGCAGTGTTGTACTGTGTGTGTTGCAGTGTTGTACTTTGTGTTGCAGTGTTGTACTGTGTGTGTTGCAGTGTTGTACTGTGTGTGTGGCAGTGTTGTACTGTGTGTGTGGCAGTGTTGTACTGTGTGTGTGGCAGTGTTATACTGTGTGTTGCAGTGTTGTACTGTGTGTGTGGCAGTGTTGTACTGTGTGTTGCAGTGTTGTACTGTGTGTGTGGCAGTGTTGTACTGTGTGTGTTGCAGTGTTGTACTGTGTGTTGCAGTGTTGTACTGTGTGTGTTGCAGTGTTATACTGTGTGTTGCAGTGTTGTACTGTGTGTGTGGCAGTGTTGTACTGTGTGTGTGGCAGTGTTATACTGTGTGTGGCAGTGTTGTACTGTGTGTGGCAGTGTTGTACTGTGTGTGTGGCAGTGTTGTACTGTGTGTTGCAGTGTTGTACTGTGTGTGTGGCAGTGTTGTACTGTGTGTGTGGCAGGGTTGTACTGTGTGTTGCAGTGTTGTACTGTGTGTGTTGCAGTGTTGTACTGTGCGTGTGGCAGTGTTGTACTGTGCGTGTGGCAGTGTTGTACTGTGTGTGTGGCAGTGTTGTACTGTGTGTATGTGTGTGTGGCAGTGTCCCTTTTTGTACGGATCCGCTTTGCAGTGGCATGCAGTGACGTTGGCTGTGACAGCCAAGTCAGTGCATTTCACAATTCTGCAATCACACACTTTTACAGATTTGTTCGTGGGCTCAAGAACGGATCCATAAAAAGAATGAGCATTTAAATTCTTTTTGTGCTTTTTGGATGTGCTTTTACTCACCTTCCCTGCGCTCCCACGATGATCTCGCAGGTCTGGAGGCTGCAGGACCTTTGAGATGATACATTATATTATGGGGGGCTACATCATACTGTGTGAGGGGGCTACAGTATACTCTATGGGGGGGCTGCATTATATTCTGTGGTGGGGCTGCATTCTCTCAGTTGACTACATTATATTCTGTGGTGGCTGCATTAAACTATATGAGGGGGGCTGCATTATACCCTATGAGGGTGCTACATTAAATTCTACGGTGGGGACTGCATTATACATGATAGGGGTTGCATTATATTTTGTGGGGTGCTGCATTATATTCTATGAGACGGGACTGCGTTATATTTTATGAGAGGGCTAAATTATATTCTGTGAGGGGGCTAAATTATATTCTATGAGGGGGCTACCCCAACCCCTGCTACATAATTAAGATGTGAACTACCTTATATTATACCCTGATATTAGCACTTTTTCACTGCACAATTGGTGGTCTTTTATCTATTTCTAGGTAGCTGCATAGGGGGCCCCAAGAATGATTTTCTCTGGTGGGCCCAAGGTGCTCCAGTTCAACGCTGCCTCAGATCATATTTTTTAAAATGTTCATTTATTTATTTATTAGGATAAACCAAGATAAAAACACCTGTGTAAACATACCTACAGTGCATGTGTGAAACATGTGGGGCGGGAACTCGAGGATGGTACTTGAGCACCTGCGATACTTGATGGAATAACGAGCACCTCAATGGAAGATCGAGTCTCAAGCAGTGGTGAGCATGGATGCTCATCACTGGTGTTCTCCCCATGTTTGTGTGGGTTTCCTCTCCAGTTTCCTCCCACACTCCAAAGACATACTGATAGGGAATTTAGATTGTGAGCCCCAATGGATGTATCAGAATGGATACTGAAGTTGCATTTGATTTAACATGTTTTTTTGTTTTCAGAACAGTCCCAGAACTAAGATGTTTCTGCTAACTACAGTGTGTAAATCTTTTAATATTCTACTTTTATAGCAATATGATACATTGCTAGGACATATTTATCTACATAGGTTACTTGTTTATGTATGTGTAATTTAAGCAAAATCAATTTAGCAATTAAAGCTTCATAGTAGCCAGAAATGGCAACTGTGCTAAACGAACATTTTGATTCACAAAGCGCTCGAGGCAGGATTCATTTAGCATTTCCTTGTATAACTCTCAGAACATTGTTTAGTTCAGAAAAGACTGCAACTTATAAACACTTTAAATTCCAGATAAAATTAGACTTCCTGTGGGATTCCCAGGCAAAAAAGTATTTTCATGACATTTGTTATATAACCATTCTCACACTAAACAAGGAAGTACTTAAATAGAAGTTGCCTTATTATTTGCATAAGTAAGTTAGTTAAGAAAATTAAGGATATAATGGTTTTGGTTATTTGTATAGTAACCTCTGTCAGTAGCAAATTAAGATTTTCAGATATGGCTGTACAACTAAATGCACACACAATCATATAGTGATTTAGTCTGTTACTACGTGATGTCGTCATAAATGGAGACGAGAGTAATCCTGAGCTGCCCCTGGCCGCCCCTTCCCAGCATTACTGCAGGTGATTGCATGTGCATAGGAATAGATCTATCAATCACCTCGAGCAGTGCTGGGAGGAGCTGGCCAGTGACGTAGCATGACTAGTTTCCTACGTGGCCGGATCTCTAAAGCACACCGTCTCTGAAACACCAAAGCGTTTCACAGAATAATGTACCTGACTTAAAGGGAAGGTGCCACCAGTTTTCTCGTATTTTGTTTTTTTGTGAAATTAAGCTTAAAATAGTAATTAAAATGTATTAATGCAATGTTTGCACTGTTTGCAAACATTTCTATATGAAAAATATTATATATTTTTCTACAAGTATACATATTTACCACTAGGGGGAGCATTTTCCGTTTTAGACCTCAAGCAGCTATAGTAAGATTTAGCAGCTCTGCCCCAGGGATATTAGACCACCCAAAAGGGGAGGGAAATGGTGATGTCAGCAGTTACTGCCCCAACAGTAAGAATGAAGAGCAGCATCACAGGGCAGCGCCATTTTGTGTGTGACTGCCCTGTGACCTGCTATCACCAGCAGTTACTGCATCAGAGGAGCAGAACACAGTGGGCTCAGCAGCATCTGGACCCAAGAAGAGTGAAGACATGTGGTGTGCATGGAGCAGCATTAGGAGCTGTCTGGGAGCTCCAGGTCTGCAGTGAATAGCCAGGCATTATGGAGGGAGGGGAGAGATGCATTGTATGGCTAAGGCCGGGGTCACACTAGACCGCAATACGGACGAGTGCAATGCGATAAAAAAACGCATAGCGCTCGTCCCAATGTTAATCTATGGGGCAGCTCCCATCATCCGATATTCTCTCGGCCGTATTCAGCATCCGAGTGAAATCGCAGCATGCTGCGATTGTCAGCGTATCTCGGCTTAGAATCGCCAATGAAAGTCTATGGGGGTGAGAAAAAAATCGCACAGTACACGGACCATCAGTGTGACGTGCGAGAAATTCTCAGGCATTGGGCAGGTGACAGGAAAGGCTCAGCCATTATTTGCTCATTTTGCAAGTGTGTGAGAAAATCTCACCATACGGATGTCACACGGATCATTGGATGCGAGAAAATCGCATCCTCGCACTGCACACGGATCACTGTTTTGGTAACATTTGTGCGATTCTCGTCCGTCAAAAACGGACCTTTTTTTATACGTTGTGTGTGTCCCCGGCCTAAGAGTGACTGATGGGAGAGAAAGAGACGTGAAGTATGATGAGTGAGACACATATGGAGTGTGATGGGGAGATACACCTTGAGGCTGTGTGCACACGTTCAGGATTTTTCGCATTTTTTTGCGTTTGTTCGCTATAAAAATGTGATAAAAACAATTTAAAAATGCATGCATATGCATCCCATCATTTATAATGCATTCCGCAATTTTTGTGCATATGTTGCGTTTTTTCTGGGGGAAAAAAGCATCGCAGTAAAAAACGCAACATGTTCTGCGCATGTCGTGTCTCCTCCTTTGATGTGGGCTCCGGCGCTGAGCCCACATCAAAGTCACGACATGTCGGCTGTTTTGTACAGCTGACATGTGCGCGCAATAGCGGCAGGTGAAATCGCAATTCACCCGCCGCTATTAACCTGTTAAATGCCACTGTCAAATGCTGACAGCGGCATTTACCTACCGCTTCCAGCCGCGCGGCCAGAAATTAGCGCATCGTCCACCCCCGTCACACGATCAGGGGTTGGCGATGCGTCAGGATGGTAACCATAGAGGTCCTTGAGACCTCTATAGCTACTGATGCCGGCCTGCTGTGAGCGCCTCCCTGTGGTCGGCACTCATAGCAAGCCTGTAATTCAGCTACGGAGCAGCAATCTGATGATCGCTACTATGTAGCTGAGCCGATCGAGTTGTGCCAGCTTCTAGTTTCCCATGGAGGCTATTGAAGCATGGCAAATGTAAAAAAAAAAAAGTTTTTAAAAATATGAAAAAAAAAAAAAATTAAAGTTTAACCCCTTCCCGACCTGTGACACAGCGTATGCGTCATGAAAGTCGGTGCCAATCCGACCTGTGACGCATATGCTGTGTCACAGAAAGATCGCGTCCCTGCAGATCGGGTGAAAGGGTTAACTCCTATTTCACCTGGCCTGCAGGGACAGGGGGAGTGGTAGTTTAGCCCAGGGGGGGTGGCTTCACCCCCCCCCCCTGTGGCTACGATCGCTCTGATTGGCTGTTGAAAGTGAAACTGCCAATCAGAGCGATTTGTAATATTTCACCTAAAAAACTGGTGAAATATTACAATCCAGCCATGGCCGATGCTGCAATATCATCGGCCATGGCTGGAAACACTTATGTGCCCCCACCCCACCCCACCCCACCCCCCCGATCTGTGGTCCGCTCCCCTCCGTCCTGTGCTCCGCTCCCCGTCCTCCTGTCCGCTCCCCCCGTGCTCCAATCACACCCCCCGTGCTCTAATCAAACCCCCCCGCACTCCGATCCCCCCTCCCGCACAGCGATCCCCCCCCCGTGCTCCGATCCACCCCCCCGCACAGCAATCCCCCACCCCGTGTTCCGATCCACCCCCCGTGCTCCGACGCCCCCCCCCCCCGTGCCCTGATCTCCCCCCCCCCCCGTGCCCTGATCCCCCCCCCTTATACTTACCTAGCCTCCCGGGGTCCGTCCGTCCTCTTTGCTGGGCGCCGCCATCTTCCAAAATGGCGGGCGCATATGCAGTGCGCCCGCCGAATCTGCCGGCCGGCAGATTCGTTCCAAAGTGAGTTTTGATCACTGAGATAGTTTATATCTCAGTGATCAAAATAAAAAAAAATAGTAAATGACCCCCCCCCCCCTTTGTCACCCCCATAGGTAGGGACAATAAAAAAAATAAAGAATTTTTTTTTTTTTGTTCCACTAATGTTGGGGTAAGAACTAGGGGTAGGGGTAGGGTTTCGGTATGTGCACACGTATTCTGGTCCTCTGCGGATTTTTCCGCAGAGGATTTGATAAATCCGCAGTGCTAAACCGCTGTGGATTTATCGCAGATTTACCGCGGTTTTTCTGCGCATTTCACTGCGGTTTTACAACTGCGATTTTCTATTGGAGCAGTTGTAAAACCGCTGCGGAATCCGCAGAAAGAAGTGACATGCTGCGGAATGTAAACCACTGCGTTTCTGTGCAGTTTTTCTGCAGCATGTGTACAGCGATTTTTGTTTCCCATAGGTTTACATTGAACTGTAAATTGTGTAACATATAATCCCTTAAAACATCAATTTATTTATATATATATTAAAAAAAAAAAACCAATTCCCAGTGGAGAACAATAATAAATAAACAACAGGATCCAGATGTGCACCTAACCTGTCAAATAGCCCTGCACTTAGCTACTATCCCTACCTACCAGTGGAGGTTGGCACCCTAATAGATCGATTTGGCGCCCCCACTCAACGCCGGCTGACCCAAACTCACCCTGATAAATATCTAGCGAGCTACAGGTGGGAAAACAATAAGCTATTGAAAGAAATGAAGGAAGGGCTGGAGAGATAAACTAAGGTGCACAAAAAAATAAACAAATAATAAATGACCCCAGTATTAGTATAGCATACAGTAGAAAAAATCCTGCCCAAGCATCATGGCGCCTGCATCCATTACATATGCCTCTTGATATCTCTGCCTCCTGAGGAACCGTCTTGCGGGGAAACGCGTCGGGGCGATTACCTGGCAGCTAAGTTGATTTGGCTTATGTCCTTCTCTAGCTGTCCTGTATATCATGTATACCAATATGCTGAGGCTGTGCATTGCTGATATATTGATCCGTCTTCAGTCTGGTGCTTAGACACGGAATAGATTTTTTCTATTGTGCTGTGTGACAATATTATTGTTTTTCATGTCAGCTACATATGATTGCTACGTCACACCATCTATCACCTACCATGATACTATTGGCACATACTATCTCAGGCTGTGTAAAAAGGGTCTGTTATTAACAGTCTGCTGACATACACCATATCAGGCTATTCTGAGGATATTTTACCTACCCCAGTTATCAGTATTATTTTTGTTGTAGTCTGTAACCTCTTGAGTGCTGGCTATATTTGTGTATTTCAGTTTTTTTTTTTCTTAGCCAGCACACTATGAGTATAGCTCTTATGTGATGGTACCATGGCTTGTATGCAGCACACATAAATAGCTTTGTTACTGTATGCTATACTAATACTGGGGTCATTTATTATTTGTTTATTTTTTTGTGCACCTTAGTTTATCTCTCCAGCCCTTCCTTCATTTCTTTCAATAGCTTATTGTTTTCCCACCTGTAGCTCGCTAGATATTTATCAGGGTGAGTTTGGGTCAGCCGGCGTTGAGTGGGGGCGCCAAATCGATCTATTAGGGTGCCAACCTCCACTGGTAGGTAGGGATAGTAGCTAAGTGCAGGGCTATTTGACAGGTTAGGTGCACATCTGGATCCTGTTGTTTATTTATTATTGTTCTCCACTGGGAATTGTTTTTTTTTTTTTAATATATATATAAATAAATTGATGTTTTAAGGGATTATATGTTACACAACTGATTATTTTTCCCTAGGTTGCTTATATTCTTTCTCTGTACGTTTACATTGAACTGTAAACTCATGGGAAACTGCTGCGGATCCGCAGCGTTTTCCGCAGCGTGTGCACATACCTTTAGAATTAGGCTATGTGCACACGGTGCGGATTTGGCTGCGGATCCGCAGCAGTGTTCCATCAGGTTTACAGTACCATGTAAACATATGGAAACCAAATCCGCTGTGCCCATGGTGCGGAAAATACCGCGCGGAAACGCTGCGTTGTATTTTCCGCAGCATGTCAATTCTTTGTGCGGATTCCGCAGCGTTTTACACCTGTTCCTCAATAGGAATCCGCAGGTGAAATCCGCACAAAAAACACTGGCAATCCGCGGTAAATCCGCAGGTAAAACGCAGTGCCTTTTACCCGCGGATTTTTCAAAAATGGTGCTGAAAAATCTCATACGAGTCCGCAACGTTGGCACATAGCCTTAGGGTTGGGTTGGAATTAGGGTTGTGATTAGGGTTAGGGGTGTGTTGGGGTTAGGGTTGTGATTAGGGTTACTGTTGTGAGTTCTGTTTTTGGGCTCCCTCTGGTGGTTACTGATGGTACTGGGTGACTTGTCTTTCCTGGGTCTCTGGGTTCCACCTGTTCCATCAGGATATGGGAGTTTCCTATTTAACCTGGCTTTGCTGGCATTTCCTCGCCGGTTATCAATGTATCCAGTGTGTCTTGTTACCTCTGCTCCCTGCTCCTAGAACCTTCTGGTCAAGCTAAGTTTGGATTTTCCTGTTTTGGTGTTTTGCTTTATTTGGTTTTTAGTCCAGCCTGCAGATATGTGATTCTTTGCTGCTGGTTGCTCTAGTGGGCTGAAATTGCTCCTCATGTACCATGAGTTGGCACATGAGTTCAAGTAATTTCAGGATAGTTTTTTGAAGGGTTTTTCGCTGACCGCGCAGTTCACTTTTGTATCCTCTGCTATCTAGCTTTAGCGGGCCTCATTTTGCTGAAACTGTTTTCATACTGCGTATGTGCTTTCCTCTCATTTCACCGTCATTATATGTGGGGGGCTGCTATTTCTGTGGGGTGTTTCTCTGGAGGCAAGAGAGGTCTTTGTTTCTTCTAATAGGGGAAGCTAGTCCTTCGGCTGGCGCGAGACGTCTAGAATCATCGTAGGCACGTTCCCCGGCTACTTTTATTTGTGTGTTAGGTTCAGGGTCGCGGTCAGCTCAGGTTCCATCGCCCTAGAGCTTGTTTGTATCTGTGCTTGTCCTTTAGTGATCCCCTGCCATTGGGATCATGACAGTATAACCGGCCCACAAAGTGTTAATTGTATTGGCTGAAGTAGGAGGATAAGTAGTCTGAGGAAGTTTTTTTTTTTTTTCTCTTTCCCTCAGAGTTTGCTGCCTAGCCTTATTGCAGCCTGGCTACTTCCTCCTCCTCTTAATCTTTGAATGGCTCTGATCCCAGCTGTTTATCATGGACGTCCAGAGTTTGGCTTCCAGCCTGAATAATCTTGCCACTAAGGTTCAAAATATACAGGATTTTGTTGTACATGCTCCTATGTCTGAACCTAGAATTCCTGTCCCAGAGTTTTTTTCTGGAGATAGATCTCGTTTTCTGAATTTTAGGAACAATTGCAAGTTGTTTCTTTCTTTGAAATCTCGCTCCTCTGGAGACCCTGTTCAGCAAGTCAAGATTATTATATCTTTCCTGTGGGGTGACCCTCAGGATTGGGCATTTGCATTGGCACCAGGGGACCCTGCGTTGCTTAATGCGGATGCGTTTTTTCTGGCATTGGGTTTGCTCTATGAGGAACCTAACCAAGAGATTCAGGCTGAAAAAGCTTTATTGGCCCTCTCTCAGGGGCAAGATGAAGCAGAAATTTATTGTCAAAAATTTCGGAAGTGGTCGGTGCTTACTCAGTGGAATGAGTGCGCCCTGGCTGCAAAGTTCAGAGATGGCCTTTCTGAGGCCATTAAAGATGTTATGGTGGGGTTCCCTGCGCCTACTGGTCTGAATGAGTCTATGACTATGGCTATTCAGATTGATCGGCGTTTACGGGAGCGCAAACCTGTGCATCATTTGGCGGTGTCGTCTGAACCGTCACCTGAGATAATGCAATGTGATAGAATTCAGTCCAGAAGTGAACGGCAAAATTATAGGCGGAAAAAAAGGTTGTGCTTTTATTGTGGTGATTCAGCTCATGTTATATCAGCATGCTCTAAACGCACAAAAAAGGTTGATAAGTCTGTTGCCATTAGTACTTTACAGTCTAAGTTCATTCTGTCTGTGACTCTAATTTGTTCATTATCATCCATTTCCGTCGATGCCTATGTGGATTCAGGCGCTGCCCTGAGTCTTATGGATTGGTCATTTGCCAATCGCTGTGGGTTTAGTCTGGAGCCTCTGGAAGTCCCTATTCCTTTGAAGGGAATTGACTCTACACCTTTGGCTATGAATAAACCTCAGTACTGGACACAAGTGACCATGCGTATGACTCCTGTTCATCAGGAGGTGATTCGCTTCCTGGTACTGTATAATTTGCATGATGTCCTAGTGCTTGGTCTGCCATGGTTACAAACTCATAATCCAGTCCTTGACTGGAAATCAATGTCTGTGTTAAGCTGGGGTTGTCAGGGGGTTCATGATGATGCACCTCCGATTTCTATCGCTTCATCTACTCCTTCTGCGATTCCTGTGTTTTTGTCTATCGGGATGTTTTTGAGGAGCCTAAGCTCAGTTCGCTTCCTCCTCACAGGGATTGCGATTGTGCTATAAATTTAATTCCAGGCAGTAAATTTCCTAAAGGTCGTTTGTTCAATCTGTCAGTGCCAGAGCATACTGCTATGCGGGATTATGTTAAGGAGTCCTTGGAAAAGGGACATATCCGTCCATCTTTGTCCCCTTTGGGAGCAGGTTTTTTTTTTCGTGGCCAAAAAAGATGGTTCCTTGAGGCCTTGTATAGATTATCGTCTTTTGAATAAGATTACCGTAAAATATCAGTATCCTTTGCCATTGTTGACTGATTTGTTTGCTCGCATTAAGGGGGCTAAATGGTTCACTAAGATTGATCTTCGGGGTGCGTATAATCTTATACGAATAAAGCAAGGTGATGAGTGGAAAACCGCATTTAATACGCCTGAGGGCCATTTTGAGTATTTGGTAATGCCTTTTGGACTTTCTAATGCTCCTTCAGTCTTCCAGTCCTTTATGCACGATATTTTCCGTGAATATCTGGATAAATTTATGATTGTGTATTTGGATGATATTTTGGTTTTTTCTGATGACTGGGAGTCTCATGTTCAGCAGGTCGGGAAGGTGTTTCAGGTCCTGCGGGCCAATTCCTTGTTTGTAAAAGGCTCAAAGTGTCTCTTTGGAGTCCAGAAGATTTCTTTCTTGGGGTATATTTTTTCCCCTTCTACTATTGAGATGGATCCCGTCAAGGTTCAGGCTATTTGTGACTGGACACAGCCTACATCTCTTAAGAGTCTACAGAAGTTCTTGGGCTTTGCTAATTTCTATCGTCGTTTTATAACTAATTTTTCTAGTGTTGTTAAGCCTTTGACGGATTTGACTAAGAAGGGTGCTGATGTTGCTAATTGGTCTCCTGCGGTTGTGGAGGCCTTTCAGGAACTTAAGCGCCGGTTTTCTTCTGCTCCTGTGTTGCGTCAGCCAGATGTTTCGCTCCCTTTTCAGGTTGAGGTTGATGCTTCCGAGATTGGAGCGGGGGCGGTTTTGTCACAGAGAAGCTCCGATGGCTCAGTGATGAAGCCATGCGCGTTTTTTTCTAGAAAGTTTTCGCCGGCTGAGCGGAATTATGATTTTGGTAATCGGGAACTTTTGGCCATGAAGTGGGCATTTGAGGAGTGGCGTCATTGGCTAGAGGGTGCTAGACATCGTGTGGTGGTCTTGACTGATCACAAAAATTTGATTTACCTTGAGTCTGCCAGGCGTCTGAATCCTAGACAGGTTCGTTGGTCACTGTTTTTCTCTCGTTTCAATTTTGTGGTTTCATACCTGCCAGGTTCAAAGAATGTGAAGGCGGATGCTCTTTCTAGGAGTTTTGTGCCTGACTCCCTTGGAAATTCTGAGCCCTCTGGTATCCTTAGGGATGGGGTGATTTTGTCTGCTGTCTCCCCAGACTTGCGACGTGCAGGAGTTTCAGGCGGGTAAACCTGATCGTTGTCCGCCTGAGAGACTGTTTGTTCCGGATAATTGGACCAGTAGAGTCATCTCCGAGGTCCATTCTTCTGCGTTGGCAGGTCATCCTGGAATATTTGGTACTAGAGACTTGGTGGCCAGGTCTTTTTGGTGGCCTTCCTTGTCGAGGGATGTGCGTTCTTTTGTGCAGTCTTGTGGGGTTTGTGCTCGGGCTAAGCCTTGCTGTTCTCGGGCCAGTGGATTGTTGTCACCTTTGCCTATCCCGAAGAGGCCTTGGATGCACATTTCCATGGACTTTATTTCGGATCTCCCTGTCTCTCAAAAAATGTCCGTCATCTGGGTTGTGTGTGATCGCTTTTCTAAAATGGTTCATCTGGTACCCTTGCCTAAGTTGCCTTCCCCCTCTGAGTTGGTCCCTCTGTTTTTTCAGAATGTGATTCGTTTGCTTGGGATTCCTGAGAACATCGTTTCTGACAGGGGATCCCAGTTTGTGTCTAGATTTTGGCGGACGTTCTGTGCTAAGATGGGCATTGATTTGTCCTTTTCGTCTGCATTCCATCCTCAGACGAATGGCCAGACTGAACGAACTAATCAGACCTTGGAAACTTATTTAAGGTGTTTTGTTTCTGCTGATCAGGATGACTGGGTTACCTTTTTGCCGCTGGCCGAGTTTGCCCTTAATATTCGGGCTAGTTCTGCTACCTTGGTTTCTCCTTTCTTTTGTAATTCGGGGTTTCATCCTCGTTTTTCCTCTGGTCAGGTGGAACCTTCTGATTGTCCTGGAGTGGACATGGTGGTGGATAGGTTGCATCGGATTTGGAGTCATGTGGTGGACAATTTGGAGTTGTCCCAGGAGAAGGCTCAGCAGTTTGCTAATCGCCGTCGCCGCGTGGGTCCTCGACTTCTTGTTGGGGACTTGGTGTGGTTGTCTTCTCGTTTTGTTCCTATGAAGGTCTCTTCTCCTAAGTTCAAGCCTCGGTTCATCGGTCCCTATAGGATCTTGGAAATTCTTAACCCTGTGCCGTTTCGTTTGGATCTCCCGGCATCGTTTGCTATTCATAATGTGTTCCATCGGTCGTTGTTGCGGAAGTATGAGGTACCTGTTGTTCCTTCGCTTGAGCCTCCTGCTCCAGTGCTGGTGGAGGGAGAGTTGGAGTATGTTGTGGAGAAGATCTTGGATTCTCGTGTTTCCAGACGGAAACTCCAGTATTTGGTCAAGTGGAAGGGTTATGGTCAGGAGGATAATTCTTGGGTGATTGCCTCGGATGTTCATGCTGATGATTTGGTTCGCGCTTTTCATAGGGCTCATCCTGGTTGCCCTGGTGGTTCTCGTGAGGGTTCGGTGACCCCTCCTCAAGGGGGGGGTACTGTTGTGAGTTCTGTTTTTGGGCTCCCTCTGGTGGTTACTGATGGTACTGGGTGACTTGTCTTTCCTGGGTCTCTGGGTTCCACCTGTTCCATCAGGATATGGGAGTTTCCTATTTAACCTGGCTTTGCTGGCATTTCCTCGCCGGTTATCAATGTATCCAGTGTGTCTTGTTACCTCTGCTCCCTGCTCCTAGAACCTTCTGGTCAAGCTAAGTTTGGATTTTCCTGTTTTGGTGTTTTGCTTTATTTGGTTTTTAGTCCAGCCTGCAGATATGTGATTCTTTGCTGCTGGTTGCTCTAGTGGGCTGAAATTGCTCCTCATGTACCATGAGTTGGCACATGAGTTCAAGTAATTTCAGGATGGTTTTTTGAAGGGTTTTTCGCTGACCGCGCAGTTCACTTTTGTATCCTCTGCTATCTAGCTTTAGCGGGCCTCATTTTGCTGAAACTGTTTTCATACTGCGTATGTGCTTTCCTCTCATTTCACCGTCATTATATGTGGGGGGCTGCTATTTCTGTGGGGTATTTCTCTGGAGGCAAGAGAGGTCTGTGTTTCTTCTAATAGGGGAAGTTAGATCTTCGGCTGGAGCGAGACGTCTAGGATCATCGTAGGCACGTTCCCCGGCTACTTTTATTTGTGTGTTAGGTTCAGGGTCGCGGTCAGCTCAGGTTCCATCGCCCTAGAGCTTGTTTGTATCTGTGCTTGTCCTTTAGTGATCCCCTGCCATTGGGATCATGACAGGTTACGGCTACAGTTGGGATTAGGGTTAGGGGTGTGTTGGGGTTAGTGTTGGAGTTAGAATTGAGGGGTTACCACTGTTTAGGCACATCAGGGGGTCTCCAAACGCAACATGGCGCCACCATTGATTCCAGCCAATCTTGTATTCAAAAGGTCAAATGGTGCTCCCTCACTTCCGAGCCCCGACGTGCGCCCAAACAGTGGTTTACTCCACATATGGGGTACCAGCATACTCAGGACAAACTGTGCAACAATTACTGGGGTCCAATTTCTCCTGTTACCCTTGAGAAAATAAAAAATTGCTGCTAAAACATCATTTTTGAGGAAAGAAAAATGATTTTTTATTTTCACGGCTCTGCGTTGTAAACGTCTGTGAAGCACTTAGGGGTTCAAAGTGCTCACCACATATCTAGATAAGTTCCTTGGGGGGTCTAGTTTCCAAAATGGGGTCACTTGTGGGGGCTTTCTACTGTTTAGGCACACCAGGGGCTATGCAAACGCAACAAGACGTCCGCAGACCATTCCATCAAAGTCTGCATTTCAAAAGTCACTACTTCCCTTCTGAGCCCCGACGTGTGACCAAACAGTGGTTTACCCCCACACATGGGGTATCAGCGTACTCAGGAGAAACTGGACAACAACTTTTGGGGTCCAATTTCTCCTGTAGCCCTTGGGAAAATAAAAAATTCTGGGCTAAAAAATTATTTTTGAGGAAAGAAAACGTATTTATTATTTTCACGGCTCTGCGTTATAAACTTCTGTAAAGCACTTGGGGGTTGAAAGTGCTTCATTACCCCATATCCCACCGCTACACGGGAGTGGGAAGAGAGGGGCTAAGTGCCGGAATTGGCGCATCTTACAGATGCGCCATTTCTGGGGCGGCTGCGGACTGGTATTTGTACCCTGGGGGGGGGCAATATCCATGGCCCCTCTCTAGGCTATGAATATCAGCCCGCAGCTGTCTGTATAGCCTTTACTGGCTATTAAAATAAGGGGACCCCAAAAAAGAAAATTGCGTGGGGTCCCCCTATATTTTATAGCCAGAAAGACCTCCCCACGCCGCACAGAGACCCCCCGACACCGCAGAGACCCCCCGACGCCGCACAGAGACCTCCCCACGCCGCACAGAGACCCCCCCATGCCGCCCAGAGATCCCCCACGCCGCACAGAAACCCCCCCACGCCGCACAGAGACCCCCCCACGCCGCCCAGAGATCCCCCACGCTGCACAGAAACCCCCCCACGCCGCACAGAGACCTCCCCACGCCGCACAGAGATCCCCCCACGCCGCAGAAAGCCCCCCACGCCGCAGAGACCCCCCACGCCGCACAGAGACCCCCCACACCGCAGAGACCCCCCCACGCCGCACAGAGACCCCCCCACGCCGCACAGAGCCCCCCCACGCCGCACAGAGACCCCCCCCCACGCCGCACAGAGACCCCCCCACGCCGCACAGAGAGCCCCCCACACCGCACAGGGAGCCCCCCACGCTGCACAGAGACCCCCCCACGCCGCACAGAGACCCCCCCACGCCGCACAGAGAGCCCCCCACGCCGCACAGAGAGCCACCCACGCCACACAGAGAGGGAGAGCGACACAGGGGGAGAGTGCAGTTTACCGGAGATCACTGGGACTCTGTGCAAGTGGGGAGGCGGAGACAGAGCAGGGGGAAGCACACAGGGCAGCGTGTGAGAGCAGAGGATGTCTGCCCAGAACCTGCAGTGCCTGGAGTACAGAGAAGTGAGGGCTTCTTCTCTCCTGTGATAGAGAGCAAGTGGAGCTCGGCAGATAGCACAGGGCTATAATAAAATGGCAGCTAGTCACACCTACAGCAGTGAGTTGTGCAGCCCACAGAGGCGTGCCCAGCTCACTGCTAATGCTGCTGCAATGTTACAGATAGGGTCCGAGCCGGTCTATTATCTCCTATGTCCATGGGGTGCCGTAATCTGACACTGACAGGGCCCTGCTACTGCTGCAAAACCAAGATGTCAGCCCCCAGTGCATTCTTTCTACTCATATATCACACGAAATCTGTTTTACATGCATTCAAATCTGGGTTATAACAGCATGTTATGCTACATTACATTGATTAATTAATGATCTACAAACGCGGTACCTTCCCTTTAAATCATGCAGTCAGGTTCTGATTCGTGCTGCCATGGATTAGGCAGTATTAATCACCTAACATGTTTCTTTTACGAGGCATAAAAAAATATTGTCAGCGGTGCAAACCTGGTTCACATAGTAACTCAATGCATACACGAGCAGAGAGAAACGTTAGTGATAAAGGTGAAGATCTGTGGATTAGTTCTAGAGCCAAGACAGGTAACAATATCTATCCATAAGCTGACCTTGCCAAGGATTTAGTCCGATTTTTAATAATCTAGCAATAAGATCTTATAGAACATCATCAAAGGCTTTCCTATTATCCAGATAGGCAATATCCATAATACCTCCTAATCCAAAAGTTTTGTGACATAGTCAAAGAAATCAGTGATATTAGTTTTATATTCTCTTCTTCAGGAGAATTTTCTCTAATTTTAATACTGCATATGTTAAGAGTATAGGCCTGTAATTACTGATGTACCATATTTCCAATGATTTGAATGGGTACAAGATTGGCCATTCTAGTAGGACCAATTGTTAGAGAAATAAGTTATGAGTGCAACAGTCACAAATGGAGTTCTTTAAAGGGGTTGTCCAGTTTTACAACTACAAGTCTGCAGTCACTCTGTGACCGCTACCGTGTGGCTCCTCACAGTGCACACACTGCACATTGTTAGGATTTTCCTGTGCCAATGGCGGCAGTGAGCTGCTATGTGACCACAGGTATGCGATTTGCATACTTCCAGCCACATTCCAACTAGACTGCATCTGGCCTCTCTTAACACACATGAGCAGGGCTGGATGCAGCGTAGTAGGCAAGAGACTGCATGTTTGCAAATCGCATAATTTGTTCACGCTACATCCTTTCTCTGTGCCGGCATCAGAAAATTCCCGCAACATGCAGTGAGAATTCATAAGTTTCCAGTCACATAGAGTGACTGCATACTTGTAGTTTAAGGCCAGACAACCTCTTTAAGAGCTCAGGCTGGATGTCAGTTGGATATATTGCCTTGTGTAACTTTTAAATGTGCAAGTTCATCAAAAAAAGTCAGCCGCAAAATTTTTGGATCTGAACCATTACTATTAAAAGTAGCGCTATTTCATACCAATGATTTTAAAAGCCACCTTTTGAAAATAATGAACAAATGCAGCTATCCATATACAGTGGGAGAAATAAGTATTTGATCCCTTGCTGACTTTGTAAGTTTTCCCACTGACAAAGACATGAACAGTCTATCATTTTAAGGATAGGTTACGTTTAACATAGAAAGATAGAATGTTAAAAATAGAATCCAGAAAATCACATTGTAAAAATTATATAAATTTATTTGCATTTTGCAGTGAGTAATAAGTATTTGATCCCTCTGGCAAACAAGACTTAATACTTGGTGCCAAAACTCTTGTTGGCAAGCACAGCAGTCAGATTTTTTTGTAGTTGATTATGAGATTTGCGCACATGTCAGGAGGAATTTTGGTTCACTCCTCTATGCAGATCATCTCTATATCATTAAGATTTTGAGGCTGTCACTTGGCAACCCAGAACTTCAACTCCTTCCATAAGTTCTATGGGATTAAGCTCTGGAGACTGGCTAGGCCACTCAATGACCTTAATGTGCTTCTTTTTTAGCCACTCCTTTGTTGCCTTGGCTGTATGCTTTGGGTCATTGTCTTGCTGGAAGACCCAGCCATGACCCAATTTTTAGTGTCCTGGTGGAGGGAATGAGGCTGTCACTCAGGATTTTACAGTACATGGCTCCATCTATTCTCCCATTGATGCTGTGAAGTAATCCTGTACCCTTAGCAGTGAAACGCCCCCAAAAACATAATGTTTCCACCTCCATGCTTGACAGTGGGGACTGTGTTCTTTGGGTCATAGGCCGCCTTTCTCTATCTCCAAACACGGCGAGTTGAGTTAATGCCGAAGACCTAAGTTTTTGTCTCAGCTGATGACAGCACCTTCTCCCAATCTCTCACCTGATCATCCAGGTGTACATTGACAAACTTCAGACAGGCCTGCACATGTGCCTTCTTGAGCAAGGGGACCTTGCAGGCACTGCAAAATTTTAAACCTTTACGGCGTAATGTGTTACCAACGTTTTTCTTGGTGACTGTGGTTCCAACTGCCTTGAGATCATTAACAAGTTCCCCCATGTAGTTTTAGGCTGATTTCTCACCTTCCTCATGATCAAAGATAGCCCACGAGGAGAGATTTTCATGGTGCCCCAGATCGATGTCAATTGACAGTCATTTTGTTTTTCTTCCATTTTCTTAATATTGCACCACCAGTTGTCTCCTCACCCAGCGCCTTACTTTTGGTTTTGTAGCTCATTCCAGCTTTGTGCAGGTCTATGATCTTGTCCCTGACATCCTTAGAAAGCTCTTTGGTCTTGCCCATGTTATAGAGGTTAGAATCTGACTGATTAATTGAGTCTGTGGACAGGAGTCTTTTATATAGGTGACTACGTAAGACAGCTGTCTGTAATGCAGGTAACAAGTTGATTAGGATCGTCTAACTGGTCTGTAGGAGCCAGAACTCTTAGGGTATGTTCCTACGGTCAGCAAACACTGAAGGTTGGATGCTGTGTACATCCGCAGCATCCAACCCGCAGTGGCCAGATGTTACAGCATAGTGGATGTAATTTCAAGAGATCCCATCTCCACTATGCGTTCACTGGCACCCGCGGGTTACCTGCAGAGACGGACATGCTGCTCATCTTTCTAGAGCGCAGCATGTCTATTTATCTTGCAGAGACGCTCAGTCTCCGCAAGATAAATATCACTCGTCCAATGTATTGGGCGCAGTGATTCCGTACGGTTCAATGAACACATGAGGAATCACCTGCGTTCAATAGCCGGCAGCGCTTCGGACAGAGCGTACGTAAGCTGCGTCCAAAGCGCTGCCAATTACTGACTGTGGGGATGTAGCCTTAATGGTTGGTAGGGGATCAAATGCTTTTTTCTCCCTGCAAAATGCAAATTAATTTATATAATTTATACAATGTGATTTTCTGGATTTATTTTTGATATTCTATCTCTCAATGTTAAAATTAACTTACCCTTAAAATTATAGACTGTTCATGTCTTTGTCAGTGGGCAAACTTACAAAATCAGCAAGGGATCAAATAGTTATTTCCCCCACTGTATATTGTCAGTCAGCCTTATTTCCATCAATAATTGCCCCCTTTTTTAATTTTATATTATTCCTATTAAATATTTATATATTTTACATGAGAAAGGTTTTATTCTCTTACTTAAAAAACTTGGACTTTTCTTTCTCCTGTGATGTAATAATATGTTTAACCTCCTTATCTAATTGTATACAACTCTCAGTCAGCCACACTTATTCTCTCTTTATAGCTTGTACAAGCAAAATTTCTCTTTTATTTACCGTATACTTCTCTCTTTAGTAAACCATAGTGGTTTCTTCTTACTTTTCAATTTTTGACTTTGTTTCATAGTTCAGTTGCTTTTAGGAAGTACATTGTAATAGGGTCCACTACACACTCACAATTGCCATTTTATTTCAAACTTTTAACCCCTTTACCCCCAAGGGTGGTTTGCACGTTAATGACCGGGCCAATTTTTACAATTCTGACCACTGTCCCTTTATGAGGTTATAACTCTGGAACGCTTCAACGAATCCCAGTGAATCTGACATTGTTTTCTCGTGACATATTGTACTTCATGACTGGTAAAAATTCTTTGATAGTACCTGCGTTTATTTGTGAAAAAAACAGAAATTTGGCGAAAATTATGAAAATTTCGCAATTTTCCAACTTTGAATTTTTATGCAATTAAATCACAGAGATATGTCACACAAAATACTTAATAAGTAACATTTCCCACATGTCTACTTTACATCAGCACAATTTTGGAACCAAAATTTTTGTTTGTTAGGGAGTTATAAGGGTGAAAAGTTGACCAGCAATTTCTCATTTCTACAACACCATTTTTTTTAGGGACCACATCTCATTTGAAGTCATTTTGAGGGGTCTATATGATAGAAAATACCCAAGTGTGACACCATTCTAAAAACTACACCCCTCAAGGTGCTCAAAACCACATTCAAGAAGTTTATTAACCCTTCTGGTGCTTCACAGGAATTTTTTGAATGTTTAAATAAAAATGAACATTTAACTTTTTTTCACAAAAAATTTAATTCAGCTCCAATTTTTTACCAAGGGTAACAGGAGAAAATGGACCCCAAACATTGTTGTACAATTTGTCCTGAGTACGCCAATACCCCACATGTGGGGGTAAACCACTGTTTGGGCGTATGGCACAGCTCGGAACCGAAGGAGCGCCATTTGACTTTTCAATGCAAAATTGACTGGAATTGAGATGGGACGCCATGTTTCGTTTGGAGAGCCCCTGATGTGCCTAAACATTGAAACCCCCCACAATTGACACCATTTTGGAAAGTAGACCCCCTAAGGAACTTATCTAGAGGTGTGGTGAGCTCTTTGACCCACCAAGTGCTTCACAGAAGTTTATAATGTGGAACCGTAAAAATAAAAAATCATATTTTTTCACAAAAATTATCTGTTCGCCCCCAATTTTTTATTTTTCCAAGGGTAAGAGAAGAAATTGGATGCCAAAGTTGTTGTACAATTTGTCCTGAGTATGCTGATACCCCATATGTGGGGGTAAACCACTGTTTGGGCGGATGGGAGAGCTCGGAAGGGAAGGAGCGCCGTTTGACTTTTCAATGCAAAATTGACAGGAATTAAGATGGGACGCCATGTTGCGTTTGGAGAGCCACTGATGTGCCTAAACATTGAAACCCCCCACAAGTGACACCATTTTGGAAAGTAGACCCCCTAGGGAACTTATCTAGAGGTGTGGTGAGCACTTTGACCCACCCAGTGCTTCACAGAAGTTTATAATGCAGAACCGTAAAAATAAAAAATCATATTTTTTCACAAAAATTATCTTTTCGCCCCAAATTTTTTATTTTTCCAAGGGTAAGAGAAGAAATTGGACCCCAATAGTTGTTGTACAATTTGTTCTGAGTACGCTGATACCCCATATGTGGGGGTAAACCACTGTTTGGGCGGATGGGAGAGCTCGGAAAGGAAGGAGCGCCGTTTGACTTTTCAATGCAAAATTGACAGGAATTGAGATGAGACGCCATGTTGCGTTTGCAGAGCTCCTAATGTACCTAAATAGTAGAATCCCCTCACAAGTGACACCATTTTGGAAAGTAGACCCCCTAAGGAACTTATCTAGAGGTGTGGTGAGCGCTTTGACCCACCAAGGGCTTCACAGAAGTTTATAATGGAGAGCCGTAAAAATAAAACAAAAATTTTTTCCCACAAAAATTATTTTTTAGCCCCCAGTTTTGTATTTTCCCAAGGGTAACAGGAGAAATTGGACCCCAAAATTTGTTGTCCAATTTGTCCTGAGTGCGCTGATACCCCATATGTGGGGGGAAACCACTGTTTGGGCGCATGGGAGGGCTCGGAAGGGAAGGAGTGCCATTTGAATGCAGACTTAGATGGAATGGTCTGCAGGTGTCACATTGCGTTTGCAGAGCCCCTAATGTACCTAAATTGTAGAAACCCCCCACAAGTGACACCATTTTGGAAAGTAGACTCCCTAAGGAACTTATCTAGATGTGTGGTGAGCGCTTTGACCCACCAAGGGCTTCACAGAAGTTTATAATGGAGAGCCGTGAAAATTAAACAAAAATCTTTCCCCCAAAAATTATTTTTAGCCCCCAGTTTTGTATTTTCCCGAGGGTAAGAGGAGAAATTTGACCCCAAAAGTTGTTGTCCAATTTGTCCTGAGTACGCTGATACCCCATATGTTGGGGGGAACCACCGTTTGGGCGCATGGGAGGGCTCGGAAGGGAAGGAGTGCCATTTGGAATGCAGACTTAGATGGAATGGTCTGCAGGCGTCACATTGCGTTTGCAGAACCCCTAATGTACCTAAACAGTAGAAACCCCCCACAAGTGACCCCATATTGGAAACTAGACCCCCCAGGGAACTTATCTAGATGTGTTGTGAGAACTTTGAACCCCCAAGTGTTTCACTACAGTTTATAACGCAGAGCCGTAAAAATAAAAAATCCTTTTTTTCCCACAAAAATTATTTTTTAGCCCCCAGTTTTGTATTTTCCCAAGGGTAACAGGAGAAATTGGACCCCAACAGTTGTTGTCCTATTTGTCCTGAGTACACTGATACCCCATATGTTGGGGTAAACCCCTGTTTGGGCACACGGGCGAGCTTGGAAGGGAAGAAGCACTGTTTTACTTTTTCAACGCAGAATTGGCTGGAATTGAGATCGGACGCCATGTCGCTTTTGGAGAGCCCCTGATGTGCCTAAACAGTGGAAACCCCCCAATTATAACTTAAACCCTAATCCAAACACTCCCCTAACCCTAATTCCAATGGTAACCCTAACCACACCTCTAACCCTGACACCCCCCTAACCCTAATCCCAACCCTATTCCCAACTGTAAATATAATCTAAACCCTAACTGTAACTTTAGCCCCAACCCAAACTGTAGCCCTAACCCTAGCCCTAACCCTAACCCTAACCCTAGCCCTAACCCTAGCCCTAACCCTAGCCCTAACCCTAGCCCTAACCCTAGCCCTTACCCTAGTCCTAACCCTAGCCCTAACCCTAACCCTAGCCCTAACCCTAGCCCTAACCCTAGCCCTAATGGGGAAAATGGAAATAAATACATTTTTTTAATTTTTCCCTAACTAAGGGGGTGATGAAGGGGGGTTTGATTTACTTTTATAGTGGGTTTTTTAGCGGATTTTTATGATTGGCAGCCGTCACACACTGAAAGACGCTTTTTATTGCAAAAAAATATTTTTTGCGTTACCACATTTTGAGAGCTATAATTTTTCCATATTTTGGTCCACAGAGTCATGTGAGGTCTTGTTTCTGGCAGGACAGTTGTTGTCCTATTTGTACTGAGTACGCTGATACCCCATATGTTGGGGTAAACCCCTGTTTGGGCACACGGGCGAGCTCGGAAGGGAAGAAGCACTGTTTTACTTTTTCAACGCAGAATTGGCTGGAATTGAGATCGGACGCCATGTCGCTTTTGGAGAGCCCCTGATGTGCCTAAACAGTGGAAACCCCCCAATTATAACTGAAACCCTAATCCAAACACTCCCCTAACCCTAATTCCAATGGTAACCCTAACCACACCTCTAACCCTGACACACCCCTAACCCTAATCCCAACCCTATTCCCAACTGTAAATGTAATCTAAACCCTAACTGTAACTTTAGCCCCAACCCAAACTGTAGCCCTAGCCCTAACCCTAGCCCTAACCCTAGCCCTAACCCTAACCCTAGCCCTAACCCTAGCCCTAACCCTAACCCTAGCCCTAACCCTAGCCCTAACCCTAGCCCTAACCCTAGTCCTAACCCTAGCCCTAACCCTAGCCCTAACCCTAGCCCTAACCCTAGCCCTAATGGGAAAATGGAAATAAATACATTTTTTTAATTTTTCCCTAACTAAGGGGGTGATGAAGGGGGGTTTGATTTACTTTTATAGTGGGTTTTTTAGCGGATTTTTATGATTGGCAGCCGTCACACACTGAAAGACGCTTTTTATTGCAAAAAAATATTTTTTGCTTTACCACATTTTGAGAGCTATAATTTTTCCATATTTTGGTCCACAGAGTCATGTGAGGTCTTGTTTTTTGCGGGACGAGTTGACGTTTTTATTGGTAACATTTTCGGGCACGTGACATTTTTTGATCGCTTTTTATTCCGATTTTGTGAGACAGAATGACCAAAAACCAGCTATTCATGAATTTCTTTTGGGGGAGGCGTTTATACCGTTCCGCGTTTGGAAAAATTGATAAAGCAGTTTTATTCTTCGGGTCAGTACAATTACAGCGACACCTCATTTATATAATTTTTTTATGTTTTGGCGCTTTTATACGATAAAAACTATTTTATAGAAAAAATTATTTTGGCAACGCTTTATTCTCAGGACTATAACTTTTTTATTTTTTTGCTGATGATGCTGTTTGGCAGCTCGTATTTTGCGGGACAAGATGACGCTTTCAGCGGTACCATGGTTATTTATATCTGTCCTTTTGATCGCGTGTTATTCCACTTCCGCGGTATGATAATAAAGCGTCGTTTTTTGCCTCGTTTTTTTTTTTCTTACGGTGTTTACTGAAGGGGTTAACTAGTGGGCCAGTTTTATAGGTCGGGCCATTACGGACGCGGCGATACTAGATATATGTACTTTTATTGTTTTTTTTTATTTATTTAGATAAAGAAATGTATTTATGGGAATAATATTTTTTTTTTTTTTTCATTATTTAGGAATATTTTTTTTTATTTTTTTTTACACATTTGGAAAAAATTTTTTTTACTTTTTTACTTTGTCCCAGGGGGGGACATCACAGATCGATGATCTGACAGTTTGCACAGCACTCTGTCAGATCACTGATCTGATAGCAGTGCAGGCTGCTTCACAGTGCCTGCTCTGAGCAGGCTCTGTGAAGCCACCTCCCTCCCTGCA
Organism: Ranitomeya imitator; assembly: GCF_032444005.1. Classification (NCBI taxonomy): domain Eukaryota; kingdom Metazoa; phylum Chordata; class Amphibia; order Anura; family Dendrobatidae; genus Ranitomeya; species Ranitomeya imitator. Next base: position 276,404,767 of record NC_091285.1, on the reverse strand, counting down.
GGACCCGGATCCGCGGCCATCTTGGATCTGGGCCTGGAGCAAGCAGGGAGGGAGGTAAGACCCTCACAGCAACGCGATCACATCGCGTTGCTGCGGGGGGCTCAGGGAAGCCCGCAGGGAGCCCCCTCCCTGCGCGATGCTTCCCTGCACCGCCGGCACATCGCGATCATCTTTGATCTCGGTGTGCCAGGGGTTAATGTGCCGGGGGCAGTCCGTGACCGCTCCTGGCACATAGTGCCGGATGTCAGCTGCGATAGGCAGCTGACACCCGGCCGCGATCGGCGGCGCTCACGGGGGGAGCGCGGCCGATCGCGCTGGACGTACTATCCCATCCGTGGTCATGGGGGCCCACCCCACCTCGACGGGATAGTACGTCCGATGTCAGAAAGGGGTTAATTCACTTTTTAAAATACTTATTTTATAATTTACCTAAAATGAATCTTTCTAAAATCTAATATTTTGGTTGGAACATAAGATTGTTTTACATTTGTTGTCACTAAAACCTTACTTTTCGTCCACTTTAACCTCAGTCACCAGATCCCCATTTGAAAATATTAAATTTTGAATGTTATTTTCTAAAGATGAAGGATTAACAAGTTGTCTTAGGCCGGGTTCACATTAGCGTTCAGGGGCTTTGCGGAGGGCTGCGTATGTCCTCCGTTAAGCTCCAACTACTTCTGCATACTTTTGTATGCGTCCTGCACACCTATCTTTAACATTGGGTATGCAGGACATGCGGATGTATGTGGATGTATGCGGATGCGTTGTTTTGACGCGCCCGCCGACCGCACGGGAATGCAACAAGTTGCGTTAAGCATCCCTCCGCAAAGCTCCCAAATGCTAATGTAAACTTACCCTTAGAGGTGCTCCAGTACATATCAGATAATCATTACGTGTTGGACTTTAAATGAGGAATTTTCAACTGTTAGTTTTAGAGAACAATAAATGATACAATGGCAAAATCTTACAGATAATACTTTAAAATCTTGTTTCCTTTCATAGAAGAAAAAACAGAGCAAAAAATTATATTGTTCAAATAGGCTTACTATTTCAGCACCCATAGGTGTTGCAATTAGACATATATTTTATGTTTATTCTTGCTACTCCAGGGCTTTACATTCTTTTGTGACTTTCCACCTTCCAGTACATTGATGTTATTTCAGTCTTTCTATTTGTCTTTTTACCTACTGCTCGTATGTTTATTCATTTCTTATACACTTTGCTTGCACTTGCAACATTCAGATCTGTGTTTGGTCATTTACTTTATGGATTGTATTTATTACACTACTTATGATAAATGTCAATCTCAAGCTTGTGTTCACCTACAAGAATTATTTGTTTCTGGTTTTGTGCATTATTATGTTTTCTAATTGTGTAGTAACAGAGTGATTTTTTATTTCTCTATTTCTTGAGCTGTACACCATTTTTTTTCACACTGTGTTTCTTTTTGTTAAGTGATGTACAATAACAAATTGTATTGTGGTACCGTGTTAACCTGAAAAATCGATGTGAATACTTTTCTGCCAATGATGACAAAAGTATTCTAGGAGGGATACCTTTATTGGCTTACCTGAAAATAATATGTTGCAAGCTTTCACAGCACAGTGGCTCCTTCTTCAGGCAAGATTACAAATACCGTATATACTCGAGTATAAGCCGACCCGAGTATAAGCCGACCCCCTGAATTTTGCAACAAAAAGCTGGGAAAACTTATTGACTCGAGTATAAGCCTAGGGTGGAAAATGCAGCAGCCACTGGTAAATGTTAAAAATAAAAATAGATACCAATAAAAGTAAAATTAATTGTTGAGACATCAGTAGGTTAAGTGTTTTTGAATATCCATATTGAATCAAGAGCCCCATATAATGCTCCATACAGTTCATTATGGCCCCATAAGATGCTCCATACAAAATAGGCCCCATATAATGCTCCATACAGTTCATTATGGCCCCATAAGGTGCTTCATATACAAATATGCCCCATATAATGCTCCATGCAGTTCTTTATGGCCCCATAAGATGCTCCATACAAAATAGGCCCCATGTAATGCTCCATGCAGTTCTTTATGGCCCCATAAGATGCCCCATATAATGCTACATTCAGTTCTTTATGGCCCCATAGATGCCCCATATAATGCTCCATGCAGTTTTTTATGGCCCCATATAATGCTCCATGCAGTTCTTTATGGCCCCATAGATGCCCCATATAATGCTCCATGCAGTTCTTTATGGCCCCATAGATGCCCCATATAATGCTCCATGCAGTTCTTTATGGCCCCATAGATGCCCCATATAATGCTCCATGCAGTTCTTTATGGCCCCATAGATGCCCCATATAATGCACCATGCAGTTCTTTATGGCCCCATAGATGCCCCATATAATGCTCCATGCAGTTATGGTCCCATAGATGCCCCATATAATGCTCCATGCAGTTATGGCCACATAGATGCCCCTTGCAGTTATGGCCCCATAGATGCCCCATATAATTCTCCATACAGTTCTTTATGCATTGTGCCACATGTAATGCTGCTGCTGCACTAAAAAAAAAAAAAAATGACATACTCACTTCTCGTCGCTGCTCCTCAGCGTCCCGTCTCTCTGCACTGACTGTTCAGGAAGAGGGCGGTGCGCACACTAATACGTCATCATGCCCTCTGACCTGAACAGTCACAGCAAGAGGATGGGAAGATGGAGCGGCGGTGGAACATGGAAAGGTGAATATGACATACTCACCTGCCCCCAGCGCTCTGGACGCAGTCCCTGCATGTCCCACGGTCTTCGGGAGCGGCAGCTTCTTCCTGTAGTGAGCGGTCACATGGTACCTCTCATTACAGTAATGAATATGCGGCTCCACCCCTATGGGAGTGGAGTCCATATTCATAACTTTAATGAGTGGTACCAGTGACCGCTGAACAGGGGAAGAAGCTGCAGGCGCCCAAAGACCGTGGGACATGCAGGGACAGCGTCATGAGTGCTGGGAGCAGGTGAGTATTTGACAGGCATCTGTTGTGAATTCTGTGGCTGAGTTCACTTCTGTGGTCACAAGTGGTATTGCAGTCTCTGGGCTTCCTCCCTCAGGTGTTTTGGTGAGCTCGTTGGCTGCCTTGCTATTTAGCTCCACCTGAGTCTGTCTTCCTTGCTCCTTGTCAATGTTCCAGTGTTGGATCTGAGCTACTGCATCTTTCCTTGGGCCTGCTGCTCTGCTAGATAAGTGCTTCTAGTTTGTTTTCTGTTTTTTCTGTCCAGCTTGCTATTAACTTTTGCTGGAAGCTCTGAGAAGCAAAGGGGTGCACCGCCGTGCTGTTAGTTCGGCACGGTGGGTCTTTTTGCCCCTTTGCGTGGTTTTCGTTTAGGGTTTTTTGTAGACTGCATAGTTCTCTTTGCTATCCTCGCTCTGTCTAGAATATCGGGCCTCACTTTGCTGAATCTATTTCATTCCTACGTTTGTCTTTTCATCTTGCTAACAGTCATTATATGTGGGGGCTGCCTATTCCTTTGGGGTATTTCTCTGAGGTAAGTCAGGCTTGTATTTCTATCTTCAGGCTAGTCAGCTCCTCAGGCAGTGCCGAGTTGCATAGGTAGTGATAGGCGCAATCCACTGCTGCTTATAGTTGTTGTGAGGATAGATCAGGTATTGCGGTCTACAGAGATTCCACGTCTCAGAGCTCGTCCTATTGTTTTGGGTTATTGCCAGATCTCTGTGTGTGTGCTGATTACTGCACGCTGTGTTGCCTGATTGCCAGCCATAACAGTACAAGGAGCCCTTCAATGATTTCCAATAGAGGGAAAAAAGAAATCCTGACATCATTTTTTTTTCTTAGCTCTGTCTTCAGTCTTTTTTTTCCCCTAGACATTAGAGTGCTTCAGGACACAGCTGTGGACATGGATATTCAGGCTCTGTGCTCCTCAATGGATAATCTCGTTGTAAATGTACAAAAGATTCAAGATACTATTGATCAGAAATCGATGCTAGAACCAAGAATTCCGATTCCTGATTTGTTTTTTGGTGACAGAACTAAGTTCCTGAGCTTCAGAAATAATTGTAAGCTATTTTTGGCCTTGAAACCTCATTCTTCTGGTAATCCTATTCAACAGGTTTTGATTATTATTTCTTTTTTGCGCGGCGACCCACAGGACTGGGCGTTTTCTCTTGCACCAGGAGATTCTGCATTGAGTAATGTTGATGCATTTTTCCAGGCGCTGGGATTGCTTTACGATGAGCCTAATTCAGTGGATCAAGCTGAGAAAAATCTGCTGGCTTTATGCCAGGGTCAGGATGATGTAGAAGTATATTGTCAGAAATTTAGAAAATGGTCAGTACTCACTCTGTGGAATGAATCTGCACTAGCGGCTTTGTTCAGAAAGGGTCTCTCTGAAGCTCTTAAGGATGTAATGGTGGGATTTCCTATGCCTGCTGGTTTGAATGAGTCTATGTCCTTGGCCATTCAGATCGGTCGTCGCTTGCGCGAGCGTAAATCTGTGCACCATCTGGCGGTATTGTCTGAGAGTAAGCCTGAGCCTATGCAGTGCGACAGGACTATGACTAAAGTAGAACGGCACGAACACAGACGTCTGAACAGACTGTGTTTCTATTGTGGTGATTCTACTCATGCTATTTCTAATTGTCCTAAACGCACTAGGCGGTTCGATAGCTCTGCCGTTATTGGTACTGTACAGTCCAAATTCCTTTTGTCCATTACCTTAATGTGCTCTTTGTCATCATATTCTGTCATGGCGTTTGTGGATTCAGGCGCTGCCCTGAATCTGATGGATTTGGATTATGCTAAACGTTGTGGATTTTTCTTGGAGCCTTTGCGGTGTCCTATTCCGTTGAGAGGAATTGATGCTACACCTTTGGCCAAGAATAAGCCTCAGTACTGGGCCCAGCTGACCATGTGCATGGCTCCTGCACATCAGGAAGTTATTCGCTTTTTGGTACTGCATAATTTGCATGATGTGGTCGTGTTGGGGTTGCCATGGCTACAAACCCATAATCCAGTGTTGGATTGGAACTCTATGTCGGTAACCAGCTGGGGTTGTCAGGGAGTACATGGTGATGTTCCATTTTTGTCTATTTCGTCATCCATTCCTTCTGACATCCCAGAGTTCTTGTCTGATTATCAGGATGTATTTGAAGAGTCCAAGTCTGATGCCCTACCTCCGCATAGGAATTGTGATTGTGCTATCGATTTGATTCCTGGTAGTAAATTCCCTAAGGGTCGTTTATTTAATTTGTCCGTACCTGAACATACCGCTATGCGCAGTTATGTGAAGGAGTCCCTGGAGAAGGGACATATTCGCCCATCGTCGTCACCATTGGGAGCAGGGTTCTTTTTTGTAGCCAAGAAGGATGGTTCGCTAAGACCGTGTATTGATTACCGCCTTCTTAATAAGATCACTGTTAAGTTTCAGTATCCCTTGCCATTGATTTCTGACTTGTTTGCTCGGATTAAGGGGGCTAGTTGGTTTACTAAGATTGATCTTCGTGGTGCGTATAATCTGGTGAGAATCAGGCAGGGAGATGAATGGAAAACGGCATTTAATACGCCCGAGGGTCATTTTGAGTATCTGGTGATGCCGTTCGGACTTGCCAATGCTCCATCTGTTTTTCAGTCTTTTATGCATGACATTTTCCGTGAGTATCTGGATAAATTCTTGATTGTTTACTTGGATGACATTTTGATCTTCTCAGATGATTGGGAGTCTCATGTGAAGCAAGTCAGAATGGTTTTCCAGGTACTGCGTGCTAATTCCTTGTTCGTGAAGGGATCAAAGTGTCTCTTCGGTGTGCAGAAAGTTTCATTTTTGGGGTTCATCTTTTCCCCTTCTACTATCGAGATGGATCCGGTTAAGGTTCAGGCCATCCAGGATTGGACTCAGCCGACATCTCTAAAAAGTTTGCAGAAATTCCTGGGCTTTGCTAATTTTTATCGTCGCTTCATCTGTAATTTTTCTAGCATTGCCAGACCATTGACCGATTTGACCAAGAAGGGTGCTGATTTGGTTAATTGGTCTTCTGCTGCCGTGGAAGCTTTTCAGGAGTTGAAGCGTCGTTTTTGCTGTGCCCCTGTGTTGTGTCAACCTGATGTTTCTCTTCCGTTCCAGGTCGAGGTTGATGCTTCTGAGATTGGTGCAGGGGCGGTTTTGTCACAGAGAGGTTCTGGTTGCTCAGTGTTCAAACCATGTGCTTTCTTTTCCAGGAAATTTTCTGCTGCTGAGCGTAATTATGATGTGGGCAACCGAGAGTTGCTGGCCATGAAGTGGGCATTCGAGGAGTGGCGTCATTGGCTTGAGGGTGCTAAGCATCGCGTGGTGGTTTTGACTGATCATAAGAACCTTACTTATCTTGAGTCTGCCAAGCGCTTGAATCCTAGACAGGCCCGTTGGTCGTTATTTTTTGCTCGTTTTGATTTTGTGATTTCATACCTTCCGGGCTCTAAAAATGTGAAGGCGGATGCTCTGTCTAGGAGTTTTGTGCCCGACTCTCCGGGGTTATCTGAGCCGGCGAGTATCCTCAAGGAAGGAGTCATTGTGTCTGCCATCTCCCCTGATTTGCGGAGAGTGTTGCAGAAATTTCAGGCTAATAAACCTGATCGTTGTCCGGCCGAGAAACTGTTCGTTCCTGATAGGTGGACTAGTAAAGTTATCTCTGAACTTCATTGTTCGGTGCTGGCCGGTCATCCAGGAATCTTTGGTACCAGGGAGTTGGTTGCTAGATCCTTCTGGTGGCCATCTCTGTCACGGGATGTGCGTGCTTTTGTGCAGTCCTGTGGAATTTGTGCTAGGGCTAAGCCCTGCTGTTCACGTGCCAGTGGGTTGCTTTTGCCCTTGCCGGTCCCGAAGAGGCCTTGGACACATATTTCGATGGATTTCATTTCTGACCTTCCCGTTTCTCAAAAAATGTCTGTCATTTGGGTGGTCTGTGATCGCTTTTCTAAAATGGTCCATCTGGTGCCCTTGGTTAAATTGCCTTCCTCCTCTGATTTGGTGCCTTTGTTCTTCCAGCATGTGGTTCGTTTACATGGCATTCCTGAGAATATTGTTTCTGACAGAGGTTCCCAGTTTGTCTCGAGGTTCTGGCGAGCCTTTTGTGGTAGGATGGGCATTGACCTATCTTTTTCCTCGGCCTTCCATCCTCAGACTAATGGCCAGACCGAACGAACCAATCAGACCTTGGAAACATATCTGAGATGTTTTGTTTCCGCTGACCAGGATGATTGGGTGTCATTTTTGCCGTTGGCTGAGTTCGCCCTTAATAATCGGGCCAGCTCGGCTACCTTGGTCTCTCCATTTTTCTGCAATTCTGGGTTCCATCCTCGTTTCTCTTCAGGACAGGTTGAGTCTTCGGACTGTCCTGGTGTGGATTATGTGGTGGACAGGTTGCAGCAGATCTGGACTCAGGTAGTGGACAATTTGACCTTGTCCCAGGAGAAGGCTCAGCTTTTCGCTAATCGCAGACGCCGTGTGGGACCCCGACTTCGTGTTGGGGATCTGGTTTGGTTATCTTCTCGTCATATACCTATGAAGGTTTCCTCTCCTAAATTTAAACCTCGTTTTATTGGTCCGTATAGGATTTCTGAGATTCTCAATCCGGTGTCTTTTCGTCTGACCCTCCCAGACTCCTTTTCCATACATAATGTATTCCATAGGTCGTTGTTGAGGAGATACGTGGCACCTATGGTTCCATCTGTGGAGCCTCCTGCCCCTGTTTTGGTGGAGGGGGAATTGGAGTATATTGTGGAGAAGATTTTGGATTCTCGTGTCTCTAGACGGAAACTCCAGTATCTGGTCAAATGGAAGGGTTATGCTCAGGAAGATAATTCCTGGGTTTTTGCCTCTGATGTCCATGCCCCAGATCTTGTTTGTGCCTTTCATGTGGCTCATCCTGGTCGGCCTGGGGGTTCTGGTGAGGGTTCGGTGACCCCTCTTCAAGGGGGGGGGTACTGTTGTGAATTCTGTGGCTGAGTTCACTTCTGTGGTCACAAGTGGTATTGCAGTCTCTGGGCTTCCTCCCTCAGGTGTTTTGGTGAGCTCGTTGGCTGCCTTGCTATTTAGCTCCACCTGAGTCTGTCTTCCTTGCTCCTTGTCAATGTTCCAGTGTTGGATCTGAGCTACTGCATCTTTCCTTGGGCCTGCTGCTCTGCTAGATAAGTGCTTCTAGTTTGTTTTCTGTTTTTTCTGTCCAGCTTGCTATTAACTTTTGCTGGAAGCTCTGAGAAGCAAAGGGGTGCACCGCCGTGCTGTTAGTTCGGCACGGTGGGTCTTTTTGCCCCTTTGCGTGGTTTTCGTTTAGGGTTTTTTGTAGACTGCATAGTTCTCTTTGCTATCCTCGCTCTGTCTAGAATATCGGGCCTCACTTTGCTGAATCTATTTCATTCCTACGTTTGTCTTTTCATCTTGCTAACAGTCATTATATGTGGGGGCTGCCTATTCCTTTGGGGTATTTCTCTGAGGTAAGTCAGGCTTGTATTTCTATCTTCAGGCTAGTCAGCTCCTCAGGCAGTGCCGAGTTGCATAGGTAGTGATAGGCGCAATCCACTGCTGCTTATAGTTGTTGTGAGGATAGATCAGGTATTGCGGTCTACAGAGATTCCACGTCTCAGAGCTCGTCCTATTGTTTTGGGTTATTGCCAGATCTCTGTGTGTGTGCTGATTACTGCACGCTGTGTTGCCTGATTGCCAGCCATAACAGGCATCGCTCCCCCTCACCCGCCAAACCCCCGCCTTCCATGACTCAAGTATAAGCCGAGAGGGGCACTTTCAGCCCATTTTTTTGGGATGAAAATCTCGGCTTATACTCGAATATATACAGTAGATTAATTAAAAAAAAGCACAGCATTTAAAGAATACTACAGTAGGACATTTGTTCAGGGGATGGGAAGTGTGATGCCTTCTAAAAATAAGCCAAGGAAATCAAATTAGGCATTTTCTTACAAATTGAGAGGTGGTGGGAATGATGTTCTTAGTTATCTGGAGTCCGTCTGGTGGAGGTGTTCTGTCTCCACCATCTAATATTGTTACCCTGATTATCTGTTTGCGTAATTGCAGGTTTCTCAGTATAGATGTTCATATCTTTATTTATTTTTAGTGCTTTGGCTCCCTCTAGCGGTCAGAGTTATGTTGGCAGTTCAATCTTCTGTGTTTGTATTATCCATGTCTGATTCTCCTCCTCCTTTGCAATGCATTATGGTAGCTCAGCCTCCATTTCCCTCCATTTTTCCTTTCACTTTCTTCAGTTTGCCTTCAAGGAAAGACGCTTCACTTCATCCCCCTTGTGATTGCATTGCCGGTATGTCTTTATGCTTTCCGTAGATATTTCTGCTCCATATTAGCCTAGCCTAGCCAGTTGTACTCCCAGTTTAGTCACTAGCTTTCAAAATGTTATGCATAATGTATATCATGTGTATTATGTATCTGTTCTATACCATGCACTGATTCTATGTATATCATTGTTCACAGTTTCACCGCATCAATATACCACTACGTTTAATAAAGCACAGACTCAACCACAGTCTCCTTATTGGACCCCGGTATAGCGGTTTAGCTGACTGTATAGCTACGTATGAGCCTGCCTCAGCTAGTGAGGACAGAACAGTGAAACGGCAGCCATCCAACTAGTGGGATTCAAGTCACCGGCTACACAGAGACTGAATACAGCTGCAGCAATCTCTGCACAGCCAAGTACTTTCCCAAGACACCATGTCTCACAAATCACATAGGACAAGATCTGTTACTTCCGTCTCCTCAAAGACAACATCCATCAGCAGCGCGGTCGCCATTGCCCGCGCATATGCTGAAGCCGCCAAAATACGAGCGAGCTTTGCTGACCAAGAGATGCAACTAAAATTAGAAAAAGCATGCCTAGATGACGAAGAGAGAAGGTTGCGCTTAGAGAGAGACGAGCAAGAGAGAAGATCACGCTTAGAGAGAGACGACCAAGAGAGAAGAATGCAGTTAGAGAGAGCCGACCAAGAGAGAAGAACGCAGTTAGAGAAGGCACGTGTGGATGCCGCCTTAGAAAGCCTAGCAGCAAAAAGGGAAGCTGCCGCAGCCCTCGCCGAAGCAGAATCGCTAGAAGCCGCGCAAAATCCCAAGCTGCATAGCCAAAGCAGTACGTCAAGTCTGGAGTTTCCACTGCCAGACTCACCACAACGCACATCTCAGTATGTTAATGACCTTCCTGATCCAAACTATAACCCTGAACCAGTACCAAAACCAGAATACGACACCTCCAGCGAAGTGAGCGAGAGTCGTCACGAGGCTCAGGACAGAAACAAACTCGAAAATGTGAGGCGAAACAACTCTGCTAATGACTACCTTGCCCCTCATCAGGTAACCAACGTGGATCACCCTGCTGACACACCGTACATCAGACCGAAGCAATACGACACCGGCTGGCGCCACCCTGAGGATACTAACAGGTACAAACGCACCTCATATCACTATCAGGGCGACCCATCACCAGTATACTCTGCTGACAACCGGTTCACGACAGAATTTGCCAAGTTCTTCACCCGACGTGAACTGGTTGCCAAGGGACTTATGAAATTCACTGACCGAGCTGAAGGTTACAGAGCTCGGAAGGCTTCCTTCCAAAATGTCATTAGAGACTTGGGGCTACAACACAGGGAAGAGATAGACCTGTTAGTCAAATACCTGGGAGAAGAGTCAGTCAAACACGCAGTAAGGATCAGAGACATTAATATAAACCGCCCTGAGACTGGCCTCAAAGAGATCTGGAAAAGGCTGGATGAGTGTTACGGCTCAGCAGAAGTAATAGAAAGAGCCTTGTTCAAAAGAATCGATGACTTTCCTAAAATATCTAACAAAGGTCTCCAGAAACTTAGAGAGCTAAGCGACCTGCTAAAGGAAGTCCAAGTTGCCAAATACGAGGACGACCTACAGGGACTTGCATTTCTCGACACAGCCAGAGGTGTTAATCCTATAGTCCAGAAGTTGCCCTACAATCTACAGGAGAGGTGGCTCACACATGGTTCCACGTACAAATACAAACACAGCGTTCCATTCCCTCCCTTCTCCGTTTTTGTAGACTTCATACACCAACAAGCGAGAATTAGAAACGATCCCAGCTTTGACTTTGCAATACCATATGCCACACCATCACCACCTGCAAATCCACGCAGAACATCAGTGGCACTACACAAGACTTATGTTTCTTCTTCAGATTCTAATTACAGGTCTGCTGGCTGCTCCCAATCAGAGACAGAGACCCTGACAAGCAGTGCCCACTTCATCAGAAGCCTCATCCTCTCCTGAAATGCAGAGCCTTCAGAGGAAAATCTATGCCAGATCGCAGAAGCTTCCTGAAAGAAAACGGTATCTGCTACAAGTGCTGCTTGTCCACAACTCATCTCGCCAAGGATTGCAAGGTCAGTGTAAAATGCACAGAATGTGGCACAACAGATCATAACACCGCTCTACACCCTGGCCCAGCTCCATGGAGTACACAAAATATGCCAGCTGACAGTGAGCATGGCGGGGAGGAAAGGAACACTGATACAGCTACGCCGGAGATCACTTCACAATGTACCGAGGTCTGCAAAGGGACAATAGACAGTAGGTCCTGTTCAAAAATATGCCTCGTCAAAGTATACCCGAAGGCCATAGAGACCAAGCTGTAAGACTGTATGCTATCTTGGATGATCAAAGTAATCGATCCTTGGCTAGATCAACGTTCTTTGACCTATTCAACATCAAAGGGCCAAGCACACCCTACTCCTTAAAGACGTGTGCAGGTACTGTGACAACAGCAGGCAGGAAAGCTACTGACTAGCAGATCGAGTCTTTAGACGGACAATTCTGCCTACCGCTACCTACGATCATCGAATGTAACCAGATCCCAGACAACAGATCTGAAATCCCTACACCAGATGTAGCAATCCATCACGCTCACTTAAAACGAATAGCACACCTTATACCGGAACTCGACCATCAGGCCCAGATAATTCTGCTGTTGGGGAGAGATATCCTGCAGGTTCATAAAGTGAGAAGTCATATCAATGGACTCCACAATGCTCCCTATGCCCAAAGGCTAGACCTAGGATGGGTCATAATTGGCAACGTATGCTTGGGACGCATGCACGCCCCATCTTCTGTGACAAGCATGCTGACAAATACATTGGAGAAAGGACGTCCATCTCTGTTTCAACCTTGTAGCAATGAGTTCCATGTCAGGGAACTGCCACACATCATCCAACTACATGATCATTTAATAGACTTTACTCACGACATTAGTATAGTGTCGGGAAGCTATGAGGATCAGTTAGGGTGCACAGTCTTCCAGAGAACTAAGCAGGACAGCCAAGTGGCAATGTCGGTAGAGGACAAGTTGTTCTTAGAGGTAATGGACAAGGGACTCGTTAAAGGTGAGACCAACAGCTGGGTCGCACCTCTTCCCTTCAAAACCCACAGACCACGTCTACCGAACAACAGAAATCAGGCATTACAACGTTTCTCCTCTCTCATTCGTAATCTGCAAAAGAAACCAGAGATGAAAGATCACTTTTTCTCCTTCATGTCAAAGATTTTTGAAAACCGTCACGCAGAACTAGCTCCCACTCTCAAAGACTCTGAAGAATGCTGGTTCCTACCCATGTTCGGAGTATACCACCCTAAAAAACCAGGCCAGATCAGAGTTGTGTTTGATTCCAGTGCTAAATTTAATGATGTCTCCCTGAATGATGTTCTACTGACAGGACCAGACCTCAATAACAAACTACTGGGTGTACTTATGCGCTTCCGTAAGGATTCCATTGCCTTCATCGCTGACATCCAGCAAATGTTCCATTGTTTCCTTGTGAGAGAGAGAGACAGGAACTTCCTAAGATTCTTCTGGTACAGAGACAATGATCCTACTAAAGAAGTCACGGAGTATCGCATGAGAGTGCACATCTTTGGCAACAGTCCTTCCCCTGCAGTCGCCATTTACGGACTCAAAAGGTCGGCTCAGGAAGGAGAAGCAGAATACGGAGCAGATGTCAGACAATTCATAGAAAAGGACTTTTATGTCGACGACTGTCTAAAAGCCATGCCTTCAAATGAGACTGCCATCAGTCTTCTCAGGAGAGCCCAGGACATGCTTGCCTGCTCGAACTTTAGGCTTCATAAAATAGCCTCAAACAGCCAAGAATTCATGGAAGCGTTCCCTTCTCAGGACCTATGTAATGGTCTCAGAGACCTGGACCTGGGGTCAGATCCCGCAACAATGCAACGCAGCCTCGGGCTTCTCTGGAATCTACAATCAGACACTTTCACCTTTCAGGTCAGCCAGGAAGAAAGGCCTTTCACACGTAGAGGCGTCCTGTCTACCATCAACAATCTGTACGATCCCTTGGGTTTCGCAGCTCCTGTTACTATACAAGGCAAGGCCCTACTAAGAGACTTAACTAGGGAAACATCTGACTGGGATGCACCTCTGCCACCTGACAAGAGGATCCAGTGGGAAGAGTGGAAGAACTCGTTAGCGGCACTCTCCAACCTGCATGTGCCAAGACCGTACACCCCTGTGCCATCTACTGAGATACAGAGCCAAAGACTGTACGTATTTGCAGATGCTTCTGTCAAAGCAATTGCCGCTGTTGCCTACCTCAAAACTGTAGACTCCAAATGTCAGTGCCACATTGGTTTCATTATGGGAAAGGCCAAACTCGCACCACAACCAGAGCACACTATGCCCAGGTTAGAGCTTTATGCCGCAGTCTTAGCCATTGAGTTAGCAGAGTTCATCGCATCCGAAATGGATATCGAACTGACACAGGCCAAGTTCTACTCAGACAGCAAAGTAGTCCTGGGATATATCCACAACGAAACCAGGCGATTCTACGTTTATGTCAATAACAGAGTGCTACGAATCAGGAGATCAGTTCACCCACAGCAGTGGCATTACATACCCACAGACCAGAATCCCGCAGATCATGCAACTAGAGCAGTTGACGCAAGTCGACTAGGAAGCACAACGTGGCTCTCTGGACCAAAACTATTGTACATTGAGGAATGTTTTCCAGACACATTCGAACTAGTAGGAGAGGACTCAGATGCTGAAAATCCACCCTCAGGTGTCTACACTACATACAATGACCTCTGTTATCCAGCTTGGATCTTGCAGGTTCGACAGATTCTCAAGTTGGAAGTCACTTACTCGAGCCATTACCTGCCTGACACATATAGCTCGCTCATTCATGGCTACCAGAACTTGTGGCACAGAAAAATGTAAAGGTTGGCATCTTTGTAAAAATACCTACGTTACCTCCGACTTAGAGTACTCTAGAAATCACATCATCCTCACTGTTCAAAGAGAAACCTACTTTGCAGAAATCCAATGTCTTATTAACAAAGCTCCAATACCAGCGAGCAGCGTATTGAGAAAACTCGACCCATTCATCGACAACAGCGGCCTACTGAGAGTAGGAGGCCGACTCAAAGAAGCAGAGATGGAGTTTGTGGAGAAATTCCCTCTTATACTTCCCGGAAAATGTCATGTTGCCTACCTAATCGTACAACATTACCACAATCTGGTCAAGCACCAATGAAGACTATTTACAGAAGGAGCCATCAGATCTGCTGGCGTGTGGATCATCGGTGCAAAAAGACTCATCAGTAGTGTCATCTACAAATGTGTTACCTGCCGTAAGCTTCGTGGTTCAACTCAAACCCAAAAGATGGCTGACATACCAGCAGATAGACTCAGCCCAGACCCTCCTTTTACTAGCGTTGGTCTCGATGTGTTTGGGCCTTGGTCAGTTGTTACACGTCGTACGAGAGGCGGCCAAGCCAATAGTAAACGTTGGGCAGTCATGTTCACTTGCATGTCAATCAGAGCCGTCCACATAGAGGTCATCGAGTCCCTTGACACGTCAAGCTTCATCAATGCCTTAAGACGTTTTATGGCCATCCGTGGTCCTATCAAGCACATACGTTCAGACAGGGGTACTAACTTCGTTGGTGCAGCAAAGGAATTAGGAATACCCTCAAATCTAAACTATAAGACTCTCGAGAGGTTCCTCAGTGACCAAGGCTGCATATGGTCATTCAACCCACCTCACTC
The DNA here is from genome assembly GCF_032444005.1 of Ranitomeya imitator. Taxonomy (NCBI): domain Eukaryota; kingdom Metazoa; phylum Chordata; class Amphibia; order Anura; family Dendrobatidae; genus Ranitomeya; species Ranitomeya imitator. Next base: position 276,389,703 of record NC_091285.1, on the reverse strand, counting down.
TTCACATATGGGAGGATCTTGGGAACGAATGATTGGTCTAGTATGGAGAATTCTTGACTCCACTCTTCTTCAAGAAGGAGCAGCGAGGCTCACCCACGAAAGTCTCATCACCTTCATGGCTGAAGCTGCAGCTATAATTAACGCAAGATCCCTGGCTCCAGTTCCTAACGACCCTGAGGAGCGCTTGTTATTGACTCCAGCTACTCTACTTACCCAGAAAACGGGACTGTCCAGTGCCCCTCCAGGAGGATTTGACGCTAAGGACCTCTACAAGCGCCAATGGAGACAGGTACAAAGTCTTGCAAATACTTTCTGGGACAGGTGGCGCAAACAATATTTGTCTACCCTGCAGCCACGGACGAAGTGGCAATCTACTAAACCTAATCTGAACATAGGTGACCTCGTTCTTGTGAAAGACTGTCAAATTCATCGGAACCAGTGGCCACTTGGCCTAGTTATCGCAACGTTCCTGAGCAAGGACGGCAACGTCCGCAAAGTTGAGCTAAGGATGACCAAAGGGAATGAACCTAAGACATTTTCCAGACCGGTATCTGAGCTGGTCCTATTGTTGCCTTCAGAAGAAAGGAGTAGTGACATCCGTTGATGCCAGACAGGGAGTGTTCTGTCTCCGCCATCTAATATTGTTACCCTGATTATCTGTTTGCGTAATTGCAGGTTTCTCAGTATAGATGTTCATATCTTTATTTATTTTTAGTGCTTTGGCTCCCTCTAGCGGTCAGAGTTATGTTGGCAGTTCAATCTTCTGTGTTTGTATTATCCATGTCTGATTCTCCTCCTCCTTTGCAATGCATTATGGTAGCTCAGCCTCCATTTCCCTCCATTTTTCCTTTCACTTTCTTCAGTTTGCCTTCAAGGAAAGACGCTTCACTTCATCCCCCTTGCGATTGCATTGCCGGTATGTCTTTATGCTTTCCGTAGATATTTCTGCTCCATATTAGCCTAGCCTAGCCAGTTGTACTCCCAGTTTAGTCACTAGCTTTCAAAATGTTATGCATAATGTATATCATGTGTATTATGTATCTGTTCTATACCATGCACTGATTCTATGTATATCATTGTTCACAGTTTCACCGCATCAATATACCACTACGTTTAATAAAGCACAGACTCAACCACAGTCTCCTTATTGGACCCCGGTATAGCGGTTTAGCTGACTGTATAGCTACGTATGAGCCTGCCTCAGCTAGTGAGGACAGAACAGGAGGTGTGAATTGTATCCATGTAGTGACTCATAAATCCATGTGTAAATTGAGTCCTAATGTCAAAGAATTGAACATCTTCATTAGTTTGTATTCCCAAATGTTTCTTTCCCTGTCATCCTTAAAATGACCTTTTAGCATTAAGACTTTTAAATCTATCATATTGTGTCCAGGTCCAGAGAAATGTTTTCCCAGCGGTGTATCCATTTCATTCCTGATTGTGTGTCTGTGTAGATTCATCCTAGTTTGCAGTTTTTGCATGGTTTCCCCAATGTAGATGCTTTCAGGACACCTTGTACATTGTATCATGTACACCACGTTGGAGGATGTACATTAAAAGGAACTTGTTACCTTATAGTCCCGATTTGTGTTTGCTACGCGGACTATATTTGTTGGTAATATGTGGGTACACGTTTTGCTTTTTTTATTGTTACAAGGGAATGTGCCAGTCATGGATGGTGATGAGAGGACACTTCTGACAAGGAGATTCCTTAAGTTAGGGGGCTGTTTATAGGAAAGAAGTGGTAGTTCTGGGAATATGTCTTTCAATTTGTGGTCAATGTGGAATATGGGTTAGAGATCAGCACCAATTTTCCTTAGGATGCTCATGTGGGGGTTGTATGTGACCAGAAGGGGCACCCTGTTGTTATCCTCTCCAGTTTGTAATTCAGGAGGCTGTTTCTTGGGATCCTTGTAGCCCTGTAGATTTGTTCATCTACTACCAGTGGATGGTATCCTTGTTGTAGGAATGTATTCCTCAGTGATCGCAGGTGTAGTTCTCTGTCTTTACTGTCTGAACAGATTCGAATATGCCTCAAAGCTTGACTGCAGATGATGGATTTTTTTGTGCGCCATGGATAAAAGCTGTTCCATGTAAGATGTGCCGGATGTCCTGTTAGCTTATGGTAAATTGATGTTTGTATGTTGTATGTCTTTGATGTATATGGTTATGTCCAGAACATGTATTTGGGTCTTTGAAAAGTTGAGGGTGAGCTTGATGGTTGGGTGGTGCTTGTTGAAGTTATTGTGGAAGGTGAGTAGATCACCTTTTGAGCCTGTCCATATTATTAGCAGATCATCAATGTAGCAGAAGTGTACACGAGGTTTAACAGATCAAGATGACAAAAATTCTTCCTCCAGTTTCGCCATAAATAAGTTAGCATATTGTGGGGACATTTTGCTTCCCATGGCGCTGCCCATACACTGTTGGTATAAATTGTTCCCAAAAGAAAAATAGTTGTGATGGAGCACAAACCTGATAAATTGCAGTGTAGGTTCTGTGGCTAGATTGTTCTTTTGAAGGAAATATTTGCATGCTGCAATTCCATCCTCATCCAACATTCCTCCTCAAGTGCTTTTAGTCCCATAAACATAACAAGCTAAAGATTTACTTTAATGGGCGTAGAATTTATTTTCATGGTTGTACCTTTGGAAAGCCAATTTTATGGCACATTTATACATATTTTTTCAGATCATATACTTTTAGGTGCATTCTTTTACATCAGTTGCGTCTCACTGACTATTGATAAAGTGTTAAAACATCTAATATTTGCCTAGAATACTACTTCCTGCAATTTGTGCCAACTTCCGTGGCTTTGTCCGGAGCTAATGTCCGGAGCTAATGTCCGGAGCTAATGTCCGGAGATTAATTGCCTAGAATACTACTTCCTGCAATTTGTGCCAACTTCCGTGGCTTTGTCCGGAGCTAATGTCCGGAGCTAATGTCCGGAGCTAATGTCCGGAGCTAATGTCCGGAGATAAGTGACGTCAACAGTGTCCAGTGTCTGATTGGTTGCCGCCTGCTGCGAGCAACCAATCAGAAACGTGCCGTACTGTGACACACTCCGCCCGCCATTTTGGTGTGATTTTTGAATTTTTACCTCACAGCAAGTTTCTACTGCGTGGAGGCGGGCCCAGTGACGTTGCTCTTCAAGCTCCTGCCGAATTTCGTCAAAAAAATGATAATACCATTTACCAAAACTATATATATTTAGTTGTGAAGTGGTTCAGTGACATTTTCACACCAATTTTGAACTTTTGTTTGGTGTTTTCTCCATATACTGCCTATTATTTTTGTTCTTTCTTACTATTATGTATTAATTGTATTATTCTTACATTTGAATAAATAAAGTATATATGGATTCTAGACTCCCGATTCTTTAGAATCGGGCTGCCATCTAGTGTGTAATATAAAGCATTTGATGTTTTTTAGAGAAGTGAATGGAAAATGTATTTATACACTGATGAAATAAAATACAACAGTTGTGCAATATCTCTGTACATAAAAATATATTGTCTCGAAAAGTACCAACGTGAACCCAATCTTAGATGAAGTAAATGTAAATCAAGACAATCTAAGGAAAATGCCTCTTTGTCTACCCTTTTGTCATAAAATAACGATTCTTTGACTTACATTACATAAGGTATTTAGTCATAAAGCAACTCTATCTATTTTTCTTTTTGATGTAACTATGATATAACAATTGATAATTTTTTCCTCTCGCAAGTACTTACAAAATTCCAAATAGATCATAATAATTTTTATGTAATGACAAGCACTCATAATTTTAGGTATTCATTTTCTATTTTTAACTCAAATTGGTAACATGGAAAAACAAATATAACATACAGATGAGTTTGGCATTTTCTGAAGTAATTCACACCTAGGTAAACACCTTGAAGATTAGTCAGAACAAAGGAAATTCTGTAAGTATAAACTCTGACATGTAGGTTTTAAGAGACCACAAAATTGCTATGTGATTACTGAAAATCAATTTAGTTGAAAGGTAATTGCTAATAAAATTTTAAAAAATAGAATCAAGCCAGACTCTTTGTGTATGTGCTGATGCTGGACACAGTACTGGACACATGCTGACACGAGACACAGCACCGATCTCAGCATGTTCACCCCTCCAATGCCACTATCAGTATAGACAATAGCATGTGTGGAGCTTGAAAAATGGGAGATTGCTCCCTTCGTCAGCCCCTCAACACTCCTGTAACACACTCACGGTTGTCGACAGGTTGTTGTGTCAACCAGAGGCCTGACAATGACCTCCATGTATGACAGATCGTGCCTGAGGTGAAACCTGGAAGGCTGTCAGTCAAGCATTGACAGGTCAGATACTACACTGTACTCTGTTTAAAAAAAATAAAAATAAAAAATCCCTCATTAAAAAGAAATATATTTGTTATTGCTGCAATCATAAAAACCCATATTATAAAACTATCATTTTTCATCCTGTATGGTGAATGCCATTAACAAAAATAGGAAAAAAAATGCCATAAAAGTTAGGACTCCTAAAAAATAACAACTAAAAAAAGCTATTTTTTAAAAATGATTTTTCTTGTGAAAAAGTAGTAAAACATGAAAAAATATAAATTGTGTAATCAAATCGGAGCACAGAATAAAGATAACATAAAAATAAAAACAATTCCACATTTTCTTGTTTTTTGCTCATGCCTACTAAGGCTAAGTTCACATTAGCGTTTGAGTCCGCAGCGTAGTGCTGTGGATTTCTTTCCTTGAGCTCCGCCTACTTCCGCATGCGTCCTACTTACCTATCTTTAACATTGGGTACGCAGGGACATGCGTTGTATGCGGATGCGTCCCCTGCGTAGTTTTGACGTGCCCGCCAAACGCAAGAAAATGCAACATGTTGCATTCGGTGGGCACGTCAAAACGATGCATGCAGACGGAGAAGTAGGCGGAGCTAAGGAAAGAAGTCCGCGGCACTCAAGCGCTAATATGAACCCGGCCTAAGAATATATATATATATATATATATATATACATATATATATATATATACAGTGGCATGTAAAAGTTTAGGCACCACTTGTCAAAATCACTGTTATTGTGAATAGTTAATCAAATTGAACATGAAATGATCTCTAAAAGTGCTAAAGTTAACAATGCATTTACTTTGTATTTTAGGCATATGAGTACATATATTGTCATTTTTTTTTTCAGTTTAAAAATTATAGAAAGGAAAATGGGCTGATGGCTGATGCAAAAGTTTTCACACCCTTTGGCTTGTTCATTATCAGAGTTAGGAAAGGGCAGGTAATGAACATTTCCCAGTTTTTTAAAAATCCAGCTTCCTCTAACCTTGTGCCAAAAAACTGCAGCAATGGGATCTTCTAAGCAGCTGCCTAGCACTCTGAAAATGGTGGAGGCACACATAGCAGGAGAAGGCTAAAAGAAAATAGCGTTTTCAAGTTGCCCTTTCCTCAGTTCCAGATGTAATTAAGAAATAACAGTTAACAGGTACAGTGGAGGTCAAGATAAGGTCTGGAAGACCAAGCAAAATTTCAGTAAAAGCTGCTTGTAGGATTGCTAGACAGACAAATCAGACCCCCTGCTTGACTACAAAAGACCTTCAAAAAGATTTAGCAGATTCTGGAGTTGTGGTACTTTGATGTACTGTTCAGAGACACCCGCACAAATATGGCCTTTATGGAAGAGTCATCATAAGAAAACCTCTCCTGCATCCTCAACCTAAAATTCAGGGTCAAAAGTATGCAAAAGAACATCTAAACAAGCATGATGCATTTTGCAAACAAGTCCTGTGAACGGATGAGATCAAAATAGAACTCTTAAAACACAATGATTACAGGTATGTGTGGAGAAAAAATGGACACAGAATTTCAGAAAAATAACATCATGCCAACCATTAAGCACAGGGGTGGGAGATTCATCATTTCGGGTTGTGTTGCAGCCAATGGCAGGAGAACATTTCACGGGTAGAGGAAAGAATGCATTCAATGAAATTGCAACAAATTCTTGATGCAAACACAACACCACCAGTAAGAAAGCTGAAGTTGAAAAGAGGATGACGTTTTGCTTTTAGACAATATTTCTTTTTGTAATTTTTAAAATGTAAAAGATGACAATATATATTTTGTTTTGCCTAAAATACAAGGGAAATGTGTTATCTTTATCTCTAGGCCTTTTAGAGATCATTTCATCTTCAACTAACAGTAATTTTGAACAGGGGTGTCCAAATTTTTACAGTGTATTTATATGTATATGTCTATCTATCTATCTACATATATATACCCTATATAAATTCAGTGCTGGCACGATTTTAGAGAATAAAGACAACATGACAGTTGTACCAAATGTTGTATTAAAAAAAAATAAGGAAAATATAGAATTAGGCTATGTGCAGACGTTGCGGATTCGCAGCAGTTTTCCATGCGGTTTATAGTACCATGTAAACCTATGGAAAACCAAATCCGCAGTGCACATACTGCGGAAAATACTGCGCGGAAATGCTGTAGATTATTTTCCGCAGCATGTCAATTCTTTGTGCAGATTCCACAGTGGTTTACACGTGCTCCATAATAGGAATCCACAGGTGTAAAACCGCAGGTGAAGTCCGCACAAAAACCGCAGGAAATCCAGGGTAAATCCGTGGGTAATCCGCAGGTAATACGCAATGCATTTTGTCTGCGGATTTTTCAAACGGTGTGGAAAAATCCGCACACGAATCTGCAACGTGGGCGCATAGCCTTACTATTTTTGTTACTTTATGCCTCCCAAGTGATCAAAAAGGTTATATGTACCACAAAATGGTACCAATGAGAACAACAGTTTGTCATGTTAAAAATACAGTTCCGCTGATGTAAAATTGTGAGAGCTATAGATTTCAGAATGTGTCTACCAAAACACAAATGATTTTTTTCCAAAAATGCATGAATTATACAATATTAATAAAACTTAAAACAAAACTATCTACATTTTGGATAACCATATTCATACTGACTCGTTTAATAAATGTAACACTTTATTTATCCAAAGCGACTAATAGTGTCAAATTTTAAATGTAAAAAAAATGAACACAAACAAGAGTTGTTGTTTTGTTCATCTTTCCCACAAAGAGTTAATTAAAGTTTAGTTATAGGCTATATGTACCTAAAATTGATGCCACCAACAATCGCAATTCATCCCCCAAAAAATAAATAATAGGCAAATCTGGTATTACTGCATCTGTAAAAATTCAAATTTTCAAAATATGTTTATTTAACTCATATAGTAAATGACATGAAAAAGATCAAAACTAAATGTTATGTCACTTTTCAGTCACCTTGCCTACCCCAAATAATGGAATAAAAGAAAAAAGAAGTCATATGTGCCATAAAAATCATAGATCTTAGAAAATTGCAATACAAATCATATTTTTACAAATTTCTGAATTTTCAAAAGCAGTAAAATGTTTAAAAATTATATAAATTTCATATTGCATTATTCAATAGTTTGAACCATCAATGAATGTATAAAAGCAAAATCCAAATTACAATAGTATACGGTAATTTTTTTTTTAAATTTTCACAAAGAAAATAGGACACTTTTCTTAGCATTGTGAATATTACTATTATTATTATTATTATTAATTATTTATATAGCACCATTAATTCCATGGTGCTGTACATGCTGTACATGAATAGGTCCTTGTCACATAATATGCCCTATGTAAATAAGCAATATTATACATTACATAAACAATAAAAGACTCTTAAAGGTAGTGTCGATCCCCTTAAAAATAATATGGGTGAAATGGTGGAAGACAATGAGGGAAAGGACAATCCATTAATAGCCTTCTTCTTTACATTATTTACACAGGAAATCCAATAACAGATGACATGAAGAGAGATGGGAAGTTTCCTTTAAGTTTGTAGTTATTGCAGTATATCAAACAGTAACTTTAAAATCACATTTTAGCCCCTGTCATTAATAGAGTTATAACTATACTGGTGAACAATAACAAATTGTATTGTGGTACCGTGTTAGCCAGAAAAATCAATGTGAATATTTTTCTGCCCAAGGATGACAGTATTCTAGGAGTGAAACCTTTATTGGCTAACCAGAAAATGGTTAGCCAATAAAGGTATCACTCCTAGAATACTTCTGTCATCCTTGGGCAGAAAAATATTCACGTAACTATACTGGTCAAAGTCTGGGGGCATTTGGGTCACTGCATGCACCCCCTGCAGTGAGTGAACAGGTAGCTGTTAAACGCTAGGCATTTTTTTTCACCTTGTGTAGCCATTCTGACTGTACTAGATAGAACAGTATTTTACGGGGTTTTTTGTGTTATAATTCTAGTTTTACATAATCCATGAATACATCCTTAATCAGGGAACATATTCGTATCCGTGGGTAAAATCGCAAACATTTTAGTAGCTGCCAACCAGCAGGAGCACAATAATTTCCCTAAATTATGGATGTATCATATTCATGTGAGGTATGCATAGAATGCTTGAAGGCTGTTCGGTAAGATGATGGCCATACAGTTTCTCAAAGAGATTGCGGTGGAATTTTATGACCCACGGTAGAAATTAGGGACAAAACTATGGTTTAATCACATCTAATCAGCCGTCAACGTCTCACCTCAGCTGACGGAGTAGTGAGAGATCTGATAGACCCCTTTATAATATCTCATCTTCCGAATATTAGTGTCAGACCTTAGGAGAAGCAATGAGTATGGCAGATCTGTTCATATTTCCTGCAGCTTTCTTGTCCACCAGAAGGCCTAGATGATCCAATTTGTAATACATATCTGTATTTTATACCTTTTATTTTTTACATTTTTTTAAGCAGTGTACTTCTTTTTGTATAGTAAATCTAAAAATGTAATAAGTTTGCTTATTGCTGCTCTAAATGTACCCACAAATCCTTAAGGTGGCAAGAATAGGTTACTTGTGTTTCCCCGTGTATGGAAGAGTACTAGGGACGAGTGAGCACTAAAATGTTCGGATGCTCTCCCAATACTCACCTGCAGGTTTCCTTGCATGGTATCCATTTTGAGAAGGTGAGCTGACACTTTACTCTCTTTTTTACCCTACAAAGAGGGGCAGTGAAAATGTTCAAATGGATAGGAAAAGTGCTGAATGGAAAGAGAATAGCATGTAGAAGACCCCTGGAAGGTTCTCTGACTCCCAGATCGCTGCTGAGAACAATGATGTCACACTTTTACTCCACTTTATGGGGTGACAATAAAACATTTCAAACCGATCTGGGGGGAGGGAGTAAAAATGTTCAAATGTATGGGAAAAATGCTGAATGGAATGAGAACAGCATGGGGAAGATACCTGGAGGCCTCCTTGCCTCCCAGATTGCTGCTGAGAACAATGGTGTCACACTTTTAAAGCATTTCAAACTGACGAGAAATTACATTTTACAGGAAAAAAACTGTTAAGAAGCATTTTTTCCCTGTATAATGACTTGACTTGTAAAAAAGGATTATAAAAAACAAGTTTTTGAGGGTTATATACCAACGAAATAACCTATAGATGAGCAATATAACACATTTTTATACACGTTTTTTGAGGGTTATAAACCAATGAACTCCAGATCACAAGTTAGTCTATGGGTGAGCAACATAATATAGATACATTTTTCAACAAGTTATGTGAGGCTTTTATAGCAACTAAATGTGCCCAAGAAGATGTAGTACACTGTGGGTGAGAAATATGATAGCGATAAATTTGGAACAAGTTTTTGGAGGCTTTTAATGCAACAAAATGTACCCAAGAAGATGTAATACCCTATGGATAAGCAATATAATATTGATACATTTTTCAACAAGTTATTTGAGCCTTTTATAGCAACTAAATGTACCAAGAAGATGTAACCTATGGGTGATTAATAGGATACCAATAAATTTGGAACAAGTTTTTGGAGGCTTAACGCATTTTTCGAACTATAAGACGCACTTTTTTCCTACAAAAATGTGGAGGAAAATTGGGGGATGCATCTTATACTCTAGATGTACCAGTTCTGGCTATGGTGGGGAGGTGTGGGAACGGTTTCGGTGGAGCAGGGGGTCACAGAGGCAGGAGCCGGCTGCTGCGGCTAACTCCTGTGTAATGGAGGGCAATGAATATTCATTTCCCTTAATGGCATCCTGGTATGATTGGTCCCCATCCCGCTCCTGGTATGATTGGTCCCATCCTTTCCTTATCCTGGTATGATTGGCCCCCACCCCATCCTGGTATGCATGGCCCCATCAGAAAACATTAAAAAACAAACCATTATACTATTTTCTGCATGAGTCCGAGACACAGGTTCAGTTAAACTCTATTGCCATGTGGGCCCGCACGGCAATAGTTAAAATCCACCAGCCAATCAGAGACTGGCAGCTGACGTCAGCGTGCACGTCACCGGTGTATGATGTCATTGTCATTCGCCAGTGAGTATGCACTTGAAATGTCTGGGGTGGAACGTCAGCGCTGGAGAACGGCCAGGTAAAGAGAAATGTTTTATTTTTTATTTTTATTGAAAGTGGCAAGCCCGGGGCAGAATGGAGACAAGGGGCAGAATGGAGACACAGGGAGTAGGATAGAGACACAGGGGTAAGGATGGAGACACAGGGGTAAGGATGGAGACACAGGGGGCAGGATGAAGACATAGGGGGCAGGATGGAGACACGACGGTCAGGATGGAGACACAGGGGGCAGGATGGAGACACTAGGTAGAATGAAGACACGGGGCAGAATGGAGACACAGGCGGCAGGATGGAGACAGACAGGGCAGGAATATGGGGCAGGATGGAGACAGATGGGGCTGGATGGAGATACATGGTGCAAGATCATGGGGCAGGATGAAGACATGGGGCACGGTGGAGAGACATGGTGCAGGATGGATGCGATGGAGACAGATGGGGCAGGATCATGGGACAGATAGGCCGGATGAGACATCACATGGGGGCAGAATGGATACTCATGAGGGCAGGATGGGAGATCATATGGCTGGAGCTAGGAATGAGACACATGGGGGCCAGGATGAAGGATATTATTACCATAGGGGCTAATTAAGGGATATTATTACTGCAGTGATGTATTTATTTTATTTTTTGAGGATATTGTTTTAAATAGGGGTGGTCCTGTTGCTGTGCAGAGCAACACTCTGTTGCCTTTTTTTCTTCATTTGGTGTAGTGTAGATGTTGGGAAAAAGTAATTTCTTTTGCCAGCGGTGCTCTAGATATCAGTGTTATTTCCTGCAGAGACAAGCCCTGGCTGGAAGAAGTGATGGTGGTCTGTGCTGGATGAAGATGAAAAGTGAAGATGAAGGACTTCACCAGGAGACATCACTGGTGAGTCAGTGTGTTACCTGTACACTGACACTATATACTGTATACTATGTACAGAGGTCCTGTGTGCAATGTCACCAGTGATCACTGTATTACCTTTATACTGACACAATATACAGAGCTCCTGTGTATAATGTCATTGATCACTGTATAACCTGTACACTGATACTGTATTGTTGTGAATTCTGTGGCTGAATTCACTCCTGTGGTCACAAGTGGTACTGCAGCTTCTGAGCTTCCTCCTTCAGGTGTTCTGGTGAGCTCGTTAACTGCTTCATTACTTAACTCCGCCTGATGCTGCTATCCTTGCTCCTTGTCAATGTTTCAGTGTTGGATCTGAACTTCTCCTGATTGTTCCTGTGACCTGCTGCTCTGTATAGCTAAGTGCTTTTTGCTTTTTTGTTGCTTTTTTTCTGTCCAGCTTGTCTTTTGTTTTGCTGGAAGCTCTGAGACGCAAAGGGTGTACCGCCGTGCCGTTAGTTCGGCACGGTGGTTTTTTTTGCCCCCTTTGCGTGGTTTTGCTTTAGGGTTTTTTGTAGACTGCAAAGTTCGCTTTACTGTCCTCGCTCTGTCCTAGAATATCGGGCCCCACTTTGCTGAATCTATTTCATCCCTACGTTTTGTCTTTTCATCTTACTCACAGTCATTATATGTGGGGGGCTGCCTTTTCCTTTGGGGAATTTCTCTGGGGCAAGTCAGGCCTATTTTTCTATCTTCAGGCTAGCTAGTTTCTTAGGCTGTGCCGAGTTGCCTAGGTAGTTGTTAGGCGCAATCCACAGCCGCTTTTAGTTGTGTTTAGGATAGGATCAGGTGTGCAGTCTACAGAGTTTCCACGTCTCAGAGCTCGTTCTTGTATTTTAGGGTATTTGTCAGATCACTGTGTGCGCTCTGATCGCTAAGCACACTGTGTTTCTGGATTGCCTTCATAACACCTGTCATTAGCAAACATAACTGTACAAGGAGCCTAACTAATGATTCTCAATAGAGGGAAAGAAAAAGTTCTGACATCATTTTTTTTTTTTTTTTTTTTTTCTGCTCTGTGTTCACTTTTTTTTTTTCCCCTAGACATTTGGGTGATTCTGGACACAGGTGTGGACATGGATATTCAGGGTCTGTGCTCTTCAATGGATAATCTCGTTATAAATGTACAAAAAATTCAAGATACTATTGATCAGAAATCTATGTTAGAACCAAGAATTCCTATTCCTGATTTGTTTTTTGGAGATAGAACTAAGTTTCTAAGTTTCAAAAATAATTGTAAGCTATTTCTGGCCTTGAAACCTCATTCTTCTGGTAATCCTATTCAACAGGTTTTGATTATTATTTCTCTTGCGCCAGGAGACCCTGCATTGAGTAGTGTCGATGCGTTTTTCCTGGCGCTCGGATTGCTGTACGATGAGCCTAATTCAGTGGATCAGGCTGAGAAAAATTTGCTGGCTTTGTGCCAGGGTCAGGATGATATAGAAGTATATTGTCAGAAATTTAGGAAATGGTCAGTACTCACTCAGTGGAATGAATCTGCGCTGGCAGCTTTGTTCAGAAAGGGTCTCTCTGAGGCTCTTAAGGATGTCATGGTGGGATTTCCTATGCCTGCTGGTTTGAATGAGTCTTTGTCTTTGGCCATTCAGATCGGTCGACGCTTGCGCGAGCGTAAATCTGTGCACCATTTGGCGGTACTGCCTGAGGTTAAACCTGAGCCTATGCAGTGCGATAGGACTATGACTAGAGTTGAACGGCAGGAATACAGACGTCTGAATGGTCTGTGTTTCTACTGTGGTGATTCCACTCATGCTATTTCTGATTGTCCTAAGCGCACTAAGCGGTCCGCTAGGTCTGCCGTCATTGGTACTGTACAGTCCAAATTCCTTCTGTCCATTACCTTGATATGCTCTTTGTCGTCGTTTTCTGTCATGGCGTTTGTGGATTCGGGCGCTGCCCTGAATCTGATGGATTTGGATTATGCTAAACGTTGTGGGTTTTTCTTGGAGCCTTTGCGGTGTCCTATTCCATTGAGAGGAATTGATGATACACCTTTGGCCAAGAATAAACCTCAATACTGGGCCCAGCTGACCATGTGCATGGCTCCTGCACATCAGGAAGTTATTCACTTTCTGGTGTTGCATAATCTGCATGATGTGGTCGTGTTGGGGTTGCCATGGCTACAAACCCATAATCCAGTATTGGATTGGAATTCCATGTCGGTATCCAGCTGGGGTTGTCAGGGGGTACATGGTGATGTTCCATTTTTGTCGATTTCGTCATCCACCCCTTCTGAGGTCCCAGAGTTCTTGTCTGATTATCAGGATGTATTTGAAGAGCCCAAGTCCGATGCTCTACCTCCGCATAGGGATTGTGATTGTGCTATCAATTTGATTCCTGGTAGTAAATACCCTAAAGGTCGATTATTTAATTTATCTGTGCCCGAACACGCCGCTATGCGCAGTTATGTGAAGGAATCCCTGGAGAAGGGACATATTCGCCCATCGTCATCACCACTGGGAGCAGGGTTCTTCTTTGTAGCCAAGAAGGATGGTTCGCTGAGACCGTGTATTGATTACCGCCTTATTAATAAGATCACTGTTAAATTTCAGTATCCCTTGCCATTGTTATCTGACTTGTTTGCTCGGATTAAGGGGGCTAGTTGGTTCACTAAGATAGATCTTCGTGGTGCGTATAATCTGGTGAGAATCAGGCAAGGAGATGAATGGAAAACTGCATTCAATACGCCCGAGGGTCATTTTGAGTATCTAGTGATGCCGTTTGGACTTGCCAATGCTCCATCTGTGTTTCAGTCTTTTATGCATGACATCTTCCGTGAGTATCTGGATAAATTCCTGATTGTTTACTTGGATGACATTTTGATCTTCTCAGATGATTGGGAGTCTCATGTGAAGCAGGTCAGAATGGTTTTTCAGGTCCTGCGTGCTAACTCTTTGTTTGTGAAGGGATCAAAGTGTCTCTTCGGTGTGCAGAAAGTTTCATTTTTGGGGTTCATCTTTACCCCTTCTACTATCGAGATGGATCCAGTTAAGGTCCAAGCCATCCAGGATTGGATTCAGCCGACATCTCTGAAAAGTCTGCAAAAGTTCCTGGGCTTTGCTAATTTTTATCGTCGCTTCATCTGTAATTTTTCTAGCATTGCCAAACCATTGACCGATTTGACCAAGAAGGGTGCTGATTTGGTTAATTGGTCTTCTGCTGCTGTGGAAGCTTTTCAGGAGTTGAAGCGTCGTTTTTGTTCTGCCCCTGTGTTGTGTCAGCCAGATGTTTCTCTTCCGTTCCAGGTCGAGGTTGATGCTTCTGAGATTGGAGCAGGGGCGGTTTTGTCACAGAGAGGTTCTGATTGCTCAGTGATGAAACCATGTGCTTTCTTTTCCAGGAAATTTTCTGCTGCTGAGCGTAATTATGATGTGGGCAATCGAGAGTTGCTGGCCATGAAGTGGGCATTCGAGGAGTGGCGTCATTGGCTTGAAGGAGCTAAGCATCGCGTGGTGGTATTGACTGATCATAAGAACTTGACTTATCTCGAGTCTGCCAAGCGCTTGAATCCTAGACAGGCCCGTTGGTCGTTATTTTTTGCCCGCTTCGACTTTGTGATTTCGTACCTTCCGGGCTCTAAAAATGTGAAGGCGGATGCTCTGTCTAGGAGTTTTGTGCCCGACTCTCCGGGTTTATCTGAGCCAGCGGGTATCCTCAAGGAAGGAGTCATTGTGTCTGCCATCTCCCCTGATTTGCGGCGGGTGCTGCAAAAATTTCAGGCGAATAAACCTGATCGTTGTCCAGCAGAGAAACTGTTCGTCCCTGATAGGTGGACTAATAAACTTATCTCTGAACTTCATTGTTCGGTGTTGGCTGGTCATCCTGGAATCTTTGGTACCAGAGAGTTAGTGGCTAGATCCTTCTGGTAGCCATCTCTGTCACGGGATGTACTTTTGTGCAGTCCTGTGGGATTTGTGCTAGGGCTAAGCCCTGCTGTTCTCGTGCCAGTGGGTTGCTTTTGCCCTTGCCGGTCCCAAAGAGGCCTTGGACACATATTTCGATGGATTTCATTTCTGACCTTCCCGTTTCTCAAAAGATGTCAGTCATTTGGGTGGTCTGTGATCGCTTTTCTAAAATGGTCCATCTGGTGCCCTTGGCTAAATTGCCTTCCTCCTCTGATTTGGTACCTTTGTTCTTTCAGCATGTGGTTCGGTTGCATGGCATTCCTGAGAATATTGTTTCTGACAGAGGTTCCCAGTTTGTGTCAAGGTTTTGGCGAGCCTTTTGTGGTAGGATGGGCATTGACCTATCCTTTTCCTCGGCTTTCCATCCTCAGACTAATGGCCAGACCGAACGAACCAATCAGACCTTGGAAACATATCTGAGATGTTTTGTTTCTGCAGACCAGGATGATTGGGTGTCCTTTTTGCCGTTGGCTGAGTTCGCCCTTAATAATCGGGCCAGCTCGGCTACCTTGGTTTACATAGTAACATAGTAACATAGTTAGTAAGGCCGAAAAAAGACATTTGTCCATCCAGTTCAGCCTATATTCCATCATAATAAATACCCAGATCTACGTCCTTCTACAGAACCTAATAATTGTATGATACAATATTGTTCTGCTCCAGGAAGACATCCAGGCCTCTCTTGAACCCCTCGACTGAGTTCGCCATCACCACCTCCTCAGGCAAGCAATTCCAGATTCTCACTGCCCTAACAGTAAAGAATCCTCTTCTATGTTGGTGGAAAAACCTTCTCTCCTCCAGACGCAAAGAATGCCCCCTTGTGCCCGTCACCTTCCTTGGTATAAACAGATCCTCAGCGAGATATTTGTATTGTCCCCTTATATACTTATACATGGTTATTAGATCGCCCCTCAGTCGTCTTTTTTCTAGACTAAATAATCCTAATTTCGCTAATCTATCTGGGTATTGTAGTTCTCCCATCCCCTTTATTAATTTTGTTGCCCTCCTTTGTACTCTCTCTAGTTCCATTATATCCTTCCTGAGCACCGGTGCCCAAAACTGGACACAGTACTCCATGTGCGGTCTAACTAGGGATTTGTACAGAGGCAGTATAATGCTCTCATCATGTGTATCCAGACCTCTTTTAATGCACCCCATGATCCTGTTTGCCTTGGCAGCTGCTGCCTGGCACTGGCTGCTCCAGGTAAGTTTATCATTAACTAGGATCCCCAAGTCCTTCTCCCTGTCAGATTTACCCAGTGGTTTCCCGTTCAGTGTGTAATGGTGATATTGATTCCCTCTTCCCATGTGTATAACCTTACATTTATCATTGTTAAACCTCATCTGCCACCTTTCAGCCCAAGTTTCCAACTTATCCAGATCCATCTGTAGCAGAATACTATCTTCTCTTGTATTAACTGCTTTACATAGTTTTGTATCATCTGCAAATATCGATATTTTACTGTGTAAACCTTCTACCAGATCATTAATGAATATGTTGAAGAGAACAGGTCCCAATACTGACCCCTGCGGTACCCCACTGGTCACAGCGACCCAGTTAGAGACTATACCATTTATAACCACCCTCTGCTTTCTATCACTAAGCCAGTTACTAACCCATTTACACACATTTTCCCCCAGACCAAGCATTCTCATTTTGTGTACCAACCTCTTGTGCGGCACGGTATCAAACGCTTTGGAAAAATCGAGATATACCACGTCCAATGACTCACCGTGGTCCAGTCTATAGCTTACCTCTTCATAAAAACTGATTAGATTGGTTTGACAGGAGCAATTTCTCATAAACCCATGCTGATATGGAGTTAAACAGTTATTCTCATTGAGATAATCCAGAATAACATCCCTCAGAAACCCTTCAAATATTTTACCAACAATAGAGGTTAGACTTACTGGCCTATAATTTCCAGGTTCACTTTTAGAGCCCTTTTTGAATATTGGCACCACATTTGCTATGCGCCAGTCCTGTTTCTCCATTTTTTTTGCAATTCTGGGTTCCATCCTCGTTTCTCTTCAGGACAGGTTGAGTCTTCGGACTGTCCTGGTGTGGATTCTGTGGTGGATAGGTTGCAGCAGATCTGGACTCAGGTAGTGGACAATTTGATCTTGTCCCAGGAGAAAGCTCAACTTTTCGCTAATCGCAGACGCCGTGTGGGTCCCCGACTTCGTGTTGGGGATCTGGTTTGGTTATCTTCTCGTCATATTCCTATGAAGGTTTCCTCTCCTAAATTTAAACCTCGTTTTATTGGTCCGTATAGGATTTCTGAGGTTCTCAATCCTGTGTCTTTTCGCTTGACCCTCCCAGACTCCTTTTCCATACATAATGTATTCCATAGGTCGTTGTTGCGGAGATACGTGGCACCTATGGTTCCATCTGTTGAGCCTCCTGCCCCGGTTTTGGTGGAGGGGGAATTGGAGTATATTGTGGAGAAGATTTTGGATTCTCGTGTTTCTAGACGGAAACTCCAGTATCTGGTTAAATGGAAGGGTTATGCTCAGGAAGATAATTCCTGGGTTTTTGCCTCTGATGTTCATGCTTCCGATCTTGTTCGTGCCTTTCATGCGGCTCATCCTGGTCGGCCTGGGGGCTCTGGTGAGGGTTCGGTGACCCCTCCTCAAGGGGGGGGTACTGTTGTGAATTCTGTGGCTAAATTCACTCCTGTGGTCACAAGTGGTACTGCAGCTTCTGAGCTTCCTCCCTCAGGTGTTCTGGTGAGCTCGTTAACTGCTTCATTACTTAACTCCGCCTGATGCTGCTATCCTTGCTCCTTGTCAATGTTTCAGTGTTGGATCTGAGCTTCTCCTGATTGTTCCTGTGACCTGCTGCTCTGTATAGCTAAGTGCTTTTTGCTTTTTTGTTGCTTTTTTTCTGTCCAGCTTGTCTTTTGTTTTGCTGGAAGCTCTGAGACGCAAAGGGTGTACCGCCGTGCCGTTAGTTCGGCACGGTGGGTTTTTTTTGCCCCCTTTGCGTGGTTTTGCTTTAGGGTTTTTTGTAGACTGCAAAGTTCGCTTTACTGTCCTCGCTCTGTCCTAGAATATCGGGCCCCACTTTGCTGAATCTATTTCATCCCTACGTTTTGTCTTTTCATCTTACTCACAGTCATTATATGTGGGGGGCTGCCTTTTCCTTTGGGGAATTTCTCTGGGGCAAGTCAGGCCTATTTTTCTATCTTCAGGCTAGCTAGTTTCTTAGGCTGTGCCGAGTTGCCTAGGTAGTTGTTAGGCGCAATCCACAGCCGCTTTTAGTTGTGTTTAGGATAGGATCAGGTGTGCAGTCTACAGAGTTTCCACGTCTCAGAGCTCGTTCTTGTATTTTAGGGTATTTGTCAGATCACTGTGTGCGCTCTGATCGCTAAGCACACTGTGTTTCTGGATTGCCTTCATAACACCTGTCATTAGCAAACATAACACTGTATACAGAGCTCTTGTGTATAATGTCACCGGTAATCACTGTATTACCTGTACACTATACACTATATACAGAGCTCCTGTGTATAATGTCACCGATAATCACTGTATTACCTGTACCAGGACACTGCATAATAAGTACAGATCTCCTGTGTATAATGGCACGTATGGTGATATTAGTATTGTGTTTTTTTAATTTATGATCAGTATTGTAGTATTCAGTCACTACGTGGTGGTAATATGTTGTCCGACAATGGTGTGGCGGTATTTATTCCTTGTATGTGCTGTTATTTAGTTACTATATGGTGGTAATGGTGTTGCGGTATTTATTCCTTGTATGTACTATTATATGGTCACTATGTGGTGGTAATATGTGGTCTAGACATGGTGCGGTGGTATTTGTCCCTTTTATGTGATATTATCGGGTCACTGTGGTGGTAATATGTGATCTGGTCATGGTGCGATGGTATTTGTCCCTTGCATGTGATATTAATGGTCATTTTAAAAATTGAAAATTAAATAAAAATATATCTAAATTGTATTGCAAATTGTAACAACTGTTTAATAGGTTAGAGAAGTGTAGGGCTCGGCCAAAAGAGTCTACCTTTTGGTGGCGGCTTAAAAAATGTTTTGGCCAAAGCAAAAGCTGCTGGCTATGTATGTGATCTGGTGATGGGAACTGTTAATGTGTGATTGGTGAGGACGTGGTGCAGATGTGGATTTTTTTCTATGAGTGGGTGGTGGAATTGTGGGGTGGAGCCTGGGCGGAGTGTCAAGGGGGCCCTGAAAATTTTCCCAGTATGGGGCCCCGAAATTCCTAGTGGCAGCCCTGACTGTGAGAAAAATTCACTTAGTTCACCGCAGTTCAGCTCAAGAGCTCTCACAGTGATTTGTGAAGAACACGTTAAGAATTTGATTGCAGAAATTTCTGCAACATTGCTACATCTCTAGGAATTTTTTGCCAGCAAAATCACAATGAAAAAATTATATTTTTTTATGCGTTTTTATAAGTTTTTGTACAGCAATGAATTCTTTTAGGATTTAAATAAAGATATTTGAAAAAAGGAAAAAAAAAGTTTTGTAGTTTAATTTCCTTGTTGAACCCCTTTCCTTTTCATGCTTACAGTTAGGTCCATATATATTTGGACAGAGACAACATTTTTCTAATTTTGGTTATAGACATTACCACAATGAATTTTAAACAAAACAATTAGGATGCAGTTGAAGTTCAGACTTTCAGCTTTCATTCGAAGGTATCCACATTAAAATTGGATGAAGGCTTAAGGAGTTTCAGCTCCCTAACTTGTGCCACCCTGTTTTTAAAGGGACCAAAAGTAATTGGACAGATTCAATAATTTTAAATAAAATGTTCATTTTTAGTACTTGGTTGAAAACCCTTTGTTGGCAATGACTGCCTGAAGTCTTGAACTCATGGACATCACCAGACGCTGTGTTTCCTCCTTTTTGATGCTCTGCCAGGCCTTCATTGCGGTGGTTTTCAGTTGCTGTTTGTTTGTGGGCCTTTCTGTCTGAAGTTTAGTCTTTAACAAGTGAAATGCATGCTTATTTGGGTTGAGATCAGGTGACTGACTTGGCCATTCAAGAATATTCCACTTCTTTGCTTTAATAAACTCCTGGGTTGCTTTGGCTTTATGTTTTGGGTAATTGTTCATCTGTAGTATGAAACGACGACCAATCAGTTTGGCTGCATTTGGCTGGATCTGAGCACACGGTATGTCTCTGAATACCTCAGAATTCATTTGGCTGTTTCTGTCCTGTGTCACATCATCAATAAACACTGGTGACTCAGTGCCACTGGCAGCCATGCATGCCCAAGACATCACACTGCCTCTGCCGTGTTTTACAGATGATGTGGTATGCTTTGGATCATGAGCTGTACCACACCTTCACCATACTTTTCTCTTTCCATCATTCTGATAGAGGTTGATCTTGGTTTCATCTGTCCAAAGAATGTTCTTCCAGAACTGTGCTGGCTTTTTTAGATGCTTGTTAGCAAAGTCCAGTCTAGCCTTTTTATTCTTGATGCTTATGAGTGGCTTGCGCCGTGCAGTGAACCCTCTGTATTTACTTTCATGCAGTCTTCTCTCTATGGTAGATTTGGATATTGATACGCCTACCTCCTGGGGAGTGTTGTTCACTTGGTTGGCTGTTGTGAAGGGGTTTCTCTTCACCATGGAGATTATTCTGTGATCATCCACCACTGTTGTCTTCCGTAGGCGCCCAGGTCTTTTTGCATTGATGCGTTCACCAGTGCGTTCTTTCTTTCTCAGGATGTACCAAACTGTAGATTTTGCCACTCCTAATATTGTAGCGATTTCTCGGATGGGTTTTTTCTGTTTTCGCAGCTTAAGGGTGGCTTGTTTCACCCGCATGGAGAGCTCTTTTGACCAGATGTTTACTTCACAGCAAAACCTTCCAAATGCAAGCACCACACCTCAAATCAACTCCAGGCCTTTCATATGCTTAATTGAGAATGACATAACGAAGGGATTGCCCACACCTGTCCATGAAATAGCCTTGGAGTCAATTGTCCAATTACTTTTGGTCCTTTTAAAAACAGGGTGGTACATGTTAAGGAGCTGAAACTCCTAAACCCTTCATCCAATTTAAATGTGGATACCCTCAAATGAAAGCTGAAAGTCTGATCTTCAACTGCATCTGAATTGTTTCGTTTAAAATTCATTGTGGTAATGTCTATAACCAAAATTAGAAAAATGTTGTCTCTGTCCAAATATATATGGACCTAACTGTATTTTCCCAATCTCAGGCTAAAAATACCAGCCCTGAAGTGCCCCAGAAATGGTACTTCATATTTGAAACTCCCTCCAATTCTTGCACTTAGCCTACGCTCTTCCTGATGCCCTGGTGCAGTCATATCGGGGTAATGAAGGGGTGTCCGAAGTTTAGTAATGAAGGGGTGTCAGCCAGACACCTTAATTACTAAACCTGTAAGTAAAGAGTTAAGTAAACGTACACACTGAGAATAAAACACTTTACTTGAAATAAAACAGACACATTCGTTAATCATTTAAATTAACCCAATATACACACCCCAGGTCTGACGGTCTGATGCTAATCCAAGGGTGAAAGCGATCTCCAGTGGGCCCAGGCACTGACACCTGCTGGTATACTGGCTAGCAGCTGCCTAAGGCCCTCACTGCTCTAGGGGGCCCCGGCCAGTGGCTATGCAGACCCTGAGTCAAGGAGGCCCACCCTGTGCCAGTGGAGCAGCAGTGGGTGACAGGAAGCCACATCTGTCCCCGCTGCTAAAGACAAATGAATATTCACGCTTCTCCATGCCCCCAAGGGCATGGAGAGGAGTAAATACCATTTCACTTTAATAGCGGGCAGCGTTAGCCGCAGGCTGTAGCTAACACTGCCCGCATGTAAAGCCTCACCACCACCGCACCACTCTCTCACACTCACACACAAAGCACCACACCACATACACAAACGCACGCAGACAGACACACAGCACTACTCACCTCTCGCAGCACATCCCGGGGTTCTGCTTCTTTCCCAGCGCTTCCTGTCTGAGACAGCGCAGCTGGATGATGTCATCATTCAGCGCGTGGCTGTTTCAGAAATAAAGCTGCTGGCGAGGAAGAGGCTGCAGGGATGTGCTGTGAGAGGTGAGTGGTGCTGTGTGTTTGTGTGTGTGTGCGTGTGTGTATGTGGTGCGATGTGGTGCTTTGGTTGTGGTGGAAAGGAAAATGAAGGTGGTGGGGGAGGCAATGATGGAGGTATTGAAAAGGGCAATGATGGGGGTGGTGGGGAGAAATGTTATGATCCGGTGACCTTGGAGCTGCATGAGAACTTTCACTGGAGAAAGTGGCCACTTTACTGACCGCAAACCTGAACTTAACACCGCAACTAGAAGTAGCCGTGGAGTGTACCTAACACACCTAGACACCTCGTCACAGCTGGAGGACTAAATACCCCTAAAGATGGAAATCGGAATACTATCTTGCCTCAGAGAAAATCCCCAAAGGATAGACAGCCCCCAACAAATATTGGCGGTGAGTCGGAGAGGAAAAAACATACACAGGCAGAAAAAAACAGGATTTAGCACAGGAGGCCACTCTAGCTAGATAGGACAGAATAGGACAGAGTTCTGTGCGGTCAGTATTAAAACCCTTCAAAACATCCACAGCAGAATATACAAAAAACTTCCTACATCTAACTAAAGATGTAGGAGCGTATATCTGCAACTCCAGTGAAACCAACCAGACTGAGAAAACACAGACACAGTCTAATCTGGACAAAAAAAACAAACGAACAGTACTGAAAATAAGCACACTGCAAGTGTACCACAGGAAAAGAAACAGACACTTATCTTTGCTGAACTGGCAGATAAGCAGTAGAGGTCAGGCAGAGATCCAACACTTCCAAAGAAACATTGACAACTGTCAAGGGCTAAAGGATCCTGCACACCTAAATATCCCAGTCAGAATTGTAATTATCCGACACACTTGGCCAGGACTGCGAGTCAGAGACAACTGCATTCCCACCAACAACCACTGGAGGGAACCCAGGAGCAGAATTCACAACAGAGAAATCAATGATGGTTGTGGTATAAAGGACAATGATGGTAGTGATAGAAAAGACAATGGGGTTGGAATGGGCAATAATGCTGGTAGTGGGGGAGAGGGCAATGATGAAGGTGGTGGAAAGGGCAATGATAGGGGTGATGGTGGGGAGAAGGCAATGATGGGAGTGGAGGGGGAGAACAATGACGGAGGTGGAGAGGGGCTGCATTACACCCTATGAGGGGGCTGCATTGTAATTTATGAAGGGGCTACATTATATTCTGTGGGGGGACTGTATTATTCTCTCAGGGGACTACATTATATTCTTTGAGCTACATCATACTATATGAGGGGGCTAGAGTATACTTTTGAGGGGGCTACATTGTATTCTGTGGGGGGACTGTATTATTCGCTCAGAGGACTACATTATATTATGGAGGGCTATATCTTACTATATGAGGGGGGCAGCATTATGCCCTATGAGGGAGCTACAGTATACACTATGGAGGGGCTGCATTATACCCTTTGAGGATGCTACATTATATTGTATGGTGGGGACAGCATTATACCTTATGAGGGTGTTACATTATATTTTGTGGGGTGCTGCATTATATTCTATGAGGTGGGCTGCATTATATTCTATAAGAGGGGGCTGCATTATATTTTAGGAGAGGGGGCTGCATTATATTCTTTGAGGGGGCTACATTATTTTATGAGGGGGCTGCATTATATTCTATGAGGGAGGCTACATTATTTTCTATGAGGGGGCTACATTATATTCTATGAGGGGGCTACATTATATTCTATGAGGGGGCTACGTTATACTCTATGAGGGGGGCTACATAATTAAGACGTGTACTACCTTATATTATACCCTGATATTAGTGTGTATTACCACACAATTGGTGGACTTGTATTTATTTCTATGTAGCTACATAGTGGGCCCCAAGAATGGTTTTCTCTCGTGGGCCCAAGGTGCTCCTGTCCAACGCTGGCAGTGACATACCTGGGGTTATTACTAGGACTTATACTCATCTGCGAGGAAAACAGACGAGAGCAATCTGATTAAAAAATCAGACCGCACTTTTACAAATGTTATTCCTTGATTCTCTGCTCAACGGCAATTTTTTTCTCAAATGAATTCAGACTGATAAAAAAATCGTAGCATGGTGCGAGAAAAAAAATGCACGTCACTCGGACCATGTGAGCGTCTTCCGATTTTTACACAGCCATGTCCTTGAAAACACAATATTTCATATGCCCTGTACAGTAAAACCAAAGCATGACAGGTTAGAATAGAATAGATATATACACATAGAATAGATATAAAGATGTCAGTCGCGTATATAATTCATACGGTGCTTGTGTAGCTTATTGTACATGTATTTAATTAATTATTTTTCAGAAAAAAATGGCTTAGGCTCCAACATAATTTTCATAACCAGCAGAGAAAAGATGATGGCTGGAGGCTGATGTTTATTGTCTAGGAAAGGGGTAATACCCATGGAGCTTCCCAGGGGTATTAATATCAGCTCACAGCTGTATACTTAGCCTTCAATGGCTATTAAAATGGGAACCCCCCTAATAAAATGATGTATGGTTTCCCTATAATTTAATAATCAACAAAGGCTAGGCTGAAATCTGCACGCTGATATTAATAGCCTGGGACAGGGGCGTGGATAAATAAATTTTGCTTAACTTCACAATTGTGTTCCACTTGTTGTTGATTCTTCACCAAAAATATACATTTGGTATCCTTATGTTTGAAGCATGATATGTGGGAAAAAGTTGAAAAGTTCCAGGAGGTCGAATACTTTCACAAGGCACTGTATATAAATGGAGAAAACAACATTAAGTAATTGGAAATTACTACCCATCCAACATAATTTTTTTGCTTTTTGCAAATTTACACCTGTGTACCTGTAATATATTCTGGTAAATAATATTGAGAAACCACTGCGCTAAACTGAGGCTAGAGCAATCATAAATTATTGTAGTTTAATATCAACACTTGGTGATATCATGCAGTACTTACTTACAGTTAGGGCCAGAAATATTTGGACAGTGACACAAGTTTTGTTATTTTAGCTGTTTACAAAAACATGTTCAGAAATACAATTATATATATAATATGGGCTGAAAGTGCACACTCCCAGCTGCAATATGATAGTTTCCACATCCAAATCGGAGAAAGGGTTTAGGAATCATAGCTCTGTAATGCATAGCGTCCTCTTTTTCAAGGGACCAAAAGAAATTGGACAATGGACTCTAAGGGCTGCAATTAACTCTGAAGGCGTCTCCCTCGTTAACCTGTAATCAATGAAGTAGTTAAAAGGTCAGGGGTGGATTCCAGGTGTGTGGTTTTGCATTTGGAAGCTGTTGCTGTGAGCAGACAACATGCGGTCAAAGGAACTCTCAATTGAGGTGAAGCAGAACATCCTGAGGCTGAAAAAAAAGAAAAAATCCATCAGAGAGATAGCAGACATGCTTGGAGTAGCAAAATCAACAGTTGGGTACATTCTGAGAAAAAAGGAATTGACTGGTGAGCTTGGGAACTCAAAAAGGCCTGGGCGTCCACGGATGACAACAGTGGTGGATGATCGCCGCATACTTAATTTGGTGAAGAAGAACCCGTTCACAACATCAACTGAAGTCCAGAACACTCTCAGTGAAGTAGGTGTATCTGTCTCTAAGTCAACAGTAAAGAGAAGACTCCATGACAGTAAATACAAAGGGTTCACATCTAGATGCAAACCATTCATCAATAACAAAAATAGACAGGCCAGAGTTAAATTTGCAGAAAAACACCTCAAGAAGCCAGCTCAGTTCTGGAAAAGTATTCTATGGACAGATGAGACAAAAATCAACCTGTACCAGAATGATGGGAAGAAAAAAGTTTGGAGAAGAAAGGGAACGGCACATGATCCAAGGCACACCACATCCTCTGTAAAACATGGTGGAGGCAACGTGATGGCATGGGCATGCATGGCTTTCAATGGCACTGGGTCACTTGTGTTTATTGATGACATAAGAGCAGACAAGAGTAGCCGGATGAATTCTGAAGTGTACCGGGATATACTTTCAGCCCAGATTCAGCCAAATGCTGCAAAGTTGATTGGACGGCGCTTCATAGTACAGATGGACAATGACCCCAAGCATACAGCCAAAGCTACCCAGGAGTTCATGAGTGCCAAAAAGTGGAACACTCTGCAATGGCCAAGTCAATCTCCAGATCTAAACCCAATTGAGCATGCATTTCACTTGCTCAAATCCAGACTTAAGACGGAAAGACCCACAAACAAGCAAGACCTGAAGGCTGCGGCTGTAAAGGCCTGGCAAAGCATTAAGAAGGAGGAAACCCAGCGTTTGGTGATGTCCATGGGTTCCAGACTTAAGGCAGTGATTGCCTCCAAAGGATTTGCAACAAAATATTGAAAATAAAAATATTTTGTTTGGGTTATGTTTATTTGTCCAATTACTTTTGACCTCCTAAAATGTGGAGTGTTTGTAAAGAAATGTGTACAATTCCTACATTTTCTATCAGATATTTTTGTTCAACCCTTCAAATTAAACGTTACAATCTGCACTTGAATTCTGTTGTAGAGGTTTCATTTCACATCCAATGTGGTGGCATGCAGAGCCCAAATCGCGAAAATTGTGTCACTGTCCAAATATTTCTGGCCCTAACTGTATATTGTAGCTGTTTTTGTAGTGTATGACTAGGGGACCACTGTGAGTAAAGAGTTACACCTGGCTGCTGCGGCTTGCTGAAAAGTAGAATGTATAAGGTGTAAAATGGGTATATTATTTGGGCCGTAAAATGAACTGCCAGGGGTATTGGTAAAATACACTTACTCTTTTTGTAACTGTGTAAGCTGCACATGAAGCGATCCTATGCGGGATTTAGTATTTAATTTCCATGGTGTGATAAACCAATGCTAATAGACAAATAAAGCAAAAATTCTAGCAATTAATTAGATCATTCGGTTATTCTTAACCACAACTATCCCAAAAAGGCATGAATAGATGTCAACTGACACTCACCACATACCACTCAGGTGAGCAAATGCAGGGAAGACAGCAGAGTAATCCAATGAATGCGGTATTGATTGTATCGCTAGATGAGCCCAGCAGTTTGTGATCAGAATTGGTACCAGAGACCGAGGTTCCTGGGCGATAGCGTCCCAGTGAGTAGCGGGAAGGTACCAGCACTGTTATGAACAGGTAATTCAGAACCACAATGGACATAGAGGTACTGAGCACAAAGAGTGACCTGACAATTGCCAAAAACAAAGGACGAGCTCTGAGACGTGGGAACTCTGCTGACCGCAATCCCTAATCCTAACACACCACACTAGAGGTAGCCGTGGATTGCGCCTAACGCTCCCTATGCAACTCGGCACAGCCTGAGAAACTTACTAGCCCTGAAGATAGAAAAAAAAGCCTACCTTGCCTCAGAGAAATTCCCCAAAGGAAAAGGCAGCCCCCCAGATATAATGACTGTGAGTAAAGATGAAATACAAACACAGAGATGAAATAGATTTAGCAAAGTGAGGCCCGACTTACTGAATAGACCGAGGATAGGAAAGATAGCTTTGCGGTCAACACAAAAACCTACAAACAACCACGCAGAGGGGCAAAAAGACCCTCCGCACCGACTAACGGTACGTAGGTGCTCCCTCTGCGTCTCAGAGCTTCCAGCAAGCAAGAAAAACCAAAATAGCAAGCTGGACAGAAAATATAGCAAACAAAAAATAACACAAGCAGAACTTAGCTTATGCAGGATAGAGAGGCCACAGGAACGATCCAGGAGGAAGCAAGACCAATACTAGAACATTGACTGGAGGCCAGGATCAAAGCACCAGGTGGAGTTAAATAGAGCAGCACCTAACAACCTAACCTCATCACCTGAGGAAGGAAACTCAGAAGCCGCAGTACCACTCTCATCCACCAAAGGAAGCTTATAGACAGAACCAGCCGCAGTACCACTCATGACCACAGGAGGGAGCTTGGCCACAGAATTCACAACAGTACCCCCCCCTTGAGGAGGGGTCACCGAACCCTCACCAGAGCCCCCAGGCCGACCAGGATGAGCCACATGAAAGGCACGAACCAGATTGGCAGCATGGACATCAGAGGCAAAGACCCAGGAATTATCTTCCTGAGCATAACCTTTCCACTTAACCAGATACTGGAGTTTCCGTCTCGAAACACGAGAATCCAAAATCTTCTCCACAATATACTCCAATTCCCCTTCAACCAAAACCGGAGCAGGAGGATCAATAGATGGAACCACAGGTGCCACGTATCTCTGCAACAATGACATATGGAACACGTTATGGATGGAAAAAGAAGCCGGAAGAGTCAAACGAAAAGACACAGGATTAAGAACCTCAGAAATCCTATATGGACCAATGAAACGAGGCTTAAATTTAGGAGAGGAAACCTTCATAGGAATATAACGAGATGACAACCAAACCAAATCCCCAACACGAAGTCGGGGACCCACACAGCGCCTGCGGTTAGCGAAACATTGAGCCTTCTCCTGGGACAAAGTCAGATTGTCCACTACATGAGTCCAAATCTGCTGCAACCTATCCACCACAGTATCCACACCAGGACAGTCCGAAGACTCAACCTGCCCTGAAGAGAAACGAGGGTGGAACCCAGAATTGCTGAAAAACGGCGAAACCAAAGTAGCCGAGCTGGCCCGATTATTAAGGGCGAACTCAGCCAAAGGCAAAAAGAACACCCAATCATCCTGATCAGCAGAAACAAAACATCTCAGATATGTTTCCAAGGTCTGATCGGTTCGTTCAGTCTGGCCATTTGTCTGAGGATGGAAAGCCGAGGAAAAAGACAAATCAATGCCCATAATAGCACAAAAGGCTCGCCAAAACCTCGAAACAAACTGGGAACCTCTGTCAGAAACGATGTTCTCTGGAATGCCATGTAAACGAACCACATGCTGAAAAAACAATGGCACCAAATCAGAGGAGGAAGGCAATTTAGACAAGGGCACCAAATGGACCATCTTAGAGAAGCGATCACAAACCACCCAAATGACCGACATTCTTTGAGAGACGGGGAGATCCGAAATAAAATCCATAGAGATATGCGTCCAAGGCCTCTTCGGGACCGGCAAGGGCAAAAGCAACCCACTGGCACGAGAACAGCAGGGCTTAGCCCGAGCACAAATCCCACAGGACTGCACAAAATAACGCACATCCCGCGACAGAGACGGCCATCAAAAGGATCTAGCCACCAACTCTCTGGTACCAAAGATTCCAGGATGACCAGCCAACACCGAACAATGAACCTCAGAGTTAACTTTATTCGTCCACCTATCAGGGACAAACAGTTTCTCCGCTGGGCAACGGTCAGGTCTATTAGCCTGAAATTTTTGCAGCACCCGCCGCAAATCAGGGGAGATGGCAGACAAAATTACCCCCTCTTTGAGAATACCCGCCGGCTCAGACAAACCCAGAGAATCGGGCACAAAACTCCTAGACAGGGCATCCGCCTTCACATTTTTAGAGCCCGGAAGGTACGAAACCACAAAGTCAAAACGGGAGAAAAACAGCGACCAACGAGCCTGTCTAGGATTCAACCGTTTGGCAGACTCGAGATAAGTCAAGTTTTTGTGATCAGTCAAGACCACCACGCGATGCTTAGCTCCTTCAAGCCAATGACGCCACTCCTCGAATGCCCACTTCATGGCTAGCAACTCTCGATTGCCAACATCATAATTTCGCTCAGCAGGCGAAAATTTCCTGGAAAAGAAGGCGCATGGTTTCATCACCGAGCAATCAGAACCTCTCTGCGACAAAACAGCCCCTGCTCCAATTTCGGAAGCATCAACCTCGACCTGGAACGGAAGCGAAACATCTGGTTGGCACAACACAGGGGCAGAAGAAAAACGTCGCTTCAACTCCTGAAAAGCTTCCACAGCAGCAGAAGACCAATTGACCACATCAGCACCCTTCTTGGTTAAATCAGTCAACGGTTTAGCAATGCTAGAAAAATTAGCGATGAAGCGACGATAAAAATTAGCAAAGCCCAGGAACTTCTGCAGACTCTTCAGAGATGTTGGCTGAGTCCAATCATAAATGGCCTGAACTTTAACAGGGTCCATCTCGATAGTAGAAAGAGAAAAAATGAACCCCAAAAATGAAATCTTCTGAACACCAAAGAGACACTTTGACCCCTTCACAAACAAAGAATTAGCACGCAGGACCTGGAACACCATTCTGACCTGCTTCACATGAGACTCCCAATCATCCGAGAAGACCAAAATATCATCCAAGTATACAATCAGGAATTTATCCAGGTACTCTCGGAAGATGTCATGCATAAAGGACTGAAACACTGATGGAGCATTAGAAAGCCCGAATGGCATAACCAGGTACTCAAAATGGCCTTCGGGCGTATTAAATGCTGTTTTCCATTCATCGTCCCGTTTGATACGCACAAGATTATACGCACCACGAAGATCTATCTTGGTGAACCAACTAGCCCCCTTAATCCGAGCAAACAAATCAGACAGCAGCGGCAAGGGGTACTGAAATTTGACCGTAATTTTATTTAGAAGGCGGGAATCAATACAAGGTCTCAGCGAACCATCCTTCTTGGCCACAAAAAAGAAACCCGCTCCCAATGGCGACGATGACGGGCGAATATGACCCTTCTCCAAAGACTCCTTCACGTAACTCCGCATAGCGGCGTGCTCAGGTACAGATAAATTAAACAGTCGACCCTTAGGAAACTTACTTCCAGGAATCAAATCGATAGCACAATCACAATCCCTATGCGGAGGTAGGGCATTGGACTTGGGCTCATCGAATACATCCCGGTAATCAGACAAGAACTCTGGGACCTCAGAAAGGGTGGATGATGAGATAGACCGAAATGGAACATCACCATGTACCCCCTGACAACCACAGCTGGATACAGACATTGATTTCCAATCTAATACTGGGTTATGGACTTGTAGCCATGACAACCCCAACACGACCACATCATGCAGATTATGCAACACCAGAAAGCGATTATCCTCCTGGTGCGCAGGAGCCATGCACATGGTCAGCTGGGTCCAATACTGAGGCTTATTCTTGGCCAAAGGCGTAGCATCAATTCCTCTCAATGGAATAGGACACTGCAAGGGCTCCAAGACCAACCCACAGCGCCTAGCATACTCCAAGTCCATCAAATTCAGGGCAGCGCCTGAATCCACAAATGCCATGACAGAATAGGAAGACAAAGAGCAGATCAAAGTAACGGACAAAAGAAATTTCGACTGTACCGTACCAATGGTGGCAGACCTAGCGAACCGCTTTGTGCGCTTAGGACAATCGGAGATAGCATGAGTGGAATCACCACAGTAGAAACACAGCCCATTCTGATGTCTGTGTTCTTGCCTTTCAGCTCTGGTCAAAGTCCTATCGCACTGCATAGGCTCAGGTTCATGCTCAGAGAATACCGCCAAATGGTGCACAGATTTACGCTCGCGCAAGCGTCGACCGATCTGAATGGCCAAAGACATAGACTCATTCAGACCAGCAGGCATAGGAAATCCCACCATGACATCCTTAAGGGCTTCAGAGAGACCGTTTCTGAAAATAGCTGCCAGCGCACATTCATTCCATTGAGTGAGCACGGACCACTTTCTAAACTTCTGACAATAAATCTCTATCTCATCCTGACCCTGACACAGAGCCAGCAAATTTTTCCCTGCCTGATCCACTGAATTGGGTTCGTCGTACAGCAATCCGAGCGCCAGAAAAAACGCATCAATATTACATAATGCCGGATCTCCTGGCGCAAGGGAAAATGCCCAGTCTTGAGGGTCGCCACGTAATAAAGAAATAATGATCTTAATTGTTGAACAGGATCACCAGAGGAGCGGGGTTTCAGAGCCAGAAATAGTTTACAATTATTTTTAAAATTCAAAAACTTTGCTCTATCGCCAGAAAATAACTCAGGAATAGGAATCTTAGGTTCCAACATAGGATTCTGAACCACTAAATCTTGAATATTCTGTACATTTATAGCGAGATTATCCATCAAAGAGAACAGGCCTTGAATGTCCATGTCCACACCTGTGTTCTGAACCACCCTGATGTAAAGGGGAATAGAGAGACAGAACACAGTGCAAAGAAAAAAAAATGGTCTCAGAACTTCTCTTTTCCCTCTATTGAGAAGCATTAGTGCTTTGGGCCTCTAGTACTGTTATGAACAGGTAATTCAGAACCACAATGGACATAGAGGTTCTGAGCACACAAAGTGACCTGACAATTACCAATAACAAAGGACGAGCTCTGAGATGTGGGAACTCTGCTGACCGCAATCCCTAATCCTAACACACCACACTAGAGGTAGCCGTGGATTGCGCCTAACGCTCCCTATGCAACTCGGCACAGCCTGAGAAACTAACTAGCCCTGAAGATAGAAAAAAAAGCCTACCTTGCCTCAGAGAAATTCCCCAAAGGAAAAGGCAGCCCCCCACATATAATGACTGTGAGTAAAGATGAAATACAAACACAGAGATGAAATAGATTTAGCAAAGTGAGGCCCGACTTACTGAATAGACCGAGGATAGGAAAGATAGCTTTGCGGTCAACACAAAAACCTACAAACAACCACGCAGAGGGGCAAAAAGACCCTCCGCACCGACTAACGGTACGTAGGTGCTCCCTCTGCATCTCAGAGCTTCCAGCAAGCAAGAAAAACCAAAATAGCAAGCTGGACAGAAAATATAGCAAACAAAAAATAACACAAGCAGAACTTAGCTTATGCAGGATAGAGAGGCCACAGGAACGATCCAGGAGGAAGCAAGACCAATACTAGAACATTGACTGGAGGCCAGGATCAAAGCACCAGGTGGAGTTAAATAGAGCAGCACCTAACAACCTAACCTCATCACCTGAGGAAGGAAACTCAGAAGCCGCAGTACCACTCTCATCCACCAAAGGAAGCTTATAGACAGAACCAGCCGCAGTACCACTCATGACCACAGGAGGGAGCTTGGCCACAGAATTCACAACACAGCACCTCGCGTGCCCCGGCCGGAAGCAACGCTGAGGACGCGAGATGGGGCGGAGCTAGTGTGACGTCACAAATAGCAGGGATGGGTGCGCGAGAGAGACAAGCCAGGTGTAACTCTTTACTCACAGTGGTACCCTAGTCATACACTACAAAAACAGCTACAATATAAGTAAGTACTGCATGATATCACCAAGTGTTGATATTAAACTACAATAATTTATGATCGCTCCAACCTCAGTTTAGTGCGGTGGTTTCTCAATATTATTTACTGGTTAATCCTTTAACAGGGTCCTGCACAGAACCTATTTTTACCACCAGGGGCTTCTGTGGCCCCCGTCTGATCCTTTCAGGTGTTTAAGCGCCAGTGTATAACATTTTTTATTCTGTAATACAGTTAGGGCCAGAAATATTTGGACAGTGACACAAGTTTTGTTATTTTAGCTGTTTACAAAAACATGTTCAGAAATACAATTATATATATAATATGGGCTGAAAGTGCACACTCCCAGCTGCAATATGATAGTTTCCACATCCAAATCGGAGAAAGGGTTTAGGAATCATAGCTCTGTAATGCATAGCGTCCTCTTTTTCAAGGGACCAAAAGTAATTGGACAATGGACTCTAAGGGCTGCAATTAACTCTGAAGGCGTCTCCCTCGTTAACCTGTAATCAATGAAGTAGTTAAAAGGTCAGGGGTGGATTCCAGGTGTGTGGTTTTGCATTTGGAAGCTGTTGCTGTGAGCAGACAACATGCGGTCAAAGGAACTCTCAATTGAGGTGAAGCAGAACATCCTGAGGCTGAAAAAAAAGAAAAAATCCATCAGAGAGATAGAAGACATGCTTGGAGTAGCAAAATCAACAGTTGGGTACATTCTGAGAAAAAAGGAATTGACTGGTGAGCTTGGGAACTCAAAAAGGCCTGGGCGTCCACGGATGACAACAGTGGTGGATGATCGCCGCATACTTAATTTGGTGAAGAAGAACCCGTTCACAACATCAACTGAAGTCCAGAACACTCTCAGTGAAGTAGGTGTATCTGTCTCTAAGTCAACAGTAAAGAGAAGACTCCATGACAGTAAATACAAAGGGTTCACACCTAGATGCAAACCATTCATCAATAACAAAAATAGACAGGCCAGAGTTAAATTTGCAGAAAAACACCTCAAGAAGCCAGCTCTGTTCTGGAAAAGTATTCTATGGACAGATGAGACAAAGATCAACCTGTACCAGAATGATGGGAAGAAAAAAGTTTGGAGAAGAAAGGGAACGGCACA
This sequence comes from Ranitomeya imitator, assembly GCF_032444005.1. Taxonomy (NCBI): domain Eukaryota; kingdom Metazoa; phylum Chordata; class Amphibia; order Anura; family Dendrobatidae; genus Ranitomeya; species Ranitomeya imitator. Next base: position 276,355,148 of record NC_091285.1, on the reverse strand, counting down.
TGATCCAAGGCACACCACATCCTCTGTAAAACATGGTGGAGGCAACGTGATGGCATGGGCATGCATGGCTTTCAATGGCACTGGGTCACTTGTGTTTATTGATGACATAAGAGCAGACAAGAGTAGCCGAATGAATTCTGAAGTGTACCGGTATATACTTTCAGCACAGATTCAGCCAAATGCTGCAAAGTTGATTGGACGGCGCTTCATAGTACAGATGGACAATGACCCCAAGCATACAGCCAAAGCTACCCAGGAGTTCATGAGTGCCAAAAAGTGGAACATTCTGCAATGGCCAAGTCAATCTCCAGATCTAAACCCAATTGAGCATGCATTTCACTTGCTCAAATCCAGACCTAAGACGGAAAGACCCACAAACAAGCAAGACCTGAAGGCTGCGGCTGTAAAGGCCTGGCAAAGCATTAAGAAGGAGGAAACCCAGCGTTTGGTGATGTCCATGGGTTCCAGACTTAAGGCAGTGATTGCCTCCAAAGGATTTGCAACAAAATATTGAAAATAAAAATATTTTGTTTGGGTTATGTTTATTTGTCCAATTACTTTTGACCTCCTAAAATGTGGAGTGTTTGTAAAGAAATGTGTACAATTCCTACATTTTCTATCAGATATTTTTGTTCAACCCTTCAAATTAAACGTTACAATCTGCACTTGAATTCTGTTGTAGAGGTTTCATTTCAAATCCAATATGGTGGCATGCAGAGCCCAACTCGCGAAAATTGTGTCACTGTCCAAATATTTCTGGCCCTAACTGTATATTCTGCCATATTGCAGACAAATAAATTAACTGATAGTTACCTTTTTCTGTAGATTTCCTGACTGTTTATCTATAATAATTTTTCATTATCACAATTTTGTTTTTGCTCGCCAAAGTACTGAAGAAAGAATGATTGTGGTGGAACCAGGCTTTGATAAACTAATTAATGGTCTTAAAGACAATAAAAAACACAATGACTTGTGTTGTGGGAATGACTTTTGCAAAAAACTTATGTAAACTTTTTGATTTTTTTCTTTGTCCCATGTGCACTATAACAGAAATGTGTAAAGTGTGAAAAACAACCTTGTAAGTGCACACGTTCTGCATAGATTGAGATTAGCCGCCAAATCATATCCTTTAATGAGCCAATTATGAATAATTTATCAGGCTAAGCATTCATTCAGATGTCCGATTTTAAGTGATATCCATGGTTTTCACTGATAGCACTTGTACCTGTGATAGTCTGTGGTGACATTCACATGGACATGATTTTTTGTGGCCCAAGAAGTCCACAGAAAATCGTGGAGAAATGTCCGATTTTGATTTGAAGGTCGGATCAATATCGCCAATGCAAATCTATCCAAGCGCGGTCCAAATTTCATAGACTGTCACAGGAGAAAGTAAAAACATTTTTTTTTCTCCACATACAAGAAAACTGATGACATTTGGACCACACTCTGATCAAACTCCAATCAAAGTCTGATCAAATTAAAGGGAATCTGTCACCCCAAAAATCGTATATGAGCTAAGGCCACCGGCATCAGGGGCTTATCTACAGCATTCTGTAATGCTGTAGATAAGCCCTCGATGTAACCTGAAAGGTAAGAAAAACAGGTTATACTATACTCACCCAGGGGCGGTCCTGGGAGGAATATTTCATTCAATGATATCTAGGATGTGGGATTTTAGGGTTCCCTTTATTTTTTTGAGCAGTGTATATCTTGCATCACTCTGCTAATTTATGTTTACTGTACAAGTCTAATCATGAGCACATTAAAAATTTGAAATAAGGATATGCATATCTAATTATATTTATCCTATGCAAGGTCATAATTGCATCGTTCAAGTAGCTTTATGGGTATTTTTTGTATTTTTATTGTTCCTTCTGAAAGTAAGTAAAACTATTTCTATTTTCACTGTTTGCATATTGAACATATTTGTGTAAAATACATTTTAAGCCTCATTCAGATGTCTGTTTTTCTCACATATGACCCATTAAAGGGAATCTGTCATCCCAAAAATCATGTATGAGCTAAGGCCACCGCCATTAGGGGCTTATATACAGCATTCCGTAATGCTGTAGATAAGTTCCCGATGTAACCTGCAAGATAAGAAAAACACGTTATATTATACTCACCCAGGGGCGGTCCCGCTGCGGTCCGGGTCCGATGGGTGTCGTGGTCTAGATCCGGCGCCTCCTATCTTCATACGATGACGTCCTCTTCTTGTCTTCCAGCCGCGGCTCCGGCACAGGTGTACTTTGTCTGCCCTGTTGAGAGCAGAGCAAAGTACTGCAGTGCAGGCGCTGGGAAAGAAGGTCAGAGAGGCCCGGCGCCTGCGCACTGTAGTACTTTCCTCTGCCCTCAACAGGGCAGACAAAGTACACCTGTGCCGGAGCCACGGCTGGAAGACAAGAAGAGGACGTCATCGTATGAAGATAGGAGGTGCCGGACCCGTACCGCGACGCCCATAATATAACGTGTTTTTCTTATCTTGCAGGTTACATCGGGGACTTATCTACAGCATAACAGAATGCTGTATATAAGCCTCTGATACCGATGGCCTTAGATCATATACGATTTTTGGGGTGACAGATTCCCTTTAATGGGTCCATTTATCTCATATGTGCCACGTAGTATATTGCACAGTTACGTAGTATATTGCCCAGTCACGTAGTATATTGCCCAGTCACGTAGTATATTGCCCAGCTACGTAGTATATTGCCCAGTCATGTAGTATATTGCCCAGCTACATATGTCACAGGTTAAAAATAAAAAATAACCATACTCACGTTCTGATCCGAGGGCCCCTTGTAGTTGTAACATACTCACCTTCGGATCTGGCGCAGGCGATGAGCGCGCGGCTGCCACCATCTTCCGTTCCCAGGATGCATTGCGAAATTACCCAGATGACTTAGCGGTCTCGCGAGGCCGCTAAGTCTTCTGGGTAATTTCACAATGCATCGCCGGGAATCGAAGATGGCAGCCGGCGCGAGCGGCTCGGCGGACAACGGAGGGTGAGTATAGCAGGTTTTTTGTTTTTAAATATTTTTAACATTAGATTTTTTACTATTGATGCCGCATAGGCAGCATCAATAGTAAAAAGTTGAGGACACATAGGGTTAATAGCGGCGGTAACAGAGTGCGTTACCCACAGCGTAACGCAGTCCATTACCACCGGCATTAACCCTGTGTTAGCGGTGGCTGGAGGGGAGTATGCGGGCGCCAGGCAGTGACTGCAGGGAGTAAGGAGCGGCCATTTTCTTCCGGACTGTGCCTGTCGCTAATTGGTTGTGGCTTTTTTCCAAGACTAATCAGCAACTTGGATTTCCTTGACAGACAGAGGCCGCGACCAATGAATATCCGTGACAGACAGACAGAAGGAAAGAAAGACGGAAGTTACCCTTAGACAATTATATAGTAGAATTTTACAAGACCTTTGTTATGGTGCTTATATTAATTATCATATATTTATTAATGCTTAGAATTATTTAAAAAAGAACATTTATAAAAAAATTTGACAGATTTTAAATTTGTCAATTGATTCAGGGTGCAATTAGATATGAGGCAAGACTCCCTAACAAATAATTTTGGCAACTGTTGGGCCTCCATATTAGGTGATGCTTCTGGATCCCTATTAGGCCTGTACTGATTTGTTCTTTTTCACTTCTGTCCCTGGCCATGGTGCCTAGTCTAGATTGTGGATTTTGGATAATGACAGGAAAGACAGTCAACTTGTACGAGGATTTATTTCAGCAAATTGTCAATTTCAGTAAAGTGAGAGTGAAAGTAGGTGTGAATAGAGCACATAGAGTATCATGTTGATGACAACATGGAACAAGCGGGAGTTTCAAGGAAAAAACTAGCAAAGCAATTTATGGTGTCTTGGACTTTCCAGACACTTGTACCACAGTCACTTTGTTGTACTGACGGTAAAATCATTCTAGCTGATGTATTTAACATGCAGTGTGCAATTCAGAAACAGGAAGATGTGGCAAAAGTGACAAAATGTTAAAGGTTGCTTCTTTTTTTTTTTTAACTATCTCTATATGTGAGTTACAAATCTATAAGACTGACCAATATTTATTAATAAATTAAAGGGATAAAAAGGGTAAGAAGAAGAGAAAAGAAAGTGAACTGAATAAAAAGTAACTTTTACCACATTAATTAAAAATTTATATAAATGTTAAAATAGAGGCAATCAGAAAATTGTCTATCATTTAAGCCATACTAGAGAATATGACTGTAGCCCCTAATTAATTAATATAGTCAAAACATAATTAAGGACTCCACATAATTAGTAGTGGAATCCAGTATTGTGGGACAATAGGTGGAGAATCCTGGGGAGACATTGGAAAGTATTACAATCAGATTGAAATAAATATTTATCTGAGGATGCTTCTTTAGGGTAGTTCAACACCACTTCAATCTCTAATTTTTGGGTTAGGCCTCTTTCACACTTCTGTCTTTTTCCTCACGTTGAAATCCGTTGATTTTAGAAAAAACAGGATCCTGCAAATTTTTCTGCAGGATCCTGTTTTTTCCCATAGACTTGTATTAGCGACAGATTGTGACGGATGGCCATCCGTTTCATCCATCGTGCATTGGATCTGTCGGAAAATAACTGTCCGTCGGGTGGAGAAAATGTTCAGAGGAACATTTTTTCTGCACGTCGGAAAATCTCTCAGCGATGGGTCCTGCGCTGCCCGTCGGCGACTATAATGGAAGTCTATGGGCGCAGGATCTGTCGCTGACCGTCAAAAACAGGAATCCAGTGACGAATCCCGTTTTCTCTTCTGAGCATGCCTATAAGGATTTTCTCCAGAATTTTTTTACATTGAAATTCAGGCAGCGCCAACTTCAACGCATCCGTCAGAACACAGGATGTGTTGCATCCGTTTTGCACAATTTTTAAAACATCCGTCGATACGTCGCATCGACGCATTCTGACGGCCGCCTGCCCACGGAAGTGTGAAAGAAGCCTTAGTCTTCACTTTACATGCAAAATAGCCAAGTCCAGGACTCAAGGTTCTTTCAGTGTAAGGCATATAAAGCCTGACAAATATTGATTATGGTCAGAGGATTTGTGGACGGGATTAGCAAAAGATATTTACTCAAAGAACATGAGTTGCTCCTCCGTGGGAGTTGTTTACTGCTTGGAGTGCCTCCGATATGTGGGCTAGATGTTAGGACTAAAGTAAGGAAACATATCGGTGATGTATCCAATATATGAATGTACCTATAAACAACAAAATAACCCAATCGCTCAACACTTCAAAGTGACGCCCAATCTCAAATGAACCAGCTTGAAGGGATGGACTATCTGTCTGGTACGAGTTACAATAAGAAGGGGTGATGTAGATGCAGCCTTGCTTAAACAGGAGAGCAAAAGGATTTATAGAATGAACTCTGTTAGTCCTTTGGGACTCAGTGAAAACTTTAATTTTGTCTGCTTCCATTAAAAGCTATCTAGATCTTATTCCATTTATGGATATTTTCACTCTCAGATATTCATTCAATAATCCAACTGACAATACAGGGTGAAATTTGACAACAGATGTAGAGCCCTGAATATACATATATGCAAATCTTGTTTCTGGGATATTTATAATTAAAGTTATGACATAGGGTGAAATCTCATAATACATTTGTAAATATATGTATAGCTTTAATTGTTGAATATTGACTATACTATGATGGCAGTAGATTATACAAACAGATTTTTTTTCCATCACTCATTAAATTTCATATTATTATTTTGCTCTATTTTTAGATAGACATTTAATGTGACTATTCCCTTTTATTCTTATGGGTTGCCGTGATTGGTTAACTGAGCTGTCCATCATCAATCAGCCTATTTATAGGCTGTCTGGATGGCAGAATCTACCCCTTTGAAGAAGCCGAGAGCCTGGCGAAACTCGTGTCCTGGCAGTCAGGCTGCCGTCACACTATCAGTATTTGGTCAGTAGTATTTTACATCAATATTTGTAAGCCAAAACCAGGAGTGGGTGATAAATACAGAAGTGGTGCATATGCTTCTGTTGTACCTTTCCTCTATTTGTTCCACTGCTGGTTTTGACTTACAAATACTGATGTAAAAACTGACCAAATACTGATAGTGTGATGGCAGCCTCAGAGTAGAGAAAGTAATAAATAAGGAAATAACTTGCCATGCTGCTCAGCGATCACCACCTCTGTGCAGCAGTGGCCACAGCAGTTATTCTGAAAGCGCTCACTACTACAATCAAAAGCACTGCCCTCAGCAGTAACCATTTCCATGTGGCACTCTGGCTGCCAAGTCAGGTTGTATAAGCTGCAACACAAAATACATGATGATGTTATTCCGAGTCGGCTAGATGACCTAATGCTATAATAAATATCTTCACGTCTGCTGATTTATTCACCTAGGGATGCTATTGTATACCTTTGTTATATACAGTGCTTCAGCAAGCTATCGACATGCAGCAAGTCAGTCAACTAGTTAACTTCTATATGTTGGCTGACAGTCCATAAAATGCCATATTTAGATTATATTTAGATTATAGTAATAGTAGATACCAACCTAGTTTTCCCACATACAAAGAATGGAGAGGTTTGTAATTTTTATCATTGCAATTTATTAAATGAAATAAGAATTTGATCACCTGCCAACCAGCAAGAATTCTGGCTCTCACAGACCTGTTAGTTTTTCTTTACGAAGCCCTCCTACTCTGCACTCATTAACTTTATTAATTGCTCCTATTTGAACATGTTACCTGTATAAACACATCTGTCAACTCACTCAATCACTCACACTCCAACCTCTCCACAATGGCCAAGACCAAAGAGCTGCCTAAGGACACCAGGGATAAAACTGTAGACCTGCACAAGGCTGTGATGGGCTACAGGACAATGGGCAAAGCAGCTTGGTGAGAAGGCAACAACTGTTGGCGCAGTTATTAGAAAATAGAGGAAACACCAGATGACTGTCAATCTTTCTCAGTCTGGGGCTCCATGCAAAATCTCATCTCGTGGGGTAAGGATGATTCTGAGAAAGGTCAGGAATCAGCCCACATCTACATGGGAGAACCTGGTCAATGACCTGAAGAGATGGGACCACAGTATCAAACATTACCGTTAGTAACACACTACGAAGCCATGGATTAAAATCCTGCAGGACACGCAAAGTCCCCCTGCTCACATCAGCACCCATTTAAATTTCGGCAATGACTATTTGGATGATCCTGAGGAGGCATTGGAGAAGGTCATGAGGTCAGATGAGACCAAAATATAAATTTTGGGTATCATTGCCTCTTAATGTGTTTAGAGAAGGAAGAAGGATGAGTACAACCCCAAGAACACCATCCCCACCATAAAGCATGATGGGGGGAAACATTGTACTTTGGGGGTGCTTTTCTGCCAAGAGAGCAGGGTGATTGCATCATGTTGAAGGGAGGATGGATGTAGTCATGTATCGTGAGATTTTTTGGCCAGCAACCTCCTTGCTTCCGTAAGAGAATTGAAGATGGGTCATGGCTTGGTTTTCCAGAATGACAATGACCTTAAACACACAGCCAGGGCAACTAAAGAGTGGCTCCATAACAAGCATTCAAGATCCTGGAGTGGCCTAGCCAGTTTCCAGACCTGAACCCAATAGAAAATCTTTGGAGGGAGCTGAAACTCAATGTTGCCCAGAGACAGCCCCGAAACCTGAAAGATCTGGAGAAGATCTGTATGGATCAGTGGCCCAAAATCCCTGTGTGTGCAAACTTGGTCAAGATTCAAGAACTACAGGAGACATATGACCTCTGTAATTGGAAACAAAGATTTCTGCACCAAATATTAAGTTCTGTTTTTCTATTGTATCAAATACTTATTTCATGCAATAAAATGCAAATTAATTACGGTATGTGAAAATCATACAATGTGATTCTCTGTTTTTTTATTTTTAGATGTTGACGCTCACAGTTGAAGTGTGCCTACGATAAAAAAATGCAGATTTCTCCATTCTTTGTAGGTGGGAAAACTTGCAAAATTGGCAGGTGTATCAAATACTCAATTTTCCCCACTGTACTTAAACTTTGCTGAGATAGCTTATGAAACAGTATTGCAATACCAGTCTGGTTACAATTATATTAAGCACACTGCTCATAACCTAGTGCTGTCGCATTGGGGCTACATTTCTGGTGTGACATTAACCCCACAATACTAGATTATCCTACTAATAATGTGGAGTCCTTAATTATATTTTGATTGTAATAATTAATTGGGAATATGGTAATATTCCCTATTACAGATTAATTGATAGACTGTTTTCTGATTGTTATCCTCTATTTTATCATGTATACACACTTTAATTGAACTTTATTTAGTTCACGTTCTTTTCTTCTCTTACCTCCCCTCACTTTTTCCTCTTTAATTTGCTATTTATATTAGTGGTGTATACTTCATATGAACTATATATTTATACTCACAATTTCTGGGGAATAAACGCCCTTATGTGCCTCTTAACCAATATTTATGATACATCAATTTTATGCAGGAAATTCTGGGGCTGGTTAAAACAAGTTTAAAAGAATTTACACTGATCATGCTTCATGCTGATATGAAAAAAAAAACTCTGCAAACCCCTTACAACTAAAGTTTTGTAAACTAATTTACTGAAGCTATTACATATACACTAAAACTGTCCCTCGGTTTCAAAACAAAGAACATGAAAAAATAAATACGTTTCAATGTGTTTTTTTCTCTTTCTATGCTATTGTTGGTGTAATAGAGGTATGAATTGCATCCCCCCTACTGTAGAGTTGGGGCGAATAAACTTGCATTTCCCATTCCATTGGACATGACAGTGGACTGTGGCTGATAAACGGGGACAGGTGAACTGCTTTTACCCTCCTTGCATTGATGAATCTTCTTTTGATTAGCTGGGCTGATGTAAAGTTATCATTGCAAAGTGACACACATGATGTCGTTCCAGGTTTGCTAATCAAGAGAAGTCACTGCAGATGGAATGTGGCTTGAAAATTGATTCATACCACCAGTAATCCCTACTCGGCCAGTTCTGTCATGAGGGATGAGAATCTTGCCTTAGGCGGCAGTTTGAGGTGCCTCTTAAGAGACATTATTTTGTTGACCCAGAAGTGGGATTCAGTTGGTTTTCAGTGGATCTTCGAACCGGTTATTAAACTGACATCCAGCTTGTACGTAAGGGTACCGTCACACAGTGGCATTTTGATCGCTACGACGGCACGATCCGTGAAGCTCCAGCATCGTAACAATATCGCTCCAGCGTCGTAGACTGCTGTCACACTTTGCAATGTACAACGCTGGAGCGATAATTTCACGACGTATTTACGATGTAGAAGCCGTTGGTTACTATGCGCACATCGTATACAATATCGTGCACACCTTTGTTACACGATGCGATCATGCCGCCACAGCGGGACACTAGACGACGAAAGAAAGTTTCAAACGATCTGCTACGACATACGATTCTCAGCGGGGTGCCTGATCGCAGGAGCGTGTCAGACACAGCGAGATCGTAACTATATCGCTGTAACGTCACGAATCGTGCCATTGTAGCGATCAAAATGCCACTGTGTGACGGTACCCTTAACACCAGTAGAACTCTGATACCGTGCTATCTGCATTCAATTGTATTTGTTTCTCTCAGATGCAAATACACCTGACAATATAAGAGCCTGCGCTACAGAGACAAAGGAGCATTAATTAGCTCCCCACAACAATATGGAATGGTATGATGAGGTGTGATGAGGTCACCTTATCATACCACCAACATCACTGCTTAGCATAGAGGGTGGGGAATCTTGTCATAGCTTAAAGCATCAGGGCAGGGCTGTGGGGTGGGATTGTGGGTAGGGTTCGGCTCTGCCACAGCCCCTCTGCTGCTCTTGTTGTCTTTGTCTTCCTGGTATGAATTTCTCGTCGGCGTTGTTAAAAGCCACTGGCGACGCTTACACACATTGATTTCCTGGCAGTCTTCATGAAAATGGTGCCAGTGGTAGTGCATGCACAGATTTAGATCTCGGCTCAATGATATGTATATACAAGGTACAAAAAAATAAAGAGAATACTTAAACAACAGAATATAACTCCAAGTAAATCAAACTTCTGTGAAATCCAACTGTCCACTTAGGAAGCAACACTGTTTGACAATCAATTTCACATGCTGCTGTGCAAATGGAATAGACAACAGATGGAAATTATTGCCAATTATCAAGACACACTCAATAAAGGAGTGGTTCTGCAGGTGGGGACCACAAACCACATCTCAGTACCAATGCTTTCTGGTTGATGTTTTGGTCACTTTTGAATGTTGGTTTTGCTTTCACACTCGTGGTAGCATGAGATGGACTCTACAACCCACACAAGTGGCTCAGGTAGTGCAGCTCATCCAGGATGGCATATCAATGCGATCTGTGGCAAGAAGGTTTGCTGTGTCTGTCAGCGTAGTGTCCAGAGGCTGGAGGCACTACCAGGAAACAAGTCAGTACACCAGGAGACATGGAGGGGGCCGTAGGAGGGCAGCAGCCTAGCAGCAGGACCGCTACCTCAGCCTTTGTGCAAGGAGAAACAGGAGAAGCACTGCCAGAGCCCTGCAAAATGACCTCCAGTAGGCCACAAATGTGCATGTGTCTGCATAAACGGTTAGAAACTGACTCCATGAGGATGGTCTGAGTGCCCGACGTCCACAGATGGTGGTTGTGCTCACAGCCCAACACCGTGCAGGATGCTTGGCATTTGCGACAGAATACCAGGATTGGCAAATTTGCCACTGGCACCCTGTGCTCTTCACAGATGAAAGCATGTTCATACTGAGCACGTGTGACAGATGTGACAGTCTGGAGATCAATGATCATTATCTACCTGTTTTGTTCATGTGCGTGTATATATATATATATATATATATATATATATATATATATATATAGCACTTTTCAGGTAGTTTATGCACCTCCATTATCAGCTTAATCATACATTCCTAGGGGTGCTTGAATAGAACTCTCTACAGGTCATATATTTCTTTTTCTGGCCAGGATATCTGTATTTAATTGCTCTTGCTACATTTACAGGGTGGCTCTGAGACACAGAAGACTGATTCATACCCCTTTTTTGACAGGTGCTAGGTCTAAGTTGGTTTGTGTATTAGTCGGCCATTTTGGGATCTTCAATACCAACTCTGGTTATACTTTTGGGTTGAGCATTTCTATGTGTGGGGGGGGGAACTTACATCAAACAGAGCATTGTTTCTATTTTTGTGTTTTTAAGTGTTTTTATAGCATTGTTGGTCTGTGTGCACTCTCTAATAAAAGTTTCACTGTTTACATATCTCGGTGTTCTCCCTATTAGCGTATACTTTATCAGTTTGTATTTATCAGTGATCAATATGAACCAATAGGAAAAATCTATTGTTGCCAGATGCCGACAGATCTCTACGGGAGCACTGCGCATGAGCCCGCCATTTTCTTCCAGGAAGAATACCCTGAGGGCCAGGGGACAGAGATGCAGGGTCCAGGGATACCCGAGGTACCAGAAGGGCTCGGGGGACCCAATTTTTCTCTCCTCTGGTATGGTAGATCACATCAGAGGAGAGAGAAATGAATGGGAAATCCAAATTTTTTTGTGATTGCCGTTTGGTGAATAACGGTGATCACAAGACTGGGGATGGTAAAAACCTACCTAAATCATGTTCTCTGGGGGCTACCCCGGTAGCCGAAACCGTGGAAATTTTCTGACACCGGGGGGCACTATAACCTTAATTCCCTGTGCCGTTAAAAAGTGGAGCTGAAGAATAAGTACCCTTAACTGCTGCCATTAAAAGGCGTATCGGCGGTCGTTAAGGGGTTAAGGAAATGTGTATATTTGTCTATTTTCATAAATTGAAGTAAGAGGGTGAAAAGTAATTTCAGTGTTTAATTTTATGTATAAATTGTAACAACTCTGCTGGCATCATGGCATGGCCTCTCATCTCTCAAACACCATCTTACCCACTGCTACAGGTCATGTTGTGGTCTCTGTCTTCTGCTGCCGGCTCCATGCTCTGTGTCTCTTGATTTCTGCCTGCTCTTTGCATGCTTCCTGGCTGTGTGCATAGGGGGCGGCAACAGAACTGTCTGGTTCTTATAGAATCAGGACTCACCTGTCTAATGTGTTCCTGACCAATTACCAAGAGGCCTCCAGTATTTAGGGCAGTTCCCTGTGGACTGGACCTGTGCAATGTGTTAACTCAGTTAGTGTTTTGCTTCTGAGCTACCAGGCCTTGGTCTGTGTGCCTCCTTCTCTGGAGGTTCTACTCCTAGCTTTGCCTTGATCTTGTCTGTCTGCCCTCCAGGAGGCTGTATATCCTGGTCTCAGTGTTTCTGTTCTAGCCTTGCCTTGATCTTGTTGTCCGCCCTCCAGGAGGCAGAATATCCTGGTTCCTGTGTCTTTGTTCTTGTACCTTGTCTTGTTCCATTACCTTGTCTGTGCATTGTCCTACCTCTGTCTCCTTGTCTGTGGCTCCTTTCCCTGCTGTGTTTTTCCTTATGTCCTCTGTTTGCTTATGCACTGCACTCTTGCGGCTCTGCCTGCTCTGTACCCTTGTGACTTTGCCTGTGCTCCTCTCTCTTACAGTTTTACCTCTGCTCCGCACTCCTGTGGTTCTGATCCGTTCTATTCTGCTCTGTTCTTGCTGCTGCAGAAATCAATTGCTGCAGCTCCTCTCCGCATTCCTTGCGGTTCGGCTCTGCTTAGCTTCTGCTGCTGCAGAAATCTCTTGCTGCAGCTCCTCTCTGCATTCCTTGCGGTTCCGCTCTGCTTAGCTTCAGCTCTCTCTTGCTGCTTTACCGCTCCTATCCGCAGCCTTGCGGTTCTCTTCCTGTGTGAACAGGTCCCAACCTGTTCCTTCATGCTTCTTTCCTTCTTGCTTGTTTCCGTACCTGCATCTCCTGTGTGAACAGGTCCCAACCTGTTCCTTCCTGCTTGCATCCATACCTGCACCTTTTGTGTGAACAGGTCCAAACCTGTTCCGTCATACACCACTCCTTCCTGTCTGTTCCGGTACTAGCATCTGCTGTGTTAACATGTCTCTACCTGTTCCTTCATACATCACACCAACCTGCCCTGTGTCTCTGCCGTGCCTGCCTGCCCTGTGTCTCTGCCATGCCTGCCTGCCCTGTGTCTCTGCCGTCCCTAGCTGCCCTGTGTCTCTGTCGTGCCTGCCAGCCCTGTGTCTCTGCCGTACTTGCCAGCCCTGTGTCTCTGCCGTGCCTGCCAGCCCTGTGTCTCTGCCGTACCTGCCAGTCCTGTGTCTCTGCCGTACCTGCCAGTCCTGTGTCTCTGCCAGCCCTGTCTCAGCCGTGCCAGCCTACTGGTCTGAGATTCAGCCGTGCTCTTCTACCAGTCCTGCCTGAAGCCAGCACCTGACCTAGTGTTCCTGTTCTCCAAGTGGGATCAGCAGCCACAGCCAGACACCACCCTGGAGTAGCACCTGGCAGCTGCCTGCCGCACAAGTCTGACCTCACCATCAGAGGCTCCAGAGAAGACCAAGGCAGCTGTCTTAGTCACGCCCCTTCCAGGGTAGTTTGGTTCGTGGCACAGTGGGGCCACAAACCCCCTGGCTCACGCCCACCAGTCAGGGCGTGAGTGTTACATAAATCTATCTAATATCAGTTTTTGTTGTATATAAGCACAACTATGTAACATAACTGTAGAAAAAAGGGATCCAGGATTGAGATTGTTGTGACATGGCAATGGGCTTATATACAAAATTCTGGCCCTGCTTCAGTAGATTATAGGCTACTAGCAGTATGTGATTTGGATATGTGTTCCATGTTTTTTTTTCAACAGTTATGATATAATTGTTTTGTTTGTCAGTTCATTTTTTGTTAGGTTTTGTTTGAAACAAGCACTCCCCACTTTTCAAAATGTTTTTATTCTGCAGTAGAATAGCAGCTAGCATCCCGCGTACATGATCTTGTATTTTTTCTGAGACCATAGGCAATGGTGAGTTTTAGTGCTAAGTTCATTTAGTTCTTGTGCTTTATGGTAACCATTGTTGCTGTGGTGATGTGTCTGTGGGGTTGTGGGCCAGGGCTAAAGGGTTACTTTTTCTGGAAGTGGAGATACTTGGGGCACCTGACTGTCTCTCTCTGCCAGTTGCATCAATGGAGGTTGCTATGCAGCTTTACACTCAATAGGGTTCATAATAAATGTCACCGTTACTTGGGCTCATACATTTTGATCAAAATGTTAACAACTCTATATTCACTTTTCAAAATGTTTGCCTAGCTACAGTAGTTAAATGTGGTTTCATCACTTCATGAAACTAAGGATGTTCTTTTATTTTGTACTAGATGGTGGCCCGATTCTAATGCATCGGGTATTCTAGAATATGTATGTATGTATATATATAGCAGCCACATAGTATATAGCACAGGCCACGTACCAAACAGTATATAACACAGCCCACGCAGTATATAACACTGCCCATGTAGTATATAACACTGCCCACGCAGTATATAACGCTGCCCATGCAGTATATAACACTGCCCACGTAGTATATAGCACAGCCCACGTAGTATATAACACAGGCCACGCAGTACATAACACTGCCCACGTAATATATAGCACAGCCCACGCAGTATATAACATAGGCCATATAGTATATAACACAGCCCACGCAGTATCTAACACTGGCCACGTAGTATATAGCAGCCACGCAGTATATAACACAGCCCACATAGTATATAGCAGTGTGGGCACCATATTCCTGTTAAAAAAAAAATTAAAATAAAAAATAGTTCTATACTCACCAGCCGGCGTCCAGCGAAGCTGTGTCAATGCGCTCGCGGCTGCCGCCAGCTTCCGTTCCCAGCGATGCATTGCGAAATTACCCAGATGAATGGGAATGGAAGCTGGCGGCAGCCGCGCGCGCCTCGGTGGACGATGGAAGGTGAGAATACCATGTTTTTTGTTTTTTTTATTATTTTTAACATTAGATCTTTTTACTATTGGTGCTGCATAGGCAGCATCAATAGTAAAAAGTTGGTCACACAGTGTTAATAGCAGCATTAACGGAGTGCGTTACCAGCGGCATAACGTGGTCCGTTAACGCTGTCATTAACCCTGTGTGAGCGCTGAGTGGAGGGGAGTATGGAGCGGGCGCCGGGCACTGACTGGACAGGAGTAGGGAGGGACTAATACTTGGCCGGACTGTGCCCGTCGCTGATTGGTTGTGGCAGCCAGGACAGGCAGCTGGCGAGACCAATCAGCGATGCGGGATTTCCGGGACAGACAGATGGAAGTACCCCTTAGACAATTATATAGTAGATGTTATAAAAGGAAATTATACACAGGTCAGAAGTGAAATTTAACCATTTTATTTTTATGCAGTTTAGTTGCTTAAAGCTGCGTTTTTATTTTATTTATTTTATGATTACACTATACAAACTTTCTTACTTTGATGTGATTTATGCCTTTGTTTTTACTGTACTTTTAACTACATTTAAAAAAATCAATTCTGCCAAAAATGATGTTCAGAAATAATTGTAGAATACCCATTCTCTTTAGTAACTCCATTACATTTTTTTTTCATATTAGCACCAACTGTATCAACAAGAAGTTATGCAACCAATGGAAAAACAGGAAGCTGAAAACTGACATGACCTAGAGGGTCATGTCACGCACCAGATGAGGAAAATTTGCTGCACTCTGAGAATTTCTACATTTGTTTTTTGTTTCTGTGAAAACAAAAGTGCAAGGTAATATAAGATTTATGAACACTATAATTCAGCAGCTATGTCTAGTTTACTTAAAGACCTGATATCTGGAAGTTAAATGATGACATATCATATGATTATAGGGTTGCAGATATTGGAAATAATATGGCAGCCAATGATGTGATTTTTGCAAATCATGACCTGCATTATGTACTTCATCCTTTATCCCAAGAATCTAAAGCAAAAACTGAATGGGGAAGAACAATCTATCTACTATATAATTGTCTAAGGGTCACTTCCGTCTTTCTGTCTGTCCTTCTGTCACGGTTATTAATTCGCTGATTGGTCTCGCCAGCTGCCTGTCATGGCTGCCGCGACCAATCAGCGACGGGCACTGTCCGGAAGAAAATGGCCGCTCCTTACTCCCCGCAGTCAGTGCCTGTTGCCCGCATATTCCCCTCGGGTCACCGCTAACACAGGGTTAATGCCGGCGGTAACGGGCCGCGTTATGCCGCGGGTAACGCACTCCGTTACCGCCGCTATTAACCCTGTGTGTCCCCAACTTTTTACTATTGACGCTGCCTATGTGGCATCAATAGTAAAAAATGTAATGTTAAAAATAATTAAAAAAAAAAAAAACCTGCTATACTCACCATCCGTAGTCGCTCGCGCCGGCCGCCATCTTCCGTTGCAGGTTACGGTGGCAAAGATGGTATGGGAGAAGGACCTGCCATGACGTCACGGTCATGTGACCGAGACGTCATCACAGGTCCTGCGCTCATACCAACCCTGGGACCGGAAGCTGCCGTGGACTACAAGGGCTCCCTCGGAAAGTTGAGTATATGTTTATTTTTTAACCTGTGACAAACCTGGCTGGGCAATATACTACGTGACTGGCCAATATACTACGTGGCTCTGTGCTGTATACTACTTTGCTGTGCAATATACTACGTGGCTCTGTGCTGTATACTACGTCACTGGGCAATATACTACATCACTTGGCAATATACTACGTCTCTGGGCAATATACCACGTGGCTAGGCAATATTCTACGTGGCTGGGCAATATACTACGTGGGCTGTGCAATATACTACATGGCTGGGCAATATACTACGTGGCTGGGCAATATACTACGTGGCTGGGCAATATACTACGTGGTTGGGCAATATACTACGTGGCTGTGCAATATACTATGTGACTGGGCAATATACTATGTGGCTGGGCAATATACTACGTGGCTGTGCTATATACTACGTGGCTGGGCAATATACTACGTGGGCTGTGCAATATACTACGTGGACATGCATATTCTAGAATACCTGATGCATTAAAATCGGGCCACCATCTAGTATATATATAATTGTCTAAGGGGTACTTCTGTCTGTCTGTCGCGGAAATCCCGGGTCGCTGATTGGTCTAAGGGAAAATTTTTGTGAAAGAAAAGTAAATGTTTTTTTTTCTTTCCAAATTCCAAAAATTCCTGTGAAGCACCTGAAGGGTTAATAAACTACTTGAATATGATTTTGAGTACCTTGAGGGGTTCAGAATGGTGTAACTTTTGGGTATTTGGGGGTATTTTCTTTCATATAGACCACTCAAAGTGACTACAAGTGTGATGTGGTCCCTAAAAAAATGATTTTGTAAAATTTGCTGAAAAAATTCAAAAATCGCTGGTCAATTTTAACCCTTATAACTTCCTAAGAAAAAAAATTTTGGTTCCAAAGTTGTGCTGATGTAAAGTAGACATGTGGGAAATGTTATTTTTTATCTATTTTGTGCGATATGACTTTCTGATTTAAGGTAATAAAAATTAAAACTTTGAAAATTGCGAAATATTTAAAAATTTCTCCAAATTTCCATTTTTTTCACAAATAAACGCAAGTCGTATTGAATACTAGGTTCACATTGGGTTAAGTACATTCTGTTAAACGGATCCGTTAAACGCATGTACAGAAAAGAGACAAATTTGTTGAAAATTTGGCTTCACGTTAACGCTTCGTTAACGCACGTGACTGCGTTTATGTCATTCTGATGTCCTTTCGTGAAGCATCCGTTTGTCTGCGTTTGGCACTGTTAATAAAGTTGTTCTTTTTTTTTTTTTTCCTTTTGTCAGCGTCGGGTGTGGGTGCATACACATTCTCCATTTAGAAAGCATTGAGTGAACTTCTGCTAGCAAGATGTTTGTGTCTGAGCTCATTAGATTTCACTTGATGCAGTTGCGACTTCGGCAGAGAAAGCGTATTTCTCAAAGGAGATATTGGATCCATGAAGTGAATTTCTTACGGAATACATATGGTGCCTTTCACACCCTGTATGTTCAGCTTCGGGATCATCCCTTCAAATTCCAACGCTATCTACGGATGTCCATTGAGACATTTGATGTTCTGCTCTCGCATGTGAAGGATGAGATACATCATCAGCGCAGCACTTTCCGTGAAAGCATTTGTGCGGAGCAACGTTTAGTGGTGACTCTAAGGTAATTGTTCAAAAAAATTATATTCTTCTATTGACAAAGACAACATGTAATTTATCATGGGGCATAATTATGTACATTTAGGCAATTGTATTATTCCATTTTAACTAGCCTTTTTGTTAGTTGTCCTTTAACCCCTTAGTGACAGAGCCAATTTGGTACTTAATGACCAAGCCAATTTTCACAATTCTGACCACTGTCACTTTATGAGGTTATAACTCTGGAACGCTTCAACGGATCCCACTGATTCTGAGATTGTTTTTTCGTGACATATTGTACTTCATGATAGTGGTAACATTTCTTCGATATTACTTGCGATTATTTATGAAAAAAACGGAAATATGGCAAAAAATTTTAAAATTTTGAAATTTTCAAAAATTTGTATTTTTATGCCCTTAAATCAGAGAGATATATCACAAAAAATAGTTAATGAATAACATTTCCCACATGTCTACTTTACATCAGCACAATTTTGGAAACAAAATTTTTTTTTGTTAGGGAGTTATAAGGGTTAAAAGTTGACCAGCAATTTCTCATTTTTACAACACCATTTTTTTTTAGGGACCACATCACATTTGAAGTCATTTTGAGGGGTCTATATGATAGAAAATAACAAAGTGTGACACCATTCTAAAAACTACTCCCCTCAAGGTTCTCAAAACCACATTCAAGAAGTTTATTAACCCTTTACGTGCTTCACAGGAACTGAAACAATGTGGAAGGAAAAAATGAACATTTAACTTTTTTTTGCAAACATTTTAATTCAGAACCATTTTTTTTTTATTTTCACAAGTGTAAAAACTGAAATGTAACCATAAATTTTGTTATGCAATTTCTCCTGAATACGCCAATACCCCATATGTGGGGGTAAACCACTTTTTGGGCGCACCGCAGAACTTTGAAGTGAAGGAGCGCCGTTTGACTTTTTCAATGCAGAATTGGCTGAAATTGAGATTGGACGCCATGTCACGTTTAGAGAGCCCCTGATGTGCCTAAACAGTGGAAACTCCCCACAAGTGACACCATTTTGGAAACAAAACCCCTTAAGGAACTTATCTAGATGTGTGCTGAGCACTTTGAACCCCCAAGTGCTTCACAGAAGTTTATAACGTAGAGCCATGAAAATAAAAAAAAAATCGCATTTTTTCTACAAAAATGATCTTTTTGCCCCCAAATTTTTATTTTCACAAGGGTAACAGGAGAAATTAGACCACAAAAGTTGTTGTGCAATTTCTCCTGAGTACGTCAATACCCCATATGTGGGGGTAAACCACTGTTTGGGCGCACTGCAGAGCTTCGAAGAGAAGGAGTACCGTTTTACTTTTTCAATGTAGAATTGGCTGGAATTGAGATCGGACGCCATGTCGCGTTTGGAGAGCATCTGATGTG
The DNA here is from genome assembly GCF_032444005.1 of Ranitomeya imitator. Taxonomy (NCBI): domain Eukaryota; kingdom Metazoa; phylum Chordata; class Amphibia; order Anura; family Dendrobatidae; genus Ranitomeya; species Ranitomeya imitator. The sequence goes on along the minus strand of NC_091285.1, from coordinate 276,335,594 downwards.
CCTAAACAGTAGAAACCCACCACAAGTGTCCCCATTTTGGAAACTAGACACCCCATGGAACTTATCTAGATGTGTGGTGAGAACTTTGAATGCCCAAGTGCTTCACAGAAGTTTAGAATGCAGAGTCGTGAAAATAAAAAAATAATTTTTTTTTCCACAAAAAAGATTTTTTAGCCCCCAAGTTTTTATTTTCACAAGGGTAACAAGAGAAATTGGACCCCAAATGTTGTTGTCCAATTTGTCCTGAGTATGCTGGTACCCCATATGTGGGGGTAAACCACTGTTTGGGCGCACGGCAGAGCTCAGAAGTAAGGAATGCAGACTTTGATAGAATGGTGTCATGATTCCAATGGCAGGGAATCACAAAAGGACAAGCACCAACGAGCTCTAGGGTGATGGAACCTGAGCTGACCGCGACCCTAAACCTGAACACACAAATAACAATAGCCGGGGAACGTGCCTACGTTGATCCTAGACGTCTCGCACCAGCCGAAGATTTAACTTCCCCTATTAGAAGAAACACAGACCTCTCTTGCCTCCAGAGAAATACCCCACAGAAATAGCAGCCCCCCACATATAATGACGGTGAAATGAGAGGCAGGCACATACACAGTATGAAAACAGATTCAGCAAAATGAGGCCCGCTAAAACTAGATAGCAGAGGATACAAAAGTAAACTGCGCGGTCAGCAAAAAACCCTTCAAAAAACCATCCTGTAATTACTTGAACTCATGTTCCAACTCATGGAACATGAGGAGCAATTACAGCCCACTAAAGCATCCAGCAGCAAAGAGACAATTATATGCAAGCTGGACAAGACAAAAATAAAGCAAAACGTGGAACAAGAAAATCAAAACTTAGCTTGTCCTGAAGATTACTGAAGCCAGAAGCTGAGGTAACAAAACACTCTGATAACCTTGATAGCCGGCGGGGAAATGACAAGAAAGCCCGGTTAAATAGGAAACTCCCAAATCCTAATAGAACAGGTGGACCCCAGAGACAGCAGAACACAAATCACCCAGTACCATCAGTAACCACCAGAGGGAGCCCAAAAATAGAACTCACAACAGAATGGTCTGCGGGCATTATGTTGCGTTTGCAGAGCCTCTGATGTACCTAAACAGTAGTAACCCCCCACAAGTGACCCCGTTTTAGAAACTAGACCCCCCAGGGAACTTATATAGATGTGTGGTGAGAACTTTGAATGCCCAAGTGCTTCACAGAAGTTTATAATGCAGAGTCATGAAAATTAAAAAAAAAATTTTTTCCACAAAAAAGATTTTGTAGCCCCAAGTTTTTATTTTCCCAAGGGTAACAGGAGAAATAGGACCCCAAAAATTGTTGTCCAATTTATCCCGAGTACGCTGATGCCCCATATGTGGTGGTAACCCACTGTTTGGGCACACGGCAGAGATCAGAAGGGAGGAAGCACCATTTGACTTTTTGAGCGCAAAATTGGCTGTCGTGTTTGGAGACCCCCTGATGTACCTAAACAGTGGAAACCCCCCAATTCTAGCTCCAACCCTAACCCCAACACACCCGTAACCCTAATCCCAACCCAATCCATAATCCTAATCACTAACCCTAACGATAATCACAACCCTTACCCCAAAACAACCCTAATGTCAACCCTAACCATAACCCTAATCAAAACCCTAAATCCAACACACCCCTAATCCTAATCTCAAACCTAACTCTAATCCCAATACACCCCTAATCACAACCCTAACTTTAACCCTAATCCCAAACCTAACCCTAATCCCAAGCGTAACCCTAATGCCAACCCTAACCCTAATACCAACCCTAATCCAAACCATAACCCTAATCCCAACTCTAACCCTAACTTTAGCCCCAACCCTAGCCCTAACTTTAGCCCCAACCCTAACCCTAGCCCTAAGGCTACTTTCACACTTGCGTCTTTTGGCATCCGTCGCAATTCGTCGTTTTGGACAAAAAATGGATCCTGCAAATGTGCCCGCAGGATGCATTTTTTGCCCATAGACTTGTATTGCAGACGGATCGTGACGGATGGCCACACGTCGCGTTCGTCGTGCACTGGATCAGTTGTGTTTTGGCAGACCGTCGGCACAAAAAAACATTCAATGTAACGGTTTTTTCTACGTCGCGTCCGCCATTTCTGACCGCGCATGCATGGCCGTAACTCCGCCCCCTCCTCCCCGGGACATAGATTGGGCAGCGGATGCGTTGAAAAACTACATCCGCTGCCCACGTTGTGCACAATTTTCACAACGTGCGTCGGTATGTCGGGCCGACGCATTGCAACGGTCCCGTACCGACGTAAGTGTGAAAGAAGCCTAACCCTAAATTTAGCCCCAACCCTAACCCTAAATTTAGCCCCAACCGTAACCGTAGCCCTAACCCTAACCCTAACTCTAACCCTAGCCCTAAACCTAACCCTAACCCTAGCCCTAACCCTAATTTTAGCCCCAACTGCTCTTCTCCTGCCGGCCGGCAGATGGCGACAGATGGCGGGCGCACTGCGCATGCGCCTGCCATTTTCTTTCCCCATGAAGACGCCGGTGGGCAGGAGAAGGACGCAGGAGGACCCAGGGACACCGGTAAGTATAATAGGGTCCCCGAATCCCCCTATTTCTCTGTCCTCTGATGTGCAATCACATCAGAGGACAGAGAATTACACATTACTTTTTTTTTTTTTGCGGTCGCCGGTAAACAGTTAATTACCGGCGATCGCAAAACAGGGGTCGGTAAAACCGACCCCGATCATGTTCTTTGGGGTTTCGGCTACCCCCGGCAGCTGAGACCCCAAAGATTCTCCCGGTGCCGGCCGGCCGGCGCACTGCGCATGCGCCCGCCATTTTTTTGCCGAAAAAAGATGGCGCCGCCACGAGGAGTAACGGGGGGAGACAGGTGAGTATCGGGGGGCTATCTGGTACCCCTTTTCTCTGTCCTCTGATGTGCGATCACATCGGAGGACAGAGAAATTAAAAAGAAATTGCTTTTTTTTTTTCGATCGCCGGTAAACGGTTAATTACCCGCGATCGCAAAAGAGGGGTCGGTAAAAAAAACCCCGAATCATGTTCTCTAGGGTCTCGGCAACCCCTGGCAGCCGAGACCCCGGAGAAAATTGGACTCTGGGGGGCGTTATTTACTTTTTCCACTGTGGTTTAAGTACCCTTAGCGGCCGCCGTTAAAAGGCGTATCGGCGGTCGTTAAGGGGTTAAAATCCTAACAATTTTTTTTTCCTTTGTGATTGCCAACAGATATCTGGCTACCGGAGAATCTTTTGTGTCACTACATTTTCAATTTAGACTTGGGAAGTCAACCATTTGCCAACTGGTTCGAGAAACTTGTGATGCCATTTGGAACAACTTGCAACCACTTGTGCTACCAACCCCGACAACAGAAATGTGGCTAGCGATTTCCCAACATTTCGAGGATGTGGCTAATTTCACCAATTGTATTGGTGCCGTGGACGGCAAGCACATTTGATTCAGAAAACAGCGCATAATGGATCCCTATACTATAACTACAAAAAATACTTTTCTATTGTATTGATGGCTATTACGGATGCTATATACCGCTTTGTTGCTGTGGATATTGGTGCGTATGGCCGGACAAACGATTCTAGAGTCTTCAGAGACTCCAACATGGAGAGATGTTTGTACAGCAACAACTTCAACATACCCTCAGCACGACCTCTTCCAGGGACCAAAGGCCCAAGTTTGCCCTATGTTTTAGTTGGGGATGAGGCGTTCCAACTCGGACAAAATCTTCTAAAGCCGTACTCAAGCTGTAGTCTAAACTCCACAAGACGCATTTTTAATTATCGCTTGAGCCAGGCGTTATGTGGAGTGTGCCTTTGGTATTTTGACCTTAAAATGGCGAATCTTACTAACTTGCATGCAACTGCAACCTGAAAATGTGGACCGTGTAGTGAAGGCATGCATCTGTCTGCACAATTTTGTTTCCAGACATGAACCCCAGGTGGTTGGCCCTGATGACTGTAAGTCGAACCTCATCAGCATAGATTCGACTGCTGTTCGGTCTACAGGTGAAATTATGTTGATTCGTGATCAATTTGCTAGTTACTTCACACATGAAGGCCTTGTTCCATGGCAAGACATACATGTGTGAAAATGTTGAAGCCTGATGTTATAGCCTGATGTTATTGGTGAAATGTGTGGGGCAATTTTTGTTTGTTTGAGTTTCCATAACCTTATTTATCTAGTGTAAAAAGTTAGTCATATTATGTAGTGTAAAAAGTTAAAGCCATACAAGAATATGAAATTTTAAAGTAACAGTTTACTATAAATGTTAGAAAATTTTTCAAACTCAGTGTTGCTAGACGTTTTTAACATATGATATCCCATAGGGATGAATAAAAACATACACAAAAAATTGGCTGAAATGATATTAAACACAAAAAATGTAATGTAAACGATGAAATTGAAACAGGTTGGTGACAGTAAACAGTACTTATAGACTGTGATACTGCGCCGGCGTATTGTCTGCCCAACTGTACGATGGACTGCTACATTGCCTCTGCTGTTCCATGCTCGGTTCACCCCGACCTCTGTATTGTGGGTTGTAGGCCGGCATGTCCATGCTTCTTGTTCTCGAGGAAGTGGGTTCCTGGGGGCCCTGTTATGGCTGGCAATCAGGCAACACAGCGTGCAGTAATCAGCGCACATACAGAGATCTGGCAATAACCAAAAACAATAGGACGAGCTCTGAGACGTGGAATCTCTGTAGACTGCAGTACCTGATCTATCCTCACACAACTATAAGCAGCAGTGGATTGCGCCTAACAACTACCTATGCAACTCGGCACTGCCTGAGGAGCTGACTAGCCTGAAGATAGAAATACAAGCCTGACTTACCTCAGAGAAATACCCCAAAGGAATAGGCAGCCCCCCACATATAATGACTGTTAGCAAGATGAAAAGACAAACGTAGGAATGAAATAGATTCAGCAAAGTGAGGCCCGATATTCTAGACAGAGCGAGGATAGCAAAGAGAACTATGCAGTCTACAAAAAAACCCTAAAACGAAAACCACGCAAAGGGGCAAAAAGACCCACCGTGCCGAACTAACAGCACGGCGGTGCACCCCTCTGCTTCTCAGAGCTTCCAGCAAAAGACAATAGCAAGCTGGACAGAAAAAAACAGAAAACAAACTAGAAGCACTTATCTAGCAGAGCAGCAGGCCCAAGGAAAGATGCAGTAGCTCAGATCCAACACTGGAACATTGACAAGGAGCAAGGAAGACAGACTCAGGTGGAGCTAAATAGCAAGGCAGCCAACGAGCTCACCAAAACACCTGAGGGAGGAAGCCCAGAGACTGCAATACCACTTGTGACCACAGAAGTGAACTCAGCCACAGAATTCACAACAGTACCCCCCCCTTGAGGAGGGGTCACCGAACCCTCACCAGAACCCCCAGGCCGACCAGGATGAGCCACATGAAAGGCACGAACAAGATCTGGGGCATGGACATCAGAGGCAAAAACCCAGGAATTATCTTCCTGAGCATAACCCTTCCATTTGACCAGATACTGGAGTTTCCGTCTAGAGACACGAGAATCCAAAATCTTCTCCACAATATACTCCAATTCCCCCTCCACCAAAACAGGGGCAGGAGGCTCCACAGATGGAACCATAGGTGCCACGTATCTCCTCAACAACGACCTATGGAATACATTATGTATGGAAAAGGAGTCTGGGAGGGTCAGACGAAAAGACACCGGATTGAGAATCTCAGAAATCCTATACGGACCAATAAAACGAGGTTTAAATTTAGGAGAGGAAACCTTCATAGGAATATGACGAGAAGATAACCAAACCAAATCCCCAACACGAAGTCGGGGTCCCACACGGCGTCTGCGATTAGCGAAAAGCTGAGCCTTCTCCTGGGACAAGGTCAAATTGTCCACTACCTGAGTCCAGATCTGCTGCAACCTGTCCACCACAGAATCCACACCAGGACAGTCCGAAGACTCAACCTGTCCTGAAGAGAAACGAGGATGGAACCCAGAATTGCAGAAAAATGGAGAGACCAAGGTAGCCGAGCTGGCCCGATTATTAAGGGCGAACTCAACCAACGGCAAAAATGACACCCAATCATCCTGGTCAGCGGAAACAAAACATCTCAGATATGTTTCCAAGGTCTGATTGGTTCGTTCGGTCTGGCCATTAGTCTGAGGATGGAAGGCCGAGGAGAAAGATAGGTCAATGCCCATCCTACCACAAAAGGCTCGCCAGAACCTCGAGACAAACTGGGAACCTCTGTCAGAAACAATATTCTCAGGAATGCCATGTAAACGAACCACATGCTGGAAGAACAAAGGCACCAAATCAGAGGAGGAAGGCAATTTAACCAAGGGCACCAGATGGACCATTTTAGAAAAGCGATCACAGACCACCCAAATGACCGACATTTTTTGAGAAACGGGAAGGTCAGAAATGAAATCCATCGAAATATGTGTCCAAGGCCTCTTCGGGACCGGCAAGGGCAAAAGCAACCCACTGGCACGTGAACAGCAGGGCTTAGCCCTAGCACAAATTCCACAGGACTGCACAAAAGCACGCACATCCCGTGACAGAGATGGCCACCAGAAGGATCTAGCAACCAACTCCCTGGTACCAAAGATTCCTGGATGACCGGCCAGCACCGAACAATGAAGTTCAGAGATAACTTTACTAGTCCACCTATCAGGGACGAACAGTTTCTCGGCCGGACAACGATCAGGTTTATTAGCCTGAAATTTCTGCAACACTCTCCGCAAATCAGGGGAGATGGCAGACACAATGACTCCTTCCTTGAGGATACTCGCCGGCTCAGATAACCCCGGAGAGTCGGGCACAAAACTCCTAGACAGAGCATCCGCCTTCACATTTTTAGAGCCCGGAAGGTATGAAATCACAAAATCAAAACGAGCAAAAAATAACGACCAACGGGCCTGTCTAGGATTCAAGCGCTTGGCAGACTCGAGATAAGTCAAGTTCTTATGATCAGTCAATACCACCACGCGATGCTTAGCACCCTCAAGCCAATGACGCCACTCCTCGAATGCCCACTTCATGGCCAGCAACTCTCGGTTGCCCACATCATAATTACGCTCAGCAGCAGAAAATTTCCTGGAAAAGAAAGCACATGGTTTGAACACTGAGCAACCAGAACCTCTCTGTGACAAAACCGCCCCTGCACCAATCTCAGAAGCATCAACCTCGACCTGGAACGGAAGAGAAACATCAGGTTGACACAACACAGGGGCACAGCAAAAACGACGCTTCAACTCCTGAAAAGCTTCCACGGCAGCAGAAGACCAATTAACCAAATCAGCACCCTTCTTGGTCAAATCGGTCAATGGTCTGGCAATGCTAGAAAAATTACAGATGAAGCGACGATAAAAATTAGCAAAGCCCAGGAATTTCTGCAGACTTTTTAGAGATGTCGGCTGAGTCCAATCCTGGATGGCCTGAACCTTAACCGGATCCATCTCGATAGTAGAAGGGGAAAAGATGAACCCCAAAAATGAAACTTTCTGCACACCGAAGAGACACTTTGATCCCTTCACGAACAAGGAATTAGCACGCAGTACCTGGAAAACCATTCTGACTTGCTTCACATGAGACTCCCAATCATCTGAGAAGATCAAAATGTCATCCAAGTAAACAATCAAGAATTTATCCAGATACTCACGGAAAATGTCATGCATAAAAGACTGAAAAACAGATGGAGCATTGGCAAGTCCGAACGGCATCACCAGATACTCAAAATGACCCTCGGGCGTATTAAATGCTGTTTTCCATTCATCTCCCTGCCTGATTCTCACCAGATTATACGCACCACGAAGATCAATCTTAGTAAACCAACTAGCCCCCTTAATCCGAGCAAACAAGTCAGAAATCAATGGCAAGGGATACTGAAACTTAACAGTGATCTTATTAAGAAGGCGGTAATCAATACACGGTCTTAGCGAACCATCCTTCTTGGCTACAAAAAAGAACCCTGCTCCCAATGGTGACGACGATGGGCGAATATGTCCCTTCTCCAGGGACTCCTTCACATAACTGCGCATAGCGGTGTGTTCAGGTACGGACAAATTAAATAAACGACCCTTAGGGAATTTACTACCAGGAATCAAATCGATAGCACAATCACAATTCCTATGCGGAGGTAGGGCATCAGACTTGGACTCTTCAAATACATCCTGAAAGTCCGACAAGAACTCTGGGATGTCAGAAGGAATGGATGACGAAATAGACAAAAATGGAACATCACCATGTACTCCCTGACAACCCCAGCTGGTTACCGACATAGAGTTCCAATCCAATACTGGATTATGGGTTTGTAGCCATGGCAACCCCAACACGACCACATCATGCAAATTATGCAGTACCAGAAAGCGAATAACTTCCTGATGTGCAGGAGCCATGCACATGGTCAGCTGGGCCCAGTACTGAGGCTTATTCTTGGCCAAAGGTGTAGCATCAATTCCTCTCAACGGAATAGGACACCGCAAAGGCTCCAAGAAAAATCCACAACGTTTAGCATAATCCAAATCCATCAGATTCAGGGCAGCGCCTGAATCCACAAACGCCATGACAGAATACGATGACAAAGAGCACATTAAGGTAATGGACAAAAGGAATTTGGACTGTACAGTACCAATAACGGCAGAGCTATCGAACCGCCTAGTGCGTTTAGGACAATTAGAAATAGCATGAGTAGAATCACCACAATAGAAACACAGTCTGTTCAGACGTCTGTGTTCTTGCCGTTCTACTTTAGTCATAGTCCTGTCGCACTGCATAGGCTCAGGTTTACTCTCAGGCAGTACCGCCAGATGGTGCACAGATTTACGCTCGTGCAAGCGACGACCGATCTGAATGGCCAAGGACATAGACTCATTCAAACCAGCAGGCATAGGAAATCCCACCATTACATCCTTAAGAGCTTCAGAGAGACCCTTTCTGAACAAAGCCGCTAGTGCAGATTCATTCCACAGAGTGAGTACTGACCATTTTCTAAATTTCTGACAATATACTTCTACATCATCCTGACCCTGGCATAAAGCCAGCAGATTTTTCTCAGCCTGATCCACTGAATTAGGCTCATCGTAAAGCAATCCGAGCGCCAGGAAAAATGCATCAACATTACTCAATGCAGAATCTCCTGGTGCAAGAGAAAACGCCCAGTCCTGTGGGTCGCCGCGCAAAAAAGAAATAATAATCAAAACCTGTTGAATAGGATTACCAGAAGAATGAGGTTTCAAGGCCAAAAATAGCTTACAATTATTTCTGAAGCTCAGGAACTTAGTTCTGTCACCAAAAAACAAATCAGGAATCGGAATTCTTGGTTCTAGCATCGATTTCTGATCAATAGTATCTTGAATCTTTTGTACATTTACAACGAGATTATCCATTGAGGAGCACAGAGCCTGAATATCCATGTCCACAGCTGTGTCCTGAAGCACTCTAATGTCTAGGGGAAAAAAAAGACTGAAGACAGAGCTAAGAAAAAAAAATGTCAGGATTTCTTTTTTCCCTCTATTGGGAATCATTGGTGTGGCTCCTTGTACTGTTATGGCTGGCAATCAGGCAACACAGCGTGCAGTAATCAGCGCACATACAGAGATCTGGCAATAACCAAAAACAATAGGACGAGCTCTGAGACGTGGAATCTCTGTAGACTGCAGTACCTGATCTATCCTCACACAACTATAAGCAGCAGTGGATTGCGCCTAACAACTACCTATGCAACTCGGCACTGCCTGAGGAGCTGACTAGCCTGAAGATAGAAATACAAGCCTGACTTACCTCAGAGAAATACCCCAAAGGAATAGGCAGCCCCCCACATATAATGACTGTTAGCAAGATGAAAAGACAAACGTAGGAATGAAATAGATTCAGCAAAGTGAGGCCCGATATTCTAGACAGAGCGAGGATAGCAAAGAGAACTATGCAGTCTACAAAAAACCCTAAAACGAAAACCACGCAAAGGGGCAAAAAGACCCACCGTGCCGAACTAACAGCACGGCGGTGCACCCCTCTGCTTCTCAGAGCTTCCAGCAAAAGACAATAGCAAGCTGGACAGAAAAAAACAGAAAACAAACTAGAAGCACTTATCTAGCAGAGCAGCAGGCCCAAGGAAAGATGCAGTAGCTCAGATCCAACACTGGAACATTGACAAGGAGCAAGGAAGACAGACTCAGGTGGAGCTAAATAGCAAGGCAGCCAACGAGCTCACCAAAACACCTGAGGGAGGAAGCCCAGAGACTGCAATACCACTTGTGACCACAGAAGTGAACTCAGCCACAGAATTCACAACAGGGCCCACAAATTCCTCAAGTAGGTCATTCAGTCTTTGCCTAAACATAAAGTTTCTGTGTGCCGGGATATTTTGAGCTACAGGCACATAGGACAAAAACAGGAGCTTCCACTCATTGGCTGCATATACAGACTCATGGGATTGCAAGTCCATAATTTCCCGCCTCAAGTCTGTGTTCACTGCGACACATATCCTCTACCCGTTGGAGTCCATCGACAATTATGGCATCAGTTTCATCTTTTTGGGATGCTCGCTTGCGTCCACGCTGTGCTTGCAAACGGGTACTGACACCAGAAGCCACTGTACTTCTTTCCACCGATCGTGGCTCGCTCATGCCAGACACATCTTCAGCGCCCGTCTGCTGGCTTGGTTCCAGTGGAGATGGCCCCGTTTCTTCTGCCTCTCTAGGCGCAGCGGTACTGCATATCGTTCTGTAACAAAAAAAAAACAACTTACCGTATATACTCGAATATAAGCCGACATTTTCAGCCCAAATTTTTGGGCTGAAAGTGCCCCTCTCGGCTTATACTCGAGTCATGGTAGCGGTGGGGTCGGCGGGTGAGGGGGAGAGGGCGCTGAGGCATACTTACCTAGTCCCGGCGATCCTGGCGCTGTCCCTGCAGTCCCACGGTCTTTGGGTGCTGCAGCTCTTCCCCTCTTCAGCGGTCACGTGTGACCGCTCATAAGAAAAATGAATATGGACTCCACTCCCATAGGGATGGAGCCGCATATTCATTTCTCTAATCAGCGGTAATGGTGACCGCTGATAGAGGAAGACGCTGCGGCACCGAAGACCAGCTGTCCGGGGGAAGGAGCAGGACGCCGGGAGCAGGTAAGTATGTCATATTTACCTATCCCCGTTCCACACGCCGGGCGTCGCTCCATCTTCCCGGCGCCGCTCCATCTTCCCGTCGTCTCTCCGCTCTGACTGTGCAGGTCAGAGGGCGCGATGACGCATATAGTGTGCACGCCGGCCTCTGCCTGATCAGTCAGTGCGGAGAGACGCCAGGACAGGACGCTGGGAGCTGCAAGCAAGAGAGGTGAGTATGGCTTTTTTTTTTTTATTGCAGCAGCAGCAGCAATGGCACAGCTTTCTATGGTACATCAATGGGGCAATAATGAACGGTGCAGAGCACTATATGGCACAGCTTTCTATGGTACATCAATGGGGCAATAATGAACGGTGCAGAGCACTATATGGCACAGCTATGGGGCAATAATGAATGGTGCAGAGCACTATATGGCACAGCTATGGAGCAATAATGAACGGTGCAGAGCACTATATGGCATAGCTATGGGGCAATAATGAACGGTGCAGAGCACTATATGGCACAGCTATGGGACAAAAATGAACGGTGCAGAGCACTATATGGCACAGCTATGGGGCAATAATGAATGGTGCAGAGCACTATATGGCAGAGCTATGGGGCAATAATGAACGGTGCAGAGCATTGTATATGAGGCAATAATGAACGGTGCAGAGCACTATATGGCACAGCTATGGGACAAAAATGAACGGTGCAGAGCACTATATGGCACAGCTATGGGGCAATAATGAACGGTGCAGAGCACTATATGGCACAGCTATGGGGCAATAATGAACGGTGCAGAGCACTATATGGCACAGCTATGGGGCAATAATGAACGGTGCAGAGCACTATATGGCAGAGCTATGGGACAAAAATGAATGGTGCAGAGCACTATATGGCACAGTTATGGGGCAAGAATGAACGGTGCAGAGCACTATATGGCACAGCTATGGGGCAATAATGAACGGTGCAAAGCACTATATGGCACAGCTATGGGGCAAAAATGAACGGTGCAGAGCACTATATGGCACAGCTATGGGGCAATAATGAACGGTGGAGAGCACTATATGGCACAGCTATAGGGCAATAATGAACGGTGCAGAGCACTATATGGCACCGCTATGGGGCAATAATGAACGGTGCAGAGCATTGTATATGGGGCACAGCTTTATATGGAGCATCTATGAGGCAATAATGAACTGTATGGAGTATTATATGTGGCACATTTTTATATAGAGCATCTTATGGGCCCATCATGAACTGTATGGAGCATTATATGGGGCTCCTGATTCAATATGGATATTCAAAAACACTTAACCTACTGATGTCTCAATTAATTTTAATTTTATTGGTATCTATTTTTATTTTTGACAGTAACCGGTAGCTGCTGCATTTTCCACCCTAGGCTTATACTCGAGTCAATAAGTTTTCCCAGTTTTTTGTGGCAAAATTAGGGGGGTCGGCTTATACTCGGGTCGGCTTATACTCGAGTATATACGGTAATTATTTTAACTTAAACTATTTTGTCTCGCACACCTAAAAAATCTTTTTACTTACAAGCGCTGCGACAAAGTTTTTTGCAGAAAGAGCAATTGCTCATAATGCACATATGGGGTGACCCGTTTGCCACCAGATCCACTGGGTGTGGTTTGGCTGTTGCGGAAGTCACATACAAAGCGATCCCTAATCGATCTCCAACCGGTATGGACAGCATCGGCTTTAAAGAAAAAAAAATAGATAAATAGATAATAGATAGATAGATAGTAGATAGATAGTTGATAGATAAATAGTGGATAGATAGTTGATAGATAGATAGTTGATAAATAGTGGATAGATAGATAGATAGATAGTAGATAGTGGATAGATAGTTGATAAATACAAATTTTTTTTGTAAGTTTTTTAGTAGATTTAGTAGATTTTAAAAAAAAATTACAAAAAAAATGTTTGACTGTTTGCAATCTTTACATTTTGCAAGTTAAGTTCAACAATATTTACCAATTTTTTTCTTAGAGGATGCCAACTTCTCCATGTATCGTGGGTCAAAATGGCATATAATTTTATCCCACAACTTCCTGTTTCTGACTATGTCGTGGTGGGAGCTGTTGCTTTGGTCCCATATGGATGGATTGGCTTCCATTAAATTGATCAGCGTCTCGTTATGAATGTCCAAGGGCTCTTCATCAACCACAATCCTTTTTTTTTGCTGTACGGCTTGGACTATGTAACAACAAAACATTATATTGAAAGGTTAAATTTCACTGGATAGATAGATAGATAGTTGATAGATAGTAGATAGATAGTTTATAGAAGAGGTAAAAAACCCGCACTACAGTCCCATCGGTGCAGCTGAAACTGCTCACCTGCAGCGTGGAAGTCTGGTTATCCGATCTCGGGTGCTAGCCAAACAAACATGTGCAAAGGTCCAATAATGGAGAAAAAGAGAGGCAGCACTCACCGATCTTCCGGGACAGGTACTTTATTACACTCACATAAAAGTCTTCACGGCCGGGGGTGTTGATACAAAAGATGCAGCAAGCCTGACGACGGCCGTTTCGCGCCTGGTGGGCGCTTCTACGGGTCAGTGGATGAATGTCAGAGACGCCGGGGGAAGTAAGGAGTCGGAGCCTGAAGCTCCTCCTCCAAACAACAACCCCTATGGGAGGTGGAGCCGCATATTCATCACTGTAATGTGCGGCACCACGTGACCGCTCATACAGGACAAGCAGCGATGCTGAAAGGATGTAAGCGCCGAGGGAGCTGGGTAAGTATTTTAATGCCAGCGGGGGGCGCACAGTGGGTGGGAGGGGGCAGATTACCGGCAACTTTATTTTAAAAACAAAAATAAATTTAAAAAATTTTTATTCATTCCTTCTTTCCAGCGAATGCTGCTGGGAAGAAGAAATGGATGGGGCTTCAGCACCACACGCGGGGGGACAGTGCTTACAGTAGCGCTGTCTCCTGCACGGCACACGGACTGCACACGGACAACATCCGTGTGCGGTACGTGTTTTACATGGACCCATTGACTTTAATGGGTCCGTGTGATCTGTGCGCTCACACGAACACTGACATGTCTCCGTGTTTTCCAAACGGACACACGCTCCGTGAAAACACGCTGACATGTGCAGAGACACATTGATTTTAATGTGTCTACGTGAGTCAGTGTCTCCGGTACATGAGGAAACTGTCACCTCACGTACCGGAGCCACTGACGTGTGAAACCGGCCTCAGACAATGCAAGTCTATGGGTGCGTTACAATGTCCGTTACATTGCGTTTTCACTACTTAAAAACGTGTCCGTTAGACGGACTCACCTAGCGCAATGTGAACCTAGCCTAATGACCAGGTCAATTTTTACAATTCTGACCACTGTCAATTTATGAGGTAATAACTCTGGAATGCTTCAACAGATCCCTGTGATTTTGAGAATGCTTTCTTGTGACATATTGTACTTTATAACAGCAGTAAAATATATTCAATACGACTTGCGTTTATTTGTGAAAAAAATGGAAATTTGGAGAAAATTTTAAATATTTCACAATTTTCAAAGCTTAAATTTTTATGCCCTTAAGGCCGGGGTCACACTAGACCGTAATATGGCCGAGTGCAATGCGATAAAAAATCGCATTGCACTCGGACCAATGTTAGCATATGGTGCCGCTCACAGCAGCCGACTTTTTGTCGTATCCGACTTGCAAAACGGACATACAATGGATCCATGGGCTCAAATATTCGTTAAAACATATATATATATATATATATATATATATATATATGTCAGTGAGACATATATATATATATATATATATATATATATATATATATATATTATACCGCGCTAGATAGCAGAAAGGCCAGTAATTCAATTGCCGGCTTTTGCTATCTCCTTCCCAAACCCGACATGATATGAGACATGGTTTACATACAGTAAACCATCTCATATCCTTTTTTTTTTGCATATTCCTCACTACTAATGTTAGTAGTGTGTATGTGCAAAATTTGGGTGCTCTAGCTGGTAAAATAAAGGGTTAAATCGCGGAAAAAACTGGCGTGGGCTCCAGCGCAATTTTCTCCGCCAGAGTGGTAAAGCCAGTGACTGAGGGCAGATATTAATAGCCTAGAGAGGGACCATGGTCATAGGACCCCCCTGGCTAAAAACATGTGCCCCTAGCCACCCCAGAAAAGGCACATCTGTAAGATGCGCCTATTCTGGCACTTGGCCACTCTCTTCCCACTCCCGTGTAGCTGTGGGATATTGGGTAATGAAGGGTTAATGTCACCTTGCTATTGTAATTGTTCTCTTGTTTCTACAAGACTGGGGAGTCCACCACTCCTCTGTGGGTCATTTGCATTGTAGCTGTTCCATCCTGCAAGATCCACATGGATATTTTCTCTCTGAACCCTGCTCATACAGGTACTATACAGATGATCAAGTTTTTAAATACATCAGATAGGGATTATATACATTAGATAGGACTGCTCTATTATGGGTATACCTTGGAGATTGGTGGAGCAGCTTAACATACTTTTTTTGCAAAAAAACGTATTAACTAAATACCCTGTATTTTTGTATTTTTTCATTTTTTGACTAGCACTTGCTTATTTACTGTGACTTTTTTACAACAGAGTATTTTTTTACCTCTCTGTGCGCTTTTGGGTCTTCAAATTCTTTGGTGGTGTGAACAGGTTTCTACAGACTTGTTCACTGTGCAAGTAGCCCATGTGTTTTTGGTTTTGTAAGGTGACATTAAGCCAGGTTAATAATGGAGAGGCGTCAATTATGACACCTATTCATTATTAATCCAATAGTATGAAACGGTTAATAAAACACACACATTATTAAAAAGTATTTTAATGAAATAAAGACACATGGTGTTTTAATATTTTATTATACTCTTAATCCACCTGAAGACCCTTGTCACCTGAAACAAAGTTAAAAAAAACAACAACATTCCATACCTTCCGTCGTTACAGTCTTGTCCCCCGCTGTAAATCCATCTGAAGGGGTTAAATCATTTTACACCCAGGAGCTCTGCTAATGCAGCTGTGCTCCTGACTGTAAAATTGGTGAATGAATGGAATGCAGGGGAATGTACTGTAGTTACCTCGAGTCGCGGTGATGCGCCCTCTGCTGGATGAACTCATATGAACTCGAGCTTGGGAAAATATTCTGAATAGTTGAGATGGTTTACTGTATGTAAACCATGTCTCATATCCTGTCGGGTTTGTGAAGGAGATGGGAAAAGTCGGCAATTGAATTACCGGCTTTTCTGCTATCTAGCGCTGAATTAAATATAAATATATATATATATGTGTGTGTTTGTCTCACTGACCTACTATACCTATAGAATATACCTATTCTATGTGTACACATTTATTCTACCTATTCTATTCTGTCTTTGTGATTTTACTGTACACCGCACTGAATTGCTGGCTTTTCTATAGGACACCGCTGCGTATTTCTTGCAAGACACACTGATGGTCCATGTGTAATCCGTAATTTTCTCGCCCCCATAGACTTTCATTGGCGGATTTTTTGCGTAATATGCTGACAAACGCAGCATGCTGCGATTTTCTACGGCCGTACAAAACCGTATAATATGGATCCATAAAATGCGGCAGATAGGAGCTGGGCCATAGAGAATCATTGTACCGTATGCAATCCGTATTTTCTGCGCCTCTCATACATCCGTAAAACTCGCTAGTGTGATGCCGGCCTTAAATCAACAGGTTCTTCACAGAAGTTTATAATGTTAAAGTGAACCTGTCACCTGAATTTGGCGGGCCCTGTTTACGGTCCGATGGGCGGTGTTTTCGGTTCTGTCATGCACCCCTTCCTTTCCCGCTTGCTGCAATATTGTCTTGCATTTGATTAGGTTTCCTCCATCGTACATGCGTGCACAATGCAATCTTGCGCAGTATGCTTTGCCCAACTGCGGGCAAAGCCGAAAAGCATTAGTGTGCATGCGCCGGCGCACTATGTCCCGGAAGTATTTTGCTGTGTTCCGGTCACGTCTGCAAATTTATAATTAACTGGCCCTGTGTGCAGCGCCATGTGCCTGTCCACATAGTGGATGGGTGCAGAGACCACTTTCTATTTATATTCAATAGTTTGCCCTGTAAATTGGACAACAGCATCCTGTGATTTTTTTTTACAGCGCATACGCTGACATTTGGACAGTATACAGGCCAAAGATAAGTTTGTTTGAATGTACCCTACAGTAGTACATCAATACAATCTTTCAGGTCAGACCGGGGGCTAATCTACAGCATTATAGAATGCTGTATCTTATATCAGCCAGAACTGCTGACAGGTTCCCTTTAACTCTTTTTGCAGACTACCTACATTCCTGGTATTCACAATTCGCAAATGTAAGAAAAGAATGTATAAAACTTTTTTTAAAAGTGCAAGTTTGTGGTTTTAGTTTTAAAGAGTCACTGATTCAGTGAAATTATTTAAAAACTGTCTTGATCATCACTGGAGATACAAAATGCTGACTATGCCTTCATACAAGAAACTATACTCTACAAAAACAAATCAAATGACGCTAGGAAACAATAATGCTATTTTCCTAATGCAATCATATCTGCATTTCTAGACTTTTAGAAATTGTGCTGGTGAACTGTTCTGCTGATCATTATTTATTCATTTGTACAAGTGTTTGATATCACGTACAACAGACAATGCAGCTATAATTCATTGTACACTTAGGCCATGTTCACACAGTGCGTTTTTTACCGCGGAAACGCAGCGGTTTTGCCGCTGCGGTTCCGCAGCTGTTTTCCATGCAGGGTACAGTACAATGTACCCTATGGAAAACAGGACCCACTGTGCACATGATCCTGAATTTAAAAAAAAAACCGCACTGATTAGCTGCGGTAAAAAAGAAGTACCATGTCACTTCTTTTTGTAAAACAGCAGCGGTTCTGCACCCATTGACCTCCATTGTGAGGTGAAAGCCGCAGTAAAACCCGCAGATGAAAAAAATATCTGCGGGTTTTACTGCGGTTTGTGGTGCAGAACCGCTGCAGTGTGGCTGCCCCCCCGTGCCCCAATCCCACCCCACCATGCTCCGATGCCACCCCCCCGTGCTCCGACGCCCCCCCCGGGCCACCATCTCCCCCCCTTATACTTACCCGGTCCCGTTGTCCGTCCGGCCGTCTTCTCCCTGGGCGCCGCCATCTTGCAAAATGGCGGGCGCATGCGCAGTGCGCCCGCCGAATCTGCCGGCCGGCAGATTCGTTCCAAAGTGCATTTTGATCACTGAGATATAACCTATCTCAGTGATCAAAATAAAAAAAAATAGTAAATGACCCCCCCCCCCTTTGTCACCCCCATAGGTAGGGACAATAAAAAAATAAAGAATTTTTTTTTTTCCACTAAGGTTAGAATAGGGTTAGGGTTAGGGTTAGGGGTAGGGTTAGGGTTAGGGGTAGGGTTAGGGGTAGGGTTAGGGTTAGGGGTAGGGTTAAGGTATTTTCAGCCATTTTAACCCTAAAAAACTTCCTAGAAAACACACAGACTCTGGCTAGAAAACTGCATCAAAAAACGCATCAAAAAACGCATCAAAAAAGCACCAAAAAAAGGACCTGCGTTTTCTGCCAAGAGCTGCGGTTTCAGTCCTGAAAAAAAAAGGATGGAAATCAGGAACGTGTGAACATACCCTTAGTTTGTTTCTCCCAACATTCCGATAGGTAAAAGAGCCTGTTGGGTGATTTGTGATACATTTTTGTGTCCACTTTTTCTGTGTGCTTTATAAATAATGTGGAAAACAGCAAACAGAGAGGGAAAACTCCATGATCTTACAATACACCCCACTTCATACTCCACTCTCAATGCAAGGTGCAAAAAAAGTGGTAGAAGGGGAAAAGAAAAATCTATCAAAATATATACAACTGGAAAAAAGGGGAAATACGATAGCATGAAAAACACATATATACCCATAAAAACATTACATATTATCCGGTCATAATCACAATAAAAACATTAAAGAAAGAAATGGACTTAAATATGTTAGTCATTTAACCCCATAGGTCTTAGTGCCTGTTTTATAAATGGAATCTCTTTTTTTATGCAGTAAATTGTAACGTCTCTCCACCCATTATCGGTACTGGTTCAGACCACAAACCTAGGAACTGGAACAGGAGTGGCACTGAAGCAGAAATGCCAATCTTAATCTCCCACTGTTTTTTTTTTTCAGGGAGAATTTAAAAGAAATCTGGCCCAGTATTACACACTGGGTTTAATGTGGCACAAAATTAGAGACAGATGCCACACACAGCACTGGCACTGAGGCAAAATTGCCAATCTTAATCTCCCACTATTTTTTTTTTATTTATGGGAGAATTGGCAAGAAATCAGGCCCACTGTTAGACTGTATGTTTATTGTGCCGGAAAATGAGACACAGATGCCACACACAGGACTGCCACTGATACAGATTTGCCAATTTTAAGCTGCACCCTTTTTTTTTCTTCAGGGAGACTAGTGAATAAATCTGGGCCACTGTATTAGAGTATATTTTCTGTGGCAGAAAGTGGCTTGAAGAGATATAACGAAACAAAAAAAAAGGGACTGTCCTACAATTACTATCTCCCTGCAGTAATCTCAGAAAAGTATGGCAGGCAGCAATAACAAGGAGTGGACTGCTGCACAAAAAAGTCAAAAGTGTGGACAAACAAACAAGATAGCTGTGCAGAAAGGAAGAAGCAACAGGATTTGTGCTTTGAAAAAAGCAGTTGGTTTGCACAGCAGTGTACAAACAGCAATGCAGCTATCAGGGAGCCTTCTAGGGCAGCCCAATGAGCTACAGCGCTGAGGAAAAAAAATGTAGCCTCCACTGTCCCTGCAAACAAAAGGTGGTGTTGGACAGTGGAAATCTCTACAGCACAAGCGGTTTGGGGGTTAATGTACCCTGCCTAACGCTATCCCTGCTTCTGACGAAGCGGCAGCAACCTCTCCCTATGCTCAGATCAGCAGCAGTAAGATGGCGGTAGGCGGGAACGCCCCTTTATAGCCCCTGTGACGCCGCAGAAAGCAAGCCAATCACTGCAATGCCCTTCTCTAAGATGGAGGGGACTGAGACCTATGTCATCACGCTGCCCACACTCTGCTTCCACCTTCATTGGCTGAGAAATGGCGCTTTTTCTCTTCGCCACGACAGCACCCACTGAGAGAGGGGATCCGCCCCTAGGAACAGGAAACCCTACGGAGAGATAAAAGGGGCGGTCCCCCTCGCTCCCACAGTTTTGGTTTCCTGTTCCTAAGGGAACCCAATGGAGAAGAGGATACCTAGCCTGGATGCCGCCTGTGCGGTTTACCTGAGAGGACGGCAGGGGCTCCAGTGCTGGAAGCAGCGTCGGGGGTCCTGGCTTCAGTTTCCCCCCTCCGCTGGCAGGCTCTGTGAGGCCAGGGCTCCAGGTCGCATGGGTCACGGGCAGGAGGACGCATCGGGCGAGCCTGCGGCAGAAGATTATACCCGAACTGCGGCGCCGCTGCTGGCGGTAATTGCGGGGGTATTGCTGCCAATTTTTCGCTCCCCTGGACGCCGGATACATGCATCCAGTGTGGGAGCAGAGGAGAGATGACGTCGGGCAGTGCGGCACGAGATCCAAGATGGCCGCGACCCGGAAGTGGTGAGTACTTCCGGGTTCAACAGGAAGAACATGGCGGCCCCCATGTAAAAAGGACGCCGGCGCTGCATTCCGGCGTCCAAGATGGATTCACCGAGAGAGCCTGCGGTACCTTCGCTAGAGGTTACCACTGTCGCCCCTCGTAGCCATGCCAGCAGCAGCAGCCGCTCTAGGCAGAGCGGATCGTCCAAAAGAAAGCCACCTGCGCCTGTGTCTCCTCCTCAGCCGGTACCTGATCGGTCAGCTTCTGGGTGAGTGTGCATCTACCCCACTAGCCTGATTATTGTCCCTCTCCCTTTATATAGGCAAAAAGGAAGGAAAAAGCGAAACACAAGCAGTGTGCGTTATGTATCCAGCCCCTTCCGGATAGTTACACTAAAAGGCTATGTGATTCATGTATAAAATCAACGTTACATGAGGAAGCCTCAGTTAAATCAGAGGATATATGGGCCATGATTAGGGAGGAATTACGAGCCCTACAAAGCATTGACAGAAAGCCACGTATTAAGGAGAAAAGAGGATACGTTTCACCTGTATCCAATCAGGCCTCTGAGTAAGAGGATACAAACTCAGATAGATCGCAGCAGGAGGTATCCTCAGATGAGGATCAGGATACGTGCTTCCCCACAGACAGCATTGACAATCTGGTGAGATCAGTTTGCAATACCATGGGCATAGAAGATCTTAAAGTCCCTAAAACACAGCAAGACATTATGTTTGCTGGCCTATCCGAAAAGAAGAGACCCTCTTTTCCGGTAATAACGGCAGTAAAAAGTTTGATCAAAAAAGAGTGGGAAAGCCAGGGGCAGAGGGGGTTACCACCATCCTCAAAGAGACGCTACCCCTTTAATGATGAAGAATTCACAACATGGTCAAAAGCCCCAAAAGTAGACGCAGCTGTGGCATCTACATCAAAGAAATCCTTACTGCCTGTAGAGGATTCAGGCTCGTTACAAGATCCTCTAGATCGCAAAGCCGATTCGCTCCTTAAAAGAGCATGGGAGACTTCTGCAGGGGCCTTTAAACCGGCAATCTCAGCCACATGCACCGCAAGATCCATGCTTGTTTGGCTGAGTGACTTGGAAGAAGGGCTGAAAGGAGGTCTCTCGAGAGAGAAATTATTGTCCTCTATACCCCTGATTAGAGGTGCCACAGCCTTTCTAGCGGACTCATCTGCAGACTCTATACGCCTGGCAGCCAAGTCGGCAGGATTAACCAATGCAGCACGTAGGGCCCTATGGCTTAAGGGCTGGAAAGGTGACCCTCAGACCAAGTCTAAGTTATGCAGCCTCCCATGTCAGGGTGAGTACCTGTTTGGTACCAAACTGGATGAGATCTTAACTAAAGCAGGGGAAAGGAAGAAAGGCTTTCCAAATAGTAATAATTACGTTCCATTTTATAGGAGAGCGTTCCGAAAGGCCGCATTTAATAAAAGGAAGGAGTTTAAGAACCAGGATCGCTGGGCCACAAGAGACACAAAACAAAAGGGTGCGTTCTTTGGGAAGCGCCCTTTCAAGTTTGAAGAAAAACCCCGTTAGGACAGATCTACCTGTGGGAGGCAGATTGTCCTCCTTTGCTAATGAATGGCGGGCCATAACAGCAAATATTTGGGCAAATAGCCTTATTGCCTCTGGGTTACAATTAAAATTTTCCCGAGTCCCTCCGGACTCATTTCTATTGACTTCATTAAAATCTCAGTTACAACAAGAGGCATTGGAGCAGGAGGTATTAAATCTCCTAGCTAAGGGAGTCTTGGTGGAGGTTCCATTCCTACAGGAGGGAAAGGGATTCTATTCCCCGTTATTTTTGATTCCAAAACCAGATGGAACATTCAGAACTATTATTAATCTTAAAAAATTAAACATCTACCTAGAAAATCAAACCTTTAAGATGGAATCTATCCGGTCCACCATTAAACTCCTGTTTCCCTATTGCTTTATGACAGTTCTCGACCTTAAAGATGCGTATTACCATCTACCTATTTATGCAGAGCATCAACAATATCTACGGGTAGCGATTGTATTGAATGGGTGTGTCCGACACTTTCAGTATACTGCAATGCCTTTTGGGCTATCTATAGCCCCAAGAGTATTCACTAAACTAATGGCGGAGGTAATGTCATATCTAAGACTAAAAGACACTCTCGTAATTCCCTACTTAGATGACATCTTAGTAGTAGGAAATTCTCCTTCGCAATGTCAACAACGGTTGTGTGATATGATAGCATCTCTGCAAAGATTGGGTTGG
The DNA here is from genome assembly GCF_032444005.1 of Ranitomeya imitator. Taxonomy (NCBI): domain Eukaryota; kingdom Metazoa; phylum Chordata; class Amphibia; order Anura; family Dendrobatidae; genus Ranitomeya; species Ranitomeya imitator. The sequence goes on along the minus strand of NC_091285.1, from coordinate 276,312,593 downwards.
ATAATAAACTGAGAAAAATCTAGACTTATCCCAACAACTCGGCAAATTTTCCTAGGGATTATATTAGATTCTACAAGCCAGAAATGTTTCCTTCCGGAAAATAAACAGATAACGGTCAGGAATAAAGTTCAGTCGGTAATAGATAAACACCTAATTTCTTTGAGAGAAGGCATGTCCCTTCTTGGCTCCTTCACGTCATGTATCCCAGCGGTTCCATGGGCCCAATTTCACTCGAGGCATTTACAGTATGCAATTTTACATGAAGAAAAAAAAATCTCATGGTCATTTGAATATTAAAATTTCCCTTTCTAATAATGTAATCCAATCTCTGATATGGTGGCTAGATCCAAAAAACCTGGTCAGTGGAGTTCCCTGGGTAGTTAAACCCTCAAATATAATATATACTGATGCCAGTCCTACTGGCTGGGGCGCACATTTAAAAGACCATTTAGTCCAAGGATTATGGTCAGTCACGGAGTCAGACGACTCTTCTAATATAAGAGAGCTAAAAGCTATCTATCATGCTCTATGTGAATTCCTTCCGCAGCTACACGGGACACATACCAGAATTCTGTCCGACAACATGACCTCAGTCGCCTATATCAATCATCAAGGAGGAACAAGATCAGGAACGCTCATGTCTATAACCGAAGACATTCTAACCATAGCCGAAGAACATCTTCTGTCCCTGTCAGCGCTACATGTCAGAGGAGTGGACAACTCAAGAGCAGACTTCCTCAGTCGTCATACCCTCCACCAAGGAGAGTGGGTCCTAAATCATCAAATTTTCAAAATGATAACCATGAAATGGGGTACACCCGAGATAGATCTCTTCGCCACAAGACAAAACCGACAACTAAAAAGATTCGCTTCAATGTTCCGGGCCGACAATCCCGACATTCTCGATGCCCTTCAGACTCCTTGGACATTTCAGAAAGCATACGCTTTTCCTCCTCTGATTCTTCTACCAACAGTAATCAGGAAGATAAGGGAGGACCGGGCAAATATAATCCTGATTGCCCCATTTTGGCCAAAAAGACCATGGTTTTTCCTGCTCAGAGCCATGTCCATCTCGGATCCGTGGATCCTCCCGGAGGATCAGGATCTTCTTTCCCAGGGGCCCTTCAACCACCCTCATGTGAAGGGACTAAGGTTGACAGCCTGGAATTTGAGAGGCAGCTGTTAAAACTAAGAGGCTTCTCCGATAGTGTAATTAATACCTTGTTAACAAGTAGAAAAAGATCCACTACTGACATATATGTGAGAGTGTGGAAGAAATTTCTAAATCTCTATCCATCGGCGTTATCTAGTGAAATTCCCGTCTCCACTATTCTAGAATTTCTTCAAAAAGGACGTGACCTAGGCCTTTCAGTTAATACTCTGAAGGTACAAGTTTCTGCTCTAGGAGCCTTGTATAGTCACAATGTTGCGGGTAATAGATGGATAGCTAGATTTATTTCAGCTTGCCAGAGATCAGAGCCAGTTCAGATTCCCCAGATGCCTCCTTGGGATATTAATTTGGTCCTGGAAGCCTTAACAGGTCATCCATTTGAGCCTCTAGACTTAGCTCACATTAAATATATTTCACTTAAGACTGTTCTACTTGTCGCGCTAGTATCGGCAAGAAGGGTAAGTGACATACAGGCACTATCTGTAGATCCTCCCTTTATGTCAATTTTTCCAGATAGAATTGTCCTGAAGACAGACCCTTCCTACCTTCCTAAAATGTGTACAAAATTTCATAGATCTCAAGAGATCCTTCTTCCTTCTTTCTATAATAATCCTACAAACCAGGAGGAAGAGAAATACCATACTTTAGATGTGAGAAGGGCTATAATAGCTTATCTGGATAGGACTAGCGCCTGGAGGAAGAGCAGGGCTCTCTTTGTTTCCTTCCAGGGTCAAAGGAAAGGATCGGGTATAACAAAAGGCACACTATCCCGATGGATTCGGGAGGCGATATACCTGGCCTATTCATCTAAAGGGGAGAATCCACCTGAGACTGTGAAGGCACATTCCACCCGGGCGATAGCATCATCCTGGGCTGAACGAGCAGAGGTTCCTATAGAACTCATATGTAAGGCCGCAACCTGGTCCTCTCCTTCTACCTTCTATAGTCACTATAGATTAGATCTATCTGCCTCCACTGACTTGTGTTTCGGTAGATCAGTCCTTAATATGATAATCCCCCCCAAATAACTATCTCTGAAAGTCTCTCAGTGGGTGCTGTCGTGGCGAAGAGAAAACACCGGATTACGTACCGGTAATGCTCTTTTATAGAGCCACGACAGCACCCCTTCACTTCCCTCCCATTTATATATATTAGTGTACATATGAGCACTAAGGGTGGTGGATTCTTGTAGTTATACGTAGTTAAATTATTATAAATGATGATAAAGAATTGTCTACTAAAACTGGTGGGCGGTTCCTCGCAATCTCTGTAACCCAAACTGTGGGAGCGAGGGGGACTGCCCCTTTTATCTCTCCGTAGGGTTTCCTGTTCCTAGGGGCGGATCCCCTCTCTCAGTGGGTGCTGTCGTGGCTCTATAAAGAGCATTACCGGTACGTAATCCGGTGTTTCGCGTCATTGAAACGCGTACTGCATGGCCGACCCCACACAGGGATTGGGTCGGGTTTCATGAAACCCGACTTTGCCAAAAGTCGGCGACTTATGAAAATGACCGACCCGTTTCACTCAACCCTAGCAGTTACTGCTCAGAAGTGCCGTCTGCACAGTCAACAAATGCTCCAGTGTTATTGGGTTTCAGTAGCGTCAGCTGATCCCCTGCTGTGTTTCCGGCAATTTCTCCCGCTCCGTCCACACTCACACTACTACAGATATTAAACTTACTCCAATTAGGCCTCTGGCTACGCTCTGTTTCTCCTGTAAGCCCTGGGCTCCAACACCGCCAGTTACTGCTCAGAAGTGCCGTCTCCACAGTCAACACATGCTCCAATATTATTGGGTTTCAGTAACGTCAGCTGATCCCCTGCTGCGTGTCTGGCAATTTCTGCTGCTCCGTCCACACTCACACTACTACAGATATTAAACTTACTCCAATTAGGCCTCTGGCTACACTCCTGTAATCCCTGTGTCACGGTCAGCTGCGGCCGCAGAAGTGGCCCAGCCCATAGACTCCCCCAAGCCGACCACCTCAGAAGGCATGGAGCGCGCGTCCCCCGGGGACAAAATACGGACCCTTTAAATCACGGAGGGAGACCCGGCCTACCTGAACTAGGGGAGGGCAGCGACCGGGGTTCTGTGGCAGCTTAGCATGTGGACAAGGAAAGAGACACGTAGGACTTGGTTACACCGCACAACTTCAGGTATAGAGAAAGTAAAGTTTACTAAAGTAAAGTTACAGAGTACATAAACAAAACATGACAATGTCAGGCTCCTGATTCCACACCTCACAAGGGTACCACCCAGTTGACCCCAAGACACCAACGGATCACCGAGGCACACATAGGAGGGACATCAGTACACAGGCAGGACATCAGAATACAAGAGGACATGAGGGCGCAGGCAAGACATCATGATACAGACAGGATATCAGGACATCTGGACCCAGGGTCACCGGCAGACAAACAGGAGTCGTTTGGTTCCGGACATCCGACACGACCTACAGGCACCACCAGAGTCATCAGGCTCCAAGCTCCAGACAGCGGTCAACAGGTTCCAGACTGCGTTCGTCAGGCTCCGGGCATCGGACCTAGGAAGGAACTCAAGCGTGATGGTGCAAACATCGCCGTACTGGACATGAGCCATACGGGGTTAACACTGCATGGTAGTCAGAGCACAGAGTAGTAGATGCTCAGCAGAAACACCAGTTTCAAGTGACTCAAAGTCACTGGGAGTGAGGCTCCAGATGCAGAGGGATTCCAGGAACATAATCACAGCAGACACAGTGCAGACAGGTTCAGGTACAGGACAGGTACAGGATCAAGGATTATGGCCTGGATATACCACCTCCAGGACAGGCGACTGAACAGGACAAAACAGGAATCAAAGCAAGGACTTTGGTACCAAAACATAGACGGGAGGGGTGCAGGAACACAAACACATATAGCAAAGTTCAGGAGCTTTGTGAGTGTAGCTCAGGCCCTGCCCATAGGGCAGGGGAACTTTATATAGGAGCTGCCCCTCAGCAATTGGCTGGGGACAGCATTTGAAGTAGACACCCTAACCCTGATAAAAGCAGGGGAGGTGTGGCTGCACACGCCCTAAACACAAACAGAAACCATTACAGCACCATCAGTCCAGGATCTGAGACTCAGGGCACCTGACTGAAACTGCATGCATTGACCCACGTGGAAAGTCATGCACCAGCTGCAAATGACCTCACAACCCGCGGACAGCTTCACAGCAGCAACCAGGGACCGCACATGAGGAAGGTATGCAGCAGGGCAAATACCTAAAAACCCATGTACGACTGTGCAGCAGAGCAGGGAACTGAGAAGGCTCCATTCAGGTAACAGCCAACAATATCCCAGCTCAAATTAGGGGGAAAAGAGTAAAGGGTTAAAGCAAACATATGCATTGTCACGCCGAAAACCAAATACAGACAGAATGGCATGACATCCTGGGCTCCAACACCGCCAGTTGGTGCTTAGAAGTGCCTTCTGCACAGTCAACACATGCTCCAGTGTTATTGGGTTTCAGTAACGTCAGCTGATCCCCTGCTGTTTGTCCGGCAATTTCTCCTGCTCCGTCCACACTCACACTGCTACAGATATTAAATTGCTCCAATTTGGCCTCTGGCTACACTCTGTTTCTCCTGTAATCCCTGGGCTCCAGCACTGCCAGTTGCTGCTCAGAAGTGCCGTCTGCACAGTCAACACTTGCTCCTGTGTTATTGGGGTTCAGTAACGTGAGCTGGTCCCCTGCGGTGTGTCCGGCAATTTCGCCTGCTCTGTCCAGACTCACACTACTACAGATATTAAACTTGCTCCAATTTGGCCTCTGGCTACACTCTGTTTCCAGTATTTACCCTGGGTTCCAGCACCGCCAGCTGATTCCTGGCAGTGTCTTTGGCACAGGTAATCCTTCCTACCCAGCCTGGTTCCAGCACACCAGCTGTTTCCGCGTAGTGTCAACGTCACTTTGCCTCCAATACGTTGTCCTGCTGTGTTGCGGTCGGGTTAGCCGACTCTATGGTGCCTGCAGTTTAGGTGCTTCCTATGTGGGCTGCGGGATCTGGCAATGAAGGCTGGTTCCGTAGTGCCAATAGGACAAGCTCCCTCTGTAGGACTGTGGGTTTTGGTAATTCCTGCCAGCTCACTTTTTTTTCATGTGTACCTTCTGCTGCCTATCTGAGTTCCTGTACCATTAGCTGGTTCTTTGGAAGTCAATCTTCAATATGTCCCCCTGGGTTCCAGTAACGTCAGCTGGCTCCAGGCAGAGCCTTTGGCTTAGGTGCCTCCTTGTCGGTATCTGAGTTCCACCAATGTCTGCTGGTCCTTGGTAGTGTTTTCTGGGTACCTCCTGCTTAGCAAACGGGTTCCAGTACCATCAGCTGGTCCTCCGTAGTTCCATTGGCTCTTGTACCTTTGGCAACCCACCTGTGTTCCAGTACCGTCAGCTGGTTCTCGGCAGTGTCTTTAGCTCTTGTACCTTCTACTACCCATCCGGGTTCCAGTACCGTCAGCTGGTTCTCGGCAGTGTTTTTGGCACGGGTACTGCCTCCTGCCCAGCCTGGTTCCGGCACACAAGCTGTTTCCGGGTAGTGTCAACGTCACTTTGCCTCCAATACATTGTCCTGTCGGTGTAGGGATTCGGACAGAAATCCGAGAGTGGACCCTCTGGGTCGTGACTCTAGAGCCCCCGGGGTCGAGCGGACCAGATGGAATCACCCCCTATACAGGGAGCGTTAGGAGCAGGACCTCGGGGGAATGGAGACACAACAGCTAGAGCCAAAGGGACGACCCAAGATAGATGGAGACTACAGAGCTATTAGAGTGGCGGGGCATAAAAGGAAAACAGGACTTAACTGAAGATGACAGGAACACAGACGATGTAGAACACGGCAGGACCACAGGACTTGGCAGGAGACGGCAGGAACACGGAACTGGGTAGGACACACAGCAGGAAGACGGAACTTGGCGGGAGACAGCAGGAACACGAAACTCGGCAGGGCACAGCAGGTACACGGAACTTGGCAGGACACAGCAGGAACACGGAACTAGGCAGGACACAGCAGGAACACGGAACTTGGCAGGACACAGCAGGAACACGGAACTTGGCAGGACACAGCAGGAACACGGAACTTGGTAGGACACAGCAGGAACACGGAACTTGGCAGGACACAGCAGGAACACGGAACTTGGCAGGACACAGCAGGAACACGGAACTAGGCAGGACACAGCAGGAACACGGAATTTGGCAGGACACAGCACTGAAACAAAGCGAACACTGAGCAGGGAAAAGATATCGGAATAGGGGAGCCTAGGACATAGGGACACTGACTGCAGACAGTGCACCTACAAAGCAAAGGCATCTTACCTAGGAAGACGCCGGGAAGAAATACCCGATGGGCGCCGCCATGTTGGGGCGGAGCCACCGGGTCGCGACCTCCCAGAAGGCTCTGCGATGGAGGAGACGCGACCGCGCATGTGCAGTGAGACCGGACGCCGTGAGCCGGCGAAGGAGGAAGCAGAGCGGCGCGGGACAGGATCGCTAGTGCGCCGAGGGATGAGAGAAGCCGGGTAAGTATGTGCGGCGGTCGTAACAGTACCCCCCTCCTTAGTCCCCCTCTTTTTAAGGCTGGAAAGGAATCTTTTCATGATAAGAGGAGCATTGATGTTCTCTCGAGGCTCCCAGGACCTCTCCTCAGGACCAAATCCCTCCCAATCAATCAAAAAATAAGTCTTACCCCTAAGTACCTTTTTAGCAAGAATATCTTTAACATTAAAGATTCCATCAGAAGTACAGAGCTGAGGAGAGGGAGAGGTAGCGGAGTGAAAATGATTAAAGACTGCGGGTTGTAGAAGAGACACATGGAAGGCATTGGGAATGCGCAAAGAGGCAGGTAGCTTCAACTTATAAGAGACATCATTAATGCGACTCAAGATAGGAAAAGGACCAATATAGCGAGGACCCAGTTTGCAAGAGGGAATTTTAAGCTTGATATAGCGAGAGGAGAGCCAAACTTTATCACCTGGAGAATATGGCGGAGCATCCAAACGCTTCTTGTCAGCAAACTTTTTCATATTAAGGCTAGCTCTCTCAAGAGCCACTTTGGTCTCATTCCAAATTGTAGAGAATTCCCGGGACAAGAAATCCGCTGCCGGTACCCCCGAGGAAAGAGAAACAGGAAGAGGAATGTTCGGATGTTGACCATAGACTACAAAAAAAGGAGTTTTGGAGGAAGACTCGCTGGGAAGATTGTTATATGAGAATTCGGCCCAGGGGAGAAGAGAGACCCAGTCATCTTGGTGTGCGTTGAAGAAATGTCGCAGATATGTAGTTAGAACTTGATTAACTCGCTCCACTTGTCCGTTGGACTGAGGGTGATAGGCGGAAGAGAAATCCAAGTTAACCTTTAATAGACTGCAGAGAGCTCTCCAAAAACGTGAGGTAAATTGTACTCCACGGTCTGAGACGATATGATGTGGAAAACCATGAAGACGGAAGACTTGGTGTAAAAAGATCTTTGCCAACTCTGGAGCGGAAGGCAGACCAGGCAATGCGATGAAGTGAGACATCTTAGAGAACCGATCTACAACAACCAAGATGACAGAGCAATTCGAGGAACACGGTAGATCAGTGATGAAGTCCATAGCTATATGACGCCAAGGGACGGAAGGCACAGGCAGAGGATGCAGGAGACCGGAAGGAAGCTGCCTAGGGACTTTATTCTTGGCACAAGAAGGACAAGAGGCAATGAATTTGGTGACGTCTTGTCGGAGAGATGGCCACCAGTAGTGCCGAGAGACAAGAGAAAGTGTCTTCTTGACTCCTACATGTCCTGCAATTTTGGAGGAGTGACCCCAACGTAAAACTCTCTCCTTGTCTTGATTAGCCACAAGAGTCTTGCCAGGAGGAGTTGAAATCACTCTAAGCGGAGCAAGAGTGACGATCTTCGCAGGATCAATGATGTGAGCCGGAGAATCCTCAATGTCCTGAGGCAGAAAGGATCTCGAAAGAGCATATGCTTTGACATTCTTATTTCCGGGTCGGAAATGAAGTTCAAATTGTCCGAAGAATAAAGACCATCTGGCTTGTCGTGGATTTAGACTTTGGGCAGAGTGAATATAGGCCAGATTCTTGTGGTCTGTGTAAATGGTGAATGGATGAAGAGACCCCTCAAGAAGATAACGCCATTCTTCCAAGGCTAGCTTGATAGCCAATAGTTCTTTGTCCCCTATAGAGTAGTTACGCTCAGGGGCGGAAAAGGTTTTAGAAAAAAAAACACAGGTCACCAAACGTCCGGACGAAGATTTTTGCAGAAGTACAGCTCCAGCTCCAATAGAGGATGCGTCGACCTCAAGGACAAACGGTCTATTAGCATCCGGATGATGAAGCACAGGGGCCGTGGCGAAACTTTGTTTGAGGAACAGAAAGGACTCTTCAGCCTCAGGGGTCCAAAGACTGGAGTTGACTCCCTTGCGAACTAGGGCAGAGATTGGCTTGGTCAAGGAAGAAAAATGAGGAATAAATTGTCTATAGTAATTGGCAAAGCCAAGAAAACGTTGGATGGCTTTTGTTCCAAGAGGACGAGGCCAATTCAGGACAGCAGAAACCTTCTCTGGATCCATCTCTAAGCCAGATCTTGAGACAATATATCCAAGGAAGGGAAGGGAAGATTGTTCAAAGACGCACTTCTCAATCTTAGCGAACAGATGATTCTCTCTTAACCTTTGCAGAACACGACGGACATCTCGCCTGTGAGTGGAGAGATCCGGAGAAAAGATGAGAATGTCGTCAAGGTAAACTACGACTGAGGAGTAGAGAAGATACCGAAATACATCGTTCACAAATTCCTGAAAAACCGCGGGGGCGTTGCAGAGACCAAACGGCATAACCAAGTATTCGTAGTGACCGTCACGAGTATTGAAGGCAGTCTTCCACTCATCGCCTGCACGAATACGAACCAAATTGTATGCGCCACGTAAATCTAATTTGATAAAAATTTGCGCACCCCGAAGACGGTCGAAGAGTTCCGGAATGAGTGGCAGAGGATATTTGTTCTTCACCGTGATGTTGTTTAGGCCTCGATAATCAATGCAGGGACTGAGAGTACCGTCTTTCTTCTTCACGAAAAAAAACCCTGCTCCGGCCGGAGAAGAAGACTTGCGAATGAATCCTTTAGCAAGATTTTCTTGAATGTACTCAGACATAGCTTGAGTCTCAGCAGGAGAGAGAGGATAGATTCTGCCCCTGGGCGGGTTAGTTCCAGGCACGAGATCTATTGGACAATCATAGAGACGGTGAGGCGGAAGACCCTCAGCCGGTGAGGCGGAAGACCCTCAGCCTCCTTCTTGTTGAAGACATCAGAAAAAGAGCTGTAGACACAGGGTAAGGCGGGAAGAGAATAGGAAGGAGAAGAATTAGCAGCAGACAACGTTCCCGACAAAACTCACCCCAGCGCAAGATATTGCCATTGCGCCAATCTAAAATGGGCTCGTGGTTCCGTAACCAAGGAAGACCTTAGAGCATAGGATGAGACAGGCCAGCTAAAACATAAAATGCAATTCTCTCCTTGTGCAGAGCCCCAACTTGAAGTTCCACCTCAAGTGTTACTTGAGTAATGGTCTCATGTAAAGGTTTACCATCCACAGATGCAAGAATCACAGGAGCCTCTAAGGTTTTGACTGGAACGGAGAATTTCAAAACCTCTTCCAACCTGATAAAATTCCCTGCTGCGCCCGAATCCACATACGCATCCAAAGAAATGCCCTTACCCGCAACATGCAAAAGAACGGACAAGGTAAGGGGTTGAGAGGGATCACACACACCTAGGGAGGCCTCTCTTACCTGACCTAGGCGGAGGAGTTTTCCGGACGTTCAGGGCATGAGCGCAATAAATGAGCAGCACTCCCGCAGTAAAAACATAACCCCTGAGTGCGCCTCTCTTTACGACGTTGTTCGGACATCTTAAGACGGTCCACCTGCATAGGTTCCGGTGCGGACGCCTGAGAAGAAATTCTAGGCTGTGGGCTGAGTGGCTTTCGGGTGGCAGGAGAAGGACGAAGAGATCTCCGCTCGCAGGTGCGTTCTTGGAACCGAAGGTCAATACGGGTAGCTAAGGAAATTAATTCCTCCAAAACTGTAGGGGTGTCCCGACCAGCTAACTCATCTTTTATGCGCCCAGAGAGGCCCCGCCAGAAAGCACCCACCAACGCCTCATTGTTCCAGCCCAAATCAGAGGAGAGGGTGCAGAACTGAATAGCGTACTGGCCTACGGATAGCGATCCCTGATGGAGAGAAAATGGAGCTTCAGTAGTAGAGGCCAGACATCCAGGTTCGTCAAAGACAAGACGGAAAGTCTCCAAAAATTCAGACAACCGGGAGACTAGGGGATCGTCTCGCTCCCAGAGTGGATTAACCCATGCCAAGGCGTCACCCTCCAGATGGGAAATCAAAAAAGCAACCTTGGACCGATCCGTTGGGTAATGCAGGGGCAGAAGCTCAAAGTGAAGACGGCATTGGTTTAAAAATCCACGGCAGGATTTAGGATCCCCATTGTACCGAGGCGGTTTAGCCAAGCGGGGTGGAGGGTGGGAAGCAGGAGCAGATGTAGAAGTGGCTGTCTGGATAGAAAGCAGCCGATCGTCTATTGAAGACAAATAACTAAGCATATGGGCCTGGGTGTCACGCTGCTGAGCTAACTCTTGCTGTACGCCAACGAGTAGAGCAGCGTTGCCAGGATCAGAGGGCAGGAGCGAAGACAAGCGAGAATCCATAGATTTCAAAAAGGACATTATACGGGACTGATTCTCCCGCAAAAAGAGTAGCTCTTTTTGCGCAGCAGAGGCCCCAGCGGCCTTTGCTTACTGTAGGGATTCGGACAGAAATCCGAGAGTGGACCCTCTGGGTCGTGACTCTAGAGCCCCCGGGGTCGAGCGGACCAGATGGAATCACCCCCTATACAGGGAGCGTTAGGAGCAGGACCTCGGGGGAATGGAGACACAACAGCTAGAGCCAAAGGGACGACCCAAGATAGATGGAGACTACAGAGCTATTAGAGTGGCGGGGCATAAAAGGAAAACAGGACTTAACTGAAGATGACAGGAACACAGACGATGTAGAACACGGCAGGACCACAGGACTTGGCAGGAGACGGCAGGAACACGGAACTGGGTAGGACACACAGCAGGAAGACGGAACTTGGCGGGAGACAGCAGGAACACGAAACTCGGCAGGGCACAGCAGGTACACGGAACTTGGCAGGACACAGCAGGAACACGGAACTAGGCAGGACACAGCAGGAACACGGAACTTGGCAGGACACAGCAGGAACACGGAACTTGGCAGGACACAGCAGGAACACGGAACTTGGTAGGACACAGCAGGAACACGGAACTTGGCAGGACACAGCAGGAACACGGAACTTGGCAGGACACAGCAGGAACACGGAACTAGGCAGGACACAGCAGGAACACGGAACTTGGCAGGACACAGCACTGAAACAAAGCGAACACTGAGCAGGGAAAAGATATCGGAATAGGGGAGCCTAGGACATAGGGACACTGACGGCAGACAGTGCACATACAAAGCAAAGGCGTCTTACCTAGGAAGACGCCGGGAAGAAATACCCGATGGGCGCCGCCATGTTGGGGCCGAGCCACCGGGTCGCGACCTCCCAGAAGGCTCTGCGATGGAGGAGACGCGACCGCGCATGCGCAGTGAGACCGGACGCCGTGAGCCGGCGAAGGAGGAAGCAGAGCGGCACGGGACAGGATCGCTAGTGCGCCGAGGGATGAGAGAAGCCGGGTAAGTATGTGCAGCGGTCGTAACAGTCGGGTTGCGGTCGGGTTAGCCGACTCTATGGTGCCTGCAGCTTAGGTGCTTCCTATGTGGGCTGCGGGATCTGGTAATGAAGACTGGTTCCGTAGTGCCAATAGGACAAGCCCCCCTGTAGGACTGTGGGTTTTGGTATCTCTGGCCAGCTCACGGCCTTGCGACTTTTTTTTCATGGGTACCTTCTGCTGCCTATCTGAGTTCCAGTACCATTAGCTGGTTCTTTGGAAGTCAATCTTGAATATGTCCCCCCCTGGGTTCCAGTAATGGCAGCTGGTTCCAGGCAGAGCCTTTGGCTTAGGTGCCTCCTTGTCGGTATCTGAGTTCCACCAACGTCTGCTGGTCCTTGGTAGTGCTTTCTGGCATGGGTACCTCCTGCTTAGTAACTGGGTTCCAGTACCATCAGCTGGTCCTCTGTAGTTCCATTGGCTCTTGTACCTTTGGCTACCCATCCGGGTTCCAGTACCGTCAGCTGGTTCTCAGCAGTTCCTCAGCCTTCTTGCATCTTCTGCTACATTTCCAAGTTCAAGCTTTTTTAAATGGTTTTTGGTAATCACTCTGGATCTCCCTGACGACGACCCTAAAGACGACGACCCAGAAGACCACCTCGAAGAAGACGATGACCTCGAAAACGATGACCCTGGAGACAACAACCCTGAAAACCACCCCGAAGAAGACGACGACCCCGAAAACAACGACCCTGGAGACCACGACCCTGAAGACCACCCCAAAGAAGACCAAGAAGATGACCCTGAAGAAAATAACCAAAAGGACAAAGAACAGGAAGACAACCACCACGAAGAACAAGAGACAGAAGAACAAGAAGCAGAAGAACAAGAAGCTGCAGAACAAAAAGCAGAAGAACATTAAGCATAAGGCTAAAAATCAGAGCAAAAGATATTATTTAAATTATAAGCAGAAAAAGACTAAGCAGTGTATGGGGTGAGTCCGTTCCTCCTCGTGGTGCCCCTGGAAAATACCTGCTGCTGCAGGTGAAACTGAACGCGGACAAATCCTGTTGTAAATCTTTTGTGACAGGCAGAACGGAAGGTGTAATCTTCAAACTTTTATAGATAACAACTAGAGGAATGCCTGTCACAAATAAGAATATGATGATGAAGAAGAATATGAAGAAGATGAAGAAGTGGAATATGAAGAAGAATAATTGAATAAGCAGAATATGAAGAATGTAAAAAAAAGAATAATAGGAAGAAGGTGAAGAAGAAGAAGATAAATAACGTGAAGAAGAAGTTGATGAAAAAGATGCTGCTGCTGAGGATGATGAAGGAGAAAGTGTGGGAGAAGTAAAAAAAAGAAGGTGAAGAGCATGGAAGTAGTGAAACATAAATATTTGACAAAATGTATAAAAGCTTAACATAGTCAATATATTTGTAACTCTGAACATCTTTAAAAAAAAAATGAATTCCTGCTATTCCATTTGATTGGGCTAAACCTCTATGCCTTTAATGTCTCATGCACCTCCCCAAATACATTCTACATTATTCTTAGTTGTTTTCCTTCATGTACAATTAACCTACAAGGAAAGAAAGGGTTTATTTTCATTTCGATATTTGTGTCCCCTTGACTTGCATTGGTTTCCGGTATCTGTCCGATCCAATCCGATCCGATATTTCCCGATATCGGAAGGTATTGCTCAACACTAGTAAGTATACATATGTGCATAAGCACCAACGCTTACACGTGCAAGGTTCACACACACTAATGCATGTGTTCTTATTGCTAAAAAGAGAATACTAATAGATATAAATATAAAGTGACTAATGCAACATTATTACATATACTGTATAGTGTACATATTGATACAGTGTTATCGATAAGGTTACAATTAAAAAATATCTATTTAAGTACATGTGAACATACATGTGCATGGGTGCACATGCCACGTGCACACACCCACATACACACATACAGGTCCTTCTCAAAAAATTAGCATATAGTGTTAAATTTCATTATTTACCATAATGTAATGATTACAATTAAACTTTCATATATTATAGATTCATTATCCACCAACTGAAATTTGTCAGGTCTTTTATTGTTTTAATACTGATGATTTTGGCATACAACTCCTGATAACCCAAAAAACCTGTCTCAATAAATTAGCATATCAAGAAAAGGTTCTCTAAACGACCTATTACCCTAATCTTCTGAATCAACTAATTAACTCTAAACACATGCAAAAGATACCTGAGGCTTTTATAAACTCCCTGCCTGGTTCATTACTCAAAACCCCCATCATGGGTAAGACTAGCGACCTGACAGATGTCAAGAAGGCCATCATTGACACCCTCAAGCAAGAGGGTAAGACCCAGAAAGAAATTTCTCAACAAATAGGCTGTTCCCAGAGTGCTGTATCAAGGCACCTCAATGGTAAGTCTGTTGGAAGGAAACAATGTGGCAGAAAACGCTGTACAACGAGAAGAGGAGACCGGACCCTGAGGAAGATTGTGGAGAAGGACCAATTCCAGACCTTGGGGAACCTGAGGAAGCAGTGGACTGAGTCTGGTGTGGAAACATCCAAAGCCACCGTGCACAGGCGTGTGCAGGAAATGGGCTACAGGTGCCGAAATGGGCTACAGAGAAGCAGCACTGGACTGTTGCTAAGTGGTCCCAAGTACTTTTTTCTGATGAAAGCAAATTTTGCATGTCATTCGGAAATCAAGGTGCCAGAGTCTGGAGGAAGACTGGGGAGAAGGAAATGCCAAAATGCCTGAAGTCCAGTGTCAAGTACCCACAGTCAGTGATGGTGTGGGGTGCCATGTCAGCTGCTGGTGTTGGTCCACTGTGTTTCATCAAGGGCAGGGTCAATGCAGCTAGCTATCAGGAGATTTTGAAGCACTTCATGCTTCCATCGGCTGAAATGCTTTATGGAGATGAAGATTTCATTTTTCAGCACGACCTGGCACCTGCTCACAGTGCCAAAACCACTGGTAAATGGTTTACTGACCATGGTATTACTGTGCTCAATTGGCCTGCCAACTCTCCTGACCTGAACCCCATAGAGAATCTGTGGGATATTGTGAAGAGAAAGTTGAGAGACGCAAGACCCAACACTCTGGATGAGCTTAAGGCCGCTATTGAAGCATCCTGGGCCTCCATAACATCTCAGCAGTGTCACAGGCTGATTGCCTCCATGCCACGCCGCATTGAAGCAGTCATTTCTGCCAAAGGATTCCCGACCAAGTATTGAGTGCATAACTGAACATTATTATTTGATGGTTTTTTTGTTTGTTATTAAAAAACACTTTTATTTGATTGGATGGGTGAAATATGCTAATTTATTGAGACAGGTTTTTTGGGTTATCAGGAGTTGTATGCCAAAATCATCAGTATTAAAACAATAAAAGACGTGACAAATTTCAGTTGGTGGATAATGAATCTATAATATATAAAAGTTTAATTGTAATCATTACATTATGGTAAATAATGAAATTTAACACTATATGCTAATTTTTTGAGAAGGACCTGTACACGTTCATACACACACATGCACACACACGTACAGTGCAATACACATATAAATAAAAAATGACAAAAGCACCATTACAGCGCGCAATGAAAGACATGAAACATCAAATAACAGACATATAGTCATATGTATAGGCCCCCTTGCAGATCACATGATGAATAATAACATTCTTTCCCAAATAAGACGTCTCTTCATGGTCTCTTCATAGACTTCTCAGGTGCAAACTAGTGCCGTAGCCATGGGGAACTGAAAAGTCACAGAGTGACACAGAGGAATGGGGAAAAAGAACCTGCCATCGATTGATAACCCTATCAAAAACATAAAAAATACTAAAAATAAAATAAAAATAAATAGATTAAAATCCAGATTAAAAACAGACAGAAAGCAGCACTGAAAAGAACTGGAGGGCAACCACTGAAACTTACAAACTATACTGGCAAGAAGGAAACAAAACTATTATGGTCATTGAGGCCGAGTGATGTGATGGTATCCAATTTATAAATCCACTTGGCCTTCTTTTGTGCCAACAATCTTTTCCAGTTTCCATCCCTAGATCCAATGAAAACTCTCAATCCCTTTGACGGTCAAACCATTTGGGTCACAGCCATGCGCCATCTTAAAAGGTTGTGGGATTGGTTTGAGTTTCTGGAGATCATCTTCCATAATAGCGCCATCTATATCTAGGACTTGTTCGCTTACTCTCCTACGGAGTTCCCGTTATGTCATACCAATATGACTCTCAGACTCGTATGCTAGGGAGATAGTGGTTGTTATCCATCTAGCTAATGAAGGTTTTGACGCTTTTTTCCCCCTTATTTTTACTGCCATATTGGGCAAATATATTGGTGTCCTGTCTCCACTCGCAAGTGGCTTCCAAGTAATGATTAACTGCCTGCCTAACAAAATGAGTGGAAGAATTTCTTTCAGATTTTTTGGGTGCTGGGAGAAGGAGGGGATTAATATTTCCAGATTTAAATTCCGAGAAGAGACTACTTTAGGTAAAAAAGTGGGGTTAAGTTTTAGAACTATATGATTATCAAAGATCTGAATATAGGGGTTCTGGACCGAAAGAGCCTGAATTTCTC
Organism: Ranitomeya imitator; assembly: GCF_032444005.1. NCBI lineage: Eukaryota > Metazoa > Chordata > Amphibia > Anura > Dendrobatidae > Ranitomeya > Ranitomeya imitator. The sequence goes on along the minus strand of NC_091285.1, from coordinate 276,296,056 downwards.
CTAGTCTTTTGGCTGAGGTGATAGCCACTAAAAAGACTGTCCTGAGCATAAGTTTAGCAATCTTAATGCTCTCCACCGGTTCATAAAAGGGCTTGCATTGGGCATTGAGGACTACAGGGTGGGCTATGTATATGGATACACCTAAATAAAATGGGAAAGGTTGGTGATATCAACTTCCTGATTGTGGCACACTAATATATAGGATGGGAAAAACTTTTCAAGATAGGTGGTGACCATGGTGGCCATTTTGAAGTCGGCCATTTTGGATCCAACTTTATTTTTTCCAATGGAAGAGGGTCATGTGACACATCAAACTTATTGAGAATTTTACAAGAAAAACAATGGTTTGCTTAGTTTTAAAGTAACTTTTTTCTTTCATGAGTTATTTACAAGTTACTCTTTGTTTACAGCCATTGACATGTTGCAGAGATTAACACGTGAGGAGTGGATAGAAATTGTGTTGATGTCTGGTGAACGCAGTATCCAAGTCACTGCAGCAGATTTCAATGCAAGACACCCTATGCAAGAAAACTGTCACCATTCCCATGTTATTTAAGTGTATCCATATAAATGGCCCACCCAAAAAAGTTTGCCTCATCACTGAACATAATGTTCTGTGTAAACTGAGGGTCCTGTTCCAATTTTTGTTTTGCCCATTCTGCAAATTCAGCGCACCGATCTGGGTCATCCTCATTGAGATGCTGCAGCAGCTGGATTTTGTAATGGTGCCAATTGTGAGTAGCTAATATCCGCCAAAGGGATGTTCGACTGATGCCAGATCAACGCACTGAATTTGCAGAGTATCAGGCTAGATACTACAAACTATTTTAAAGTCAGGCCACCTACTGTATGATTGTCATGACTCTGGATAGGCTGGTTCTGGTTCCTTGCTGGTCAGGTCTGGGTTAAATTAGTCCACCTCTCTTTAGTTCTTGGATGGCTATTTAATGCTGGTAGTTCCTGGGTTCTGAGTCAGTTATACTTACGTCTACTCGGTTTGAGATAGCTGACCCAGGTTATTTGTCTGCAATCCTTGGGACTCTGTGCATGTGTGCCTTGCTGTGTATGACCCGGTTTGCCCCTGACTACTGACCCTATTTTCTGTTTGGTACTTCTCTGTCTGTCCTGGTTTTCTGACCCCTTGGCTTGACTAATCTGCTGTTTTGCCCCTTGGTACCCCACTCCCGTGTGACTCCCGACACTCGGCTTGTCCTTTGACTACATCTCTGTCTTAGTACTGTGCCCTGCGTTTTTTGGTAGACCCCCTCCTCGCGCGGTAGCTCCGTCCCCATCGTCCCTGCAGTGATCACGTGACCTGCCTAGTTCAGGTCCTGTCTGCACTGCGTGCCTCATTCCTCCCTCTCCCTGTGCTCCCGCTAGGGCCCCTTAGGCTGCCTCTTTGACACCAGGCAGCATCATAACATTATAAGCGACCCAAAGCATTAAAGGAGATTCTGCACTTTTTTTTTCTTTTTTCCTTCTGATATGGATCCGCTCCAAGCTTTGTCAGATCAGGTAGCTAACCTGACCAAAATGATGCACAATCTGTCGGTGGAGCAAAGAGCTTTGGTTGCTTCTCACCGACATGTGCAATGGCAGTTGGCAGATACGGTTAGTGTGGTTCGGGGTGCCTCCTCTCCGTCTGGCAGTATGGATAGGGTGTCTCAGATGTTTCCCTTTCTTCTCCTGAACGCTCTGTAAAATTACCGGATACTTTTTCTGCAGACAAAAGTACACTGCTCAAAAAAATAAAGAGAGCACTTAATATACAGAATATAACTCCAAGTAAATCAAACTTCTGTGAAATCAAACTGTCCACTTAGGAAGCAACACTGTTTGGCAATCAATTTCACATGCTGTTGTGCAAATGGAATAGTCAACAGATGGAAATTATTGGCAATTATCAAAACACCCTCAATAAAGGAGTGGTTCTGCAGGTGGGGGCCACAGACCACATCTCAGTACCATTGCTTTCTGGCTGATGTTTTGGTCACTTTTGAACGTTGGTTGTGCTTTCACACTCATGGTAGCATGAGACGGACTCTACAACCCACACAAGTGGCTCAGATAGTGCAGCTCATCCAAGATGGCATATCAATGGGAGCTGTGACAAGAAGGTTTGCTGTGTCTGTCAGCGTAGTGTCCAGAGGCTGGTGGCGCTTCCAGGAGACAGGCCAGTACACCAGGAGATGTGCAGGGGATCATAGGAGGGCAACCACCCAGCAGCAGGACTGCTACCTCAGCCTTTGTGCAAGGAGAAACAGGAGGAGCACTGCCAGAGCCCTGCAAAATGACCTACAGCAGGCCACAAATGTGCATGTGTCTGCACAAGTGGTTAGAAACTGACTCCATCAGGATGGTCTGAGTGCCCGACGTCCACAGATGGCTGTTGTGCTCACAGCCCAACACCATGCAGGACACTTGGCATTTGCCGCAGAACACCAGGATTGTCAAATTTGCCACTGGTGCCCTGTGCTCTTCACAGATGAAAGCAGGTTCACACTGAGCACATGTGACAGACGTGACAGAGTCTGGAGATGCCGTGGAGAGCGATCCGCTGTCTGCAACATCCTTCAGCATGACCGGTTTGGCAGTGGGTCAGTAAAAGTGTGGGGTGGCATTTCTTTAGAGGGCTGCACAGCAGTCCATGTACTCACCAGAGGTAGCCTGACTGCCATTAGGTACCGAGATGAGATCCTCAGACCCCTTGTAAGACCATATGCTGGTGTGGTTGGCCCTGGGTTCCCCCTAATGCAAGACAATGCCAGACCTCATGTGGCTGGAGTGTGTCAGCAGTTCCTGCAAGATGAAGGCATTGAAGCTATGGATTGGCCCGCCTGTTCCCCAGACCTGAATCTGATAGAACACATCTGGGACATCATGTCTAGCACCATTCATCAATGTCACGTTGCACCACAGACATTAGACCAGGTCTGGGAGGAGATCCCTCAGGAGACCATCCGCCACCTCATCAGGAGCATGCCCAGGCATTCTAGGGAGGTCATACAGGCATGTGGAGGTCACACACACTAATGAGCATCATTTATTTGTCTTGAGGCATTTCCACTGAAGTTGAATCAGCCTGTAACTTCATTTTCCATTTTGATTTTGAGCATTATTCCTGTTATGATTTGGTGATTAAGAAGCGACATGTGACTAGCTCTGAGCAGGTGGTAGCTATACTGACCGCAGTCCCTAAGCTCAACACAACACTAGAAGTAGCCGTTGGGGGTACCTGACACTCCCTAGACCCCTCGACACAGCCTAAGAGCTAACTACCCCTAAAGACAGAAGCAGGAAAACTATCTTGCCTCAGAGAAAATCCCCAAAGGATAGATTAGCCCCCCCACATGTAATGACTGTGAGAGGAGAAGGAAATGACATACGTAGTATGAAACAAGATTTAGCACAGGAGGCCACTTCTAGCTAGATAGAAAAAGTACAGAAAAGAGCACTGTGCGGTCAGTAAAAAAAAACTAGAAAAAGTCCACCGCAGAGAAATGCAAAAAGTCTCCACACCTAACTAAAGGTGTGACGGGCAAACTCTGCTGCCCAGAGCTTCCAGCTAGCTGAATAGATCCATATTGATAAGCTGGACAAAAGAGCAAAAACTACAAAATGCTGATCAACAAAGTCCACAACAAGTGAACTGCAAAAAGACAAGCAAGGACTTAGCTTTGCAGAGCTGGTCAGAGTGTCAGGAAATCCAAAGAGCAATTACTCCAGGCAGGAACAATTGACAACTGGCAATGAATGAGAGAAAAGGCCAGACTAATATAGCCGAGCCAAGAAGACGATCAGTGAAAACAGCTGCAGAAGCTAAATCCAAGAAGCAGCCATACCACTCAAAACCACAGGAGGGAGCCCAAGAGCAGAACTCACAAAAATGCTACTTACAACCACCGGAGGGAGCCCAAGAGCGGAATTCACAACACATTCCAACTCCAGACCTTTGTGGAATATTAGTTGTGATTTACGTTAATAATGTTTAGGTTTTATTGTTCTCAACACATTCCACTATGCAATAATAATAATCTTTATTTTTATATAGCGCTAACATATTCAACAGCGCTTTACAGTTTGCACACATTATGACATCGCTGTCCCCGATGGGGCTCACAATCTAAATTCCCTATCAGTATGTCTTTGGAATGTGGGAAGAAACCGGAGTACCCGGAGGAAACCCACGCAAGTACGGGGAGAACATACAAACTCCTTGCAGATGTTGTCCAAGGTGGGATTAGAACCCAGGACTCCAGCGCTGCAAGGCTGCAGTGCTATCCACTGAGCCTGAATAAAGATTTACAACTGGAATATTTCATTCAGTGATATCTAGGATGTGGGATTTTAGTGTTCCCTTAATTTTTTGAGCAGGATACTGTATATACCTTAGTATACTGTAGCTACAAACTGGTGATTCTTGGTACGAAAGTTGCTCTGGGGCCGGTAAGATTTTAGTTATGCCCTTAAACGTAGCTGAACTAAAACGGGTGAGGAGAATAGTAACCAAAGTTGTAAAGGGAATGGGTGGGCTTCAGGACTAAGACAGGTTAACAAACTTGGGGTTGTTCAGTTTGAAAAAATTAAGGCTTAGGGGCTGGGTTGCCAAACGTCCAGAAATTCCAAAACAGGCAGTAAAAATCAGACACTTTTTGGCCCTGTCATTAAAAAAAATGTAAGACATCCTAGATTTTCTTAAGGTGAAGAAACTTATACAGATTATTTTGACTGTAATTATCATCATTTTACAGTTTACAGTGAATGCAGCTGATGTCTTCAAATCTAAATCATGGGCTGTAGGCGTGTCTCACTTATAACCTTAATGATGTATTCAGGGCCGTATTTAAAGTTTCTGCTGCCCTAGGCACTTTTAGTGCTGCCTTCCCCTTTGGTGAGTATGACACTATCGGCAGTGACTTTGCCATAAATCGCTGATGTGAAAGTCGCCTTTTGCAGCAGATCCGGCAGTTTTTCCGCATCTGCCATGTAACGGATCACTAACGGCAACACTGCGTTCTGCCTCGTTCATTCCCTATGGGACTTGCGAACATGTGCGGCACTTGTGGTTTTGCCGCGATCCGGCAACTGCGGTACTTGCAGCAGTGGAAAAAAACACTGCTAGCAGTGTTTTTGGGATCATCGCAAGTGCAAAACCGCAATTGCCGCACATGTCCGCAAGTAGCCATCACTACCTGTCCATGCACCTTCCTAGCTCATCCCTAACCATCCCTCCCTGACCTAAAACTACACTATAAAGCTTTAGAAAAACAATTAACTGACATATTCCTATGATAATGTGGGCTCCAGGCTACGGCGTAGACTAGGACGTGCTGTCTCCGGTTCTCCATTGTCTCTCTGTGCACACCCTCAGTCCCTGCCTCACTGCCTGTGCACAGACCTCCCTCTGCCGCACCAGGGTCAAGAATTCATTTTAGCGCCCCCCCCTCCCGAATGACATATGCAATTTGCACACTCAGTCATGTACCCATGAGCTCCTCTCCCTAATGCTCTCAATGTTCAGTGAAAAACTGAGAGAAGTGGGAAGAGAAGCTCGTTGTCACAGGACCATGAGTATGAAAGTCGCATATGAGTGAACTGTCCTTGTGACGACTACTGGAACATGCAGAGCTGAATCCTGACATCGCAGCTTCTGAATTCTCACAACTAATGCACTGCACACTTTTAGGATTCTCCCTTGCCGGTGGACAGTCATGTCAGCACAAGCATGTGATTTGTATACTTCTGGCCACATTCCGACCAGAAGTGCCCGGCCTCGCTCAGTTCATTTTCATTGACGGAGGCCACATATGTCTAGTCAGCACGTGACCGCACGTTTGTAAATCGCCAGCACGAGAGAATCCTGACAGCGTGCAGAGCACTGTGAGAAGTCAGAAGTCTGCAGTCACAAAGAATGACTGCAGACTCATCACAAACCTGGACATCCCCTTTAATGCTCCTAACAAATAAAAACATGAGTGTTAGTTAGTATCACAAAAAACATTTACATCCAGGTACCTTATAGATGACGTCGTCTCTGGAGCCGTTCTCCTTTTCTTCATCTTGTTCAGATCCCATGATGAGTTTTCTCAGCCACAGCCGGCTCCCCATCCTCTTCCCCTGCTGCGTGCATGGCTCCCCATCCTCTTCCCCTGCTGCGTGCATGGCTCCCCATCCTCTTCCCCTGCTGCGTGCATGGCTCCCTATCCTCTTCCCCTGCTGCGTGCATGGCTCCCCATCCTCTTCCCCTGCTGCGTGCATGGCTCGCCATCCTCTTCCCCTGCTGCGTGCATGGCTCCCCATCTTCTTTTCCTGCTGCGTGCATGGCTGCCCATCCTCTTCCCCTGCTGCGTGCATGGCTCCCCATCCTCTTCCCCTGCTGCGTGCATGGCTCCCCATCCTCTTTTCCTGCTGCGTGCATGGCTGCCCATCCTCTTCCCATGCTGCGTGCATGGCTCCCCGTCCTCTTCCCTTGCTGCATGCATGGCTCCCCATCCTCTTTTCCTGCTGCGTGCATCGCTGCCCATCCTCTTCCCCTGCTGCGTGCATGGCTCCCCATCCTCTTCCCCTGCTGCGTGCATGGCTCCCCATCCTCTTTTTCTGCTGCGTGCATGGCTGCCCATCCTCTTCCCCTGCTGCGTGCATGGCTCCCCATCCTCTTCCCCTGCTGCGTGCATGGCTCCCCATCCTCTTCCACTACTGCGTGCATGGCTCCCAATCCTCTTCCCCTGCTGCGTGCATGGCTCCCCATCCTCTTTTCCTGCTGCGTGCATGGCTGCCCATCCTCTTCCCCTGCTGCGTGCATGGCTCCCCATTCTCTTCCCTTGCTGCGTGCATGACTCCCCATCCTCTTCCCCTGCTGCGTGCATGGCTCCCCATCCTCTTCCCCTGCTGCGTGCATGGCTCGCCATCCTCTTCCCCTGCTGCGTGCATGGCTCCCCATCCTCTTTTCCTGCTGCGTGCATGGCTGCCCATCCTCTTCCCCTGCTGCGTGCATGGCTCCCCATCCTCTTCCCCTGCTGCATGCATGGCTCCCATCCTATTTTCCTGCTGCGTGCATGGCTGCCCATCCTCTTCCCATGCTGCGTGCATGGCTCCCCATCCTCTTCCCTTGCTGCGTGCATGGCTCCCCATCCTCTTTTCCTGCTGCGTGCATGGCTCCCCATCCTCTTTTCCTGCTGCGTGCATGGCTGCCCATCCTCTTCCCATGCTGCGTGCATGGCTCCCCATCCTCTTCCCTTGCTGCGTGCATGGCTCCCCATCCTCTTCCCCTGCTGCGTGCATGGCTCCCCATCCTCTTTTCCTGCTGCGTGCATGGCTGCCCATCCTCTTCCCCTGCTGCGTGCATGGCTCCCCATCCTCTTCCCTTGCTGCGTGCATGACTCCCCATCCTCTTCCCCTGCTGCGTGCATGGCTCCCCATCCTCTTCCCCTGCTGCGTGCATGGCTCCCCATCCTCTTCCCCTGCTGCGTGCATGGCTCGTCATCCTCTTCCCCTGCTGCGTGCATGGCTCCCCATCCTCTTCCCCTGCTGCGTGCATGGCTCCCCATCCTCTTCCCCTGCTGCGTGCATGGCTCCCCATCCTCTTCCCCTGCTGCGTGCATGGCTCCCCATCCTCTTCCCCTGCTGCGTGCATGGCTCCCCATCCTCTTCCCCTGCTGCGTGCATGGCTCGCCATCCTCTTCCCCTGCTGCGTGCATGGCTCCCCATCCTCTTTTCCTGCTGCGTGCATGGCTGCCCATCCTCTTCCCCTGCTGCGTGCATAGCTCCCCATCATCTTCCCCTGCTGCGTGCATGGCTCTCCATCCTCTTTTCCTGCTGCGTGCATGGCTGCCCATCCTCTTCCCATGCTGCATGCATGGCTCCCCATCCTCTTCCCTTGCTGCATGCATGGCTCCCCATCCTCTTCTCTTGCTGCGTGCATGACTCCCCATCCTCTTCCCCTGCTGCGTGCATGGCTCCCCATCCTCTTCCCCTGCTGCGTGCATGGCTCCCCATCCTCTTCCCCTGCTGCGTGCATGGCTCCCCATCCTCTTCCCCTGCTGCGTGCATGGCTCCCCATCCTCTTCCCCTGCTGCGTGCATGGCTCGTCATCCTCTTCCCCTGCTGCGTGCATGGCTCCCCATCCTCTTTTCCTGCTGCGTGCATGGCTGCCCATCCTCTTCCCCTGCTGCGTGCATGGCTCCCCATCCTCTTCCCCTGCTGCGTGCATGGCTCTCCATCCTCTTTTCCTGCTGCGTGCATGGCTGCCCATCCTCTTCCCATGCTGCATGCATGGCTCCCCATCCTCTTCCCTTGCTGCATGCATGGCTCCCCATCCTCTTTTCCTGCTGCGTGCATGGCTGCCCATCCTCTTCCCCTGCTGCGTGCATGGCTCCCCATCCTCTTCCCCTGCTGCGTGCATGGCTCCCCATCCTCTTTTTCTGCTGCGTGCATGGCTGCCCATCCTCTTCCCCTGCTGCGTGCATGGCTCCCCATCCTCTTCCCCTGCTGCGTGCATGGCTCCCCATCCTCTTCCCCTACTGCGTGCATGGCTCCCCATCCTCTTCCCCTGCTGCGTGCATGGCTCCCCATCCTCTTTTCCTGCTGCGTGCATGGCTGCCCATCCTCTTCCCCTGCTGCGTGCATGGCTCCCCATCCTCTTCCCTTGCTGCGTGCATGACTCCCCATCCTCTTCCCCTGCTGCGTGCATGGCTCCCCATCCTCTTCCCCTGCTGCGTGCATGGCTCCCCATCCTCTTCCCCTGCTGCGTGCATGGCTCGCCATCCTCTTCCCCTGCTGCGTGCATGGCTCGCCATCCTCTTCCCTTGCTGCGTGCATGGCTCCCCATCCTCTTCCCTTGCTGCGTGCATGGCTCCCCATCCTCTTTTCCTGCTGCGTGCATGGCTGCCCATCCTCTTCCCCTGCTGCGTGCATGGCTCCCCATCCTCTTCCCCTGCTGCGTGCATGGCTCCCCATCCTCTTTTTCTGCTGCGTGCATGGCTGCCCATCCTCTTCCTCTGCTGCGTGCATGGCTCCCCATCCTTTTCCCCTGCTGCGTGCATGGCTCGCCATCCTCTTCCCCTGCTGCGTGCATGGCTCATCATCCTCTTTTCCTGCTGCGTGCATGGCTGCCCATCCTCTTCCCCTGCTGCGTGCATGGCTCCCCATCCTCTTCCCCTGCTGCGTGCATGGCTCCCCATCCTCTTTTCCTGCTGCGTGCATGGCTGCCCATCCTCTTCCCATGCTACGTGCATGGCTCCCCATCCTCTTCCCTTGCTGCGTGCATGGCTCCCCATCCTCTTTTCCTGCTGCGTGCATGGCTGCCCATCCTCTTCCCCTGCTGCGTGCATGGCTCCCCGTCCTCTTCCCCTGCTGCGTGCATGGCTCCCCATCCTCTTTTTCTGCTGCGTGCATGGCTGCCCATCCTCTTCCCCTGCTGCGTGCATGGCTCCCCATCCTCTTCCCCTGCTGCGTGCATGGCTCCCCATCCTCTTCCCCTGCTGCGTGCATTGCTCTCCATCCTCTTCCCCTGCTGCGTGCATGGCTCCCCATCCTCTTTTCCTGCTGCATGCATGACTGCCCATCCTCTTCCCCTGCTGCGTGCATGGCTCCCCATCCTCTTCCCCTGCTGCGAGCATGGCTCCCCATCCTCTTTTCCTGCTGAGTGCATGGATGCCCATCCTCTTCACTTGCTGCCTGCATGTCTCCCTATCCTCTTCCCCTGCTGCGTGCATGGCTCCCCATCCTCTTTTCCTGCTGCGTGCATGGCTCCCCATCCTCTTCCCCTGCTGCGTGCATGGCTCCCCATCCTCTTCCCTTGCTGCGTGCATGACTCCCCATCCTCTTCCCCTGCTGCGTGCATGGCTCCCCATCCTCTTCCCCTGCTGCGTGCATGGCTTCCCATCCTCTTCCCCTGCTGCGTGCATGGCTCCCCATCCTCTTCTCCTGCTGCGTACATGGCTCCCCATCCTCTTCCCCTGCTGCGTGCATGGCTCCCCATCCTCTTCCCCTGCTGCGTGCATGGCTCCCCATCCTCTTCCCCTGCTGCGTGCATGGCTCCCCATCCTCTTCCCCTGCTGCGTGCATGGCTCCCCATCCTCTTCCCCTGCTGCGTGCATGGCTCGCCATCCTCTTCCCCTGCTGCGTGCATGGCTCCCCATCCTCTTTTCCTGCTGCGTGCATGGCTGCCCATCCTCTTCCCCTGCTGCGTGCATGGCTCCCCATCCTCTTCCCCTGCTGCGTGCATGGCTCTCCATCCTCTTTTCCTGCTGCGTGCATGGCTGCCCATCCTCTTCCCATGCTGCGTGCATGGCTCCCCATCCTCTTCCCTTGCTGCATGCATGGCTCCCCATCCTCTTCTCTTGCTGCGTGCATGACTCCCCATCCTCTTCCCCTGCTGCGTGCATGGCTCCCCATCCTCTTCCCCTGCTGCGTGCATGGCTCCCCATCCTCTTCCCCTGCTGCGTGCATGGCTCCCCATCCTCTTCCCCTGCTGCGTGCATGGCTCGCCATCCTCTTCCCCTGCTGCGTGCATGGCTCCCCATCCTCTTTTCCTGCTGCGTGCATGGCTGCCCATCCTCTTCCCCTGCTGCGTGCATGGCTCCCCATCCTCTTCCCCTGCTGCGTGCATGGCTCTCCATGCTCTTTTCCTGCTGCGTGCATGGCTGCCCATCCTCTTCCCATGCTGCATGCATGGCTCCCCATCCTCTTCCCTTGCTGCATGCATGGCTCCCCATCCTCTTTTCCTGCTGCGTGCATGGCTGCCCATCCTCTTCCCCTGCTGCGTGCATGGCTCCCCATCCTCTTCCCCTGCTGCGTGCATGGCTCCCCATCCTCTTTTTCTGCTGCGTGCATGGCTGCCCATCCTCTTCCCCTGCTGCGTGCATGGCTCCCCATCCTCTTCCCCTGCTGCGTGCATGACTCCCCATCCTCTTCCCCTACTGCGTGCATGGCTCCCCATCCTCTTCCCCTGCTGCGTGCATGGCTCCCCATCCTCTTTTCCTGCTGCGTGCATGGCTGCCCATCCTCTTCCCCTGCTGCGTGCATGGCTCCCCATCCTCTTCCCTTGCTGCGTGCATGACTCCCCATCCTCTTCCCCTGCTGCGTGCATGACTCCCCATCCTCTTCCCCTGCTGCGTGCATGGCTCCCCATCCTCTTCCCCTGCTGCGTGCATGGCTCGCCATCCTCTTCCCCTGCTGCTTGCATGGCTCGCCATCCTCTTTTCCTGCTGCGTGCATGGCTGCCCATCCTCTTCCCCTGCTGCGTGCATGGCTCCCCATCCTCTTCCCCTGCTGCGTGCATGGCTCCCCATCCTCTTTTCCTGCTGCGTGCATGGCTGCCCATCCTCTTCCCATGCTGCGTGCTTGGCTCCCCATCCTCTTCCCTTGCTGCGTGCATGGCTCCCCATCCTCTTTTCCTGCTGCGTGCATGGCTGCCCATCCTCTTCCCCTGCTGCGTGCATGGCTCCCCATCCTCTTCCCCTGCTGCGTGCATGGCTCCCCATCCTCTTTTTCTGCTGCGTGCATGGCTGCCCATCCTCTTCCTCTGCTGCGTGCATGGCTCCCCATCCTTTTCCCCTGCTGCGTGCATGGCTCGCCATCCTCTTCCCCTGCTGCGTGCATGGCTCGCCATCCTCTTTTCCTGCTGCGTGCATGGCTGCCCATCCTCTTCCCCTGCTGCGTGCATGGCTCCCCATCCTCTTCCCCTGCTGCGTGCATGGCTCCCCATCCTCTTTTCCTGCTGCGTGCATGGCTGCCCATCCTCTTCCCATGCTGCGTGCATGGCTCCCCATCCTCTTCCCTTGCTGCGTGCATGGCTCCCCATCCTCTTTTCCTGCTGCGTGCATGGCTGCCCATCCTCTTCCCCTGCTGCGTGCATGGCTCCCCGTCCTCTTCCCCTGCTGCGTGCATGGCTCCCCATCCTCTTTTTCTGCTGCGTGCATGGCTGCCCATCCTCTTCCCCTGCTGCGTGCATGGCTCCCCATCCTCTTCCCCTGCTGCGTGCATAGCTCCCCATCCTCTTCCCCTGCTGCGTGCATTGCTCTCCATCCTCTTCCCCTGCTGCGTGCATGGCTCCCCATCCTCTTTTCCTGCTGCATGCATGACTGCCCATCCTCTTCCCCTGCTGCATGCATGGCTCCCCATCCTCTTCCCCTGCTGCGAGCATGGCTCCCCATCCTCTTTTCCTGCTGAGTGCATGGATGCCCATCCTCTTCACTTGCTGCCTGCATGTCTCCCTATCCTCTTCCCCTGCTGCGTGCATGGCTCCCCATCCTCTTTTCCTGCTGCGTGCATGGCTCCCCATCCTCTTCCCCTGCTGCGTGCATGGCTCCCCATCCTCTTCCCTTGCTGCGTGCATGACTCCCCATCCTCTTCCCCTGCTGCGTGCATGGCTCCCCATCCTCTTCCCCTGCTGCGTGCATGGCTTCCCATCCTCTTCCCCTGCTGCGTGCATGGCTCCCCATCCTCTTCTCCTGCTGCGTACATGGCTCCCCATCCTCTTCCCCTGCTGCGTGCATGGCTCCCCATCCTCTTCCCCTGCTGCGTGCATGGCTCCCCATCCTCTTCCCCTGCTGCGTGCATGGCTCCCCATCCTCTTCCCCTGCTGCGTGCATGGCTCCCCATCCTCTTCCCCTGCTGCGTGCATGGCTCCCCATCCTCTTCCCCTGCTGCGTGCATGGCTCCCCATCCTCTTCCCCTGCTGCGTGCATGGCTCCCCATCCTCTTTTCCTGCTGCGTGCATGGCTCCCCATCCTCTTCCCCTGCTGCGTGCATGGCTCCCCATCCTCTTCCCCTGCTGCGTGCATGGCTCCCCATCCTCTTCCCCTGCTGCGTGCATGGCTCCCCTTCCTTTTCCCCTGCTGCGTGCATGGCTCCCCATCCTCTTCCCCTGCTGCGTGCATGGCTCCCCATCCTCTTCCCCTGCTGCGTGCATGGCTCCCCATCCTCTTCCCCTGCTGCGTGCATGGCTCCCCATCCTCTTCCTCTGCTGCGTGCATGGCTCCCCATCCTCCTCCCCTGTCATACTCACCTCTCACCGTGGCGCAGAACTTTCCGGCATCTCTGCAGCGTCTTCCTTCCTGTATGACCCCGGACTTTTATGGAAGGGAAAAAAAAAATCCTTGCTCAAGTGCGCCCCCCCGCATCCTGCCGCCCTAGGCACGTGCCCTCAAGTGCCTAGTGGCAAATACGGCCCCGGATGTATTACAATTTTTGCAATGTGTCCATAAAAAATATTATCTGTCTGTGATTTTTTGGTAAGCTGACTAGAAAAATAAAAAGTCAAGTTGGCAACCCTGCTTAGGGACAATCCTACTACAATGTCAGGACTTTCTAATGATCTTTTTATAGCTAGGCCTGCCATGGTGACAAGGGGCATCTTCTACATGTAAAGGAAAGATTAAGTCATCATCACAGATGTTGGTTCTTTAGTGTGTGAGCAGTGAATTTATGGAACTCTGCGACACAGCATGCTGTAGTGTTTGACTCACGAAAAAAGTTCAAGAAGGAAACTACCGGTAATCTGATTGCTGAATGTTTTACCTAGTATAGAGCAATTAGCCAAATGATGTTTTTGCCTATTTCTGGATCAACCTGATAGGTTGAACTCAAAAGACTTGTGTCCTCTTTCAGCCTCAAAGCATTGAGACTATGAACGCTGCATAGCTTTAAATTCTTAACCAAAGTGCTGGAAATATTTCTTGGAGATTGTCACTTTCTACAGTATTGTCGTCTTATACACATTTATTGTGCAAAAAAAATGTTTCACCAAACCATACATGTAGTCTATTGAATTAGTTCAATGTATTTAAACTGCCACAGACAACGATCCTAATTGCCCTGTTTTTGGTATCATCTTTCTGACGACAATGTTTTCTTCTAATGAGCAGTCATTTTAACCCGTAAACGACCGCTGATAAGCCTTTTAACAGAGGCAGTTTAGGGTATTTATTCCTCAGCGACACTTTTTAACGGACCTGAGGAATAAATGTATAGCGTTCCCTAGCATCGGAAAATCTCCGGGGTCTTGGCTACCCCCCGGAGAACATGATGCGGATCGGTTTTTACCATCCCCAGTTTTGTGATCGCCGTTATTCACCAAATAACAGAGATCACAATAAAAAGTTAGATTTTCTATTCATTTCTCTCTCCTCTGATATGATCTAGCATAGCATAGCATAGCATCCCTAGACCCTCCTGCTCCATCCCCTGGCCCTCCACATCATCTTCCTGGAAAAAAATGGTGGGCGCTTAAGCAGTGCACCCACCGAGATCTGCTGTTCGGCACCCGGTGATTTTTCCTATTGGTTTATTTTGATCACAGTGATCAAAATAAAAAAAAATAGTAAATCAACCCCCCTTTGTCACTTCCTTAGTTACAAAAAAATTATAAAATAAAACAATATTTTTTTTCCATTCTTTGCAATTAAGGCTAAGGTTTTGGTTAGGGTTGAAGTTAGGGTTGCGGCTAGGCTTAAAGTTGGGGAAAGGGTCAGGGTTGGGGCTCGGGTTAGGATTGGGGTTAGGGTTGGGGATTGTGGTAGGTTGGGGTTATGGTAGTGTACGGATTACGGTTGTGTTGGGGGTTAGAGTATTGTTGGGGTTACAGTTGTGTTGGGGTTACAGTTGTTGTGTTGGGGTTAGGGTGGTGTTAGGGTTGAGGTCAGGGTTTTGGTTAAGTTTAGGGTTGTGTTGAGGATATGATTGTGACTAGGGTTGAGGTTAGGGCTAGGGTTGGGGGTAAGGTTAGAGTTGGTGTTATGGTTAGGATTGGGGCTAGGGTTATGGTTCAGGCTAGAGTTAGGTTGGGACTACAGTTGTTTTGTGCTTACGGTTGTATTAGGGTTACAGATGTGTTGGGGTTAGGGTTGGGTTCGGGGTTAGGGTTGTGTTGGGAATATGGCTGTGGTTAGGGTTAGGGATGGGTTGGGGTTAGGGATAGGGTTAGGGTTGAGGCTAGGGTTAGGATTGGGGTTAGGGTTGGGGCTAGGGTTAGGATTGGGGATAGGGTTAGGTTAGTTTGTACTGGTGTTACGTTTGTGTTGGGGTTACGTTTGTGTTGGGATTACATTTGTGTTGGGGTTACGGTTGTGTTGGGGTTATGGTTGTGTTGGGGTTACGGTTGTGTTGGGGTTACGGTTGTGTTGGGGTTACGGTTGTGTTGGGGTTACGGTTGTGTTGGGGTTATGGCTGTGTTAGGGTTGCAGTTGTGTTGGGGTTAGGGTTGTGGTTAGGGTTGTATTGTGGTTATGGTTGTGGTTAGGGTTGGGATTAGAGTTAGGGGTGTGTTGAGGTTAGGTTTGGATTTAGGGCTATGTTATAGTTGGAGTTAGAATTGGGGGGGTTCCACTGTTTAGGCACATCAGGGGGCCTCCAAATGTGACATGGTGCCCACCATCTATTTCAGCTAATTTTGCATTCAAAAAGTCAAATGGTGCTCCCTCCCTTCTGAGCCCTGTCACGTGCTCAAACATTGGCTTTCCCCTAAATACCAGGCAACGGCGTACTCAGGAGAAATTGCACAACAAATTTTATGGTCCATTTTCTCCTGATTCTCTTAAAAAAGTTTGGGTCTAAAGTAAATTTTTTTTTAAATAAGTTAAATGTAATTTTTTTTCCTTCCACATCGCTTTACTTCTCGTGAAGCACCTGAAGGGTTAATAAACTTATTGAATGTGATTTTGCACACGTTGAGGGGTGCAGTTTTTAGAATGGTGTCACTTTTGGGTATTTTCTGTCATATTGACCCTTCAAAGTCACTTCAAATTTGAGGTTTTCCCTAAAAAAAATGATTTTGTTAATTTTGTTGGAAAAATGAGAACTACCTGGTTAACTTTTAACCCTTATATTGTCCTAAAATTATGTTTCCAAAAGTTGATATGTGGGAAATTTTATTTATTAACTGTTTTTGCCAAAAAAAATTTATATTGCAGAAATTTTACCACTAACATGAAGTACAATATGTCATGAAAAAACAGTCTTAGAATCAGTGGGATTTGAAGCATTCCATAGCTATAAACTCATAAAGTGACAGTGGTCAGAATTGTAAAAAAAAGCTTGGTCATTAAGTACCAAATTAGCTCCGTCACTTAGGGGTTAAGATAAGTTAATTGTAAGTAAAACTGAATTCAATGACAGAAACTCAGGAACAATGTGGCCTGGGCTTAATGTCTTCCAAGAAACTATTTTCCATTACATCACTATACTACTGACAACCTGAAACTAGCTAAGATGACCTATGTGTTGCATTAGAAATCACAATTAGTTAGACCAGAGGATGTGTTTTTTGTCTTCGGTTTGATGTGCTGCTGCCCACAGTTTCCTGTTCTTTCCTGTAGCGCACAAAAGCAGAAAATACTGTGGTCTTCCAGTCTTGTAGCCCACTCAAGTGAATGTTCGAATAAGATGCCCTTATTCATATTACTATACTAATATAGCATGACATACTTTTATGTATTTTACTCAATTTTCCAGTGTCTTTGTACCAAAACCAAGATAATAAAGGGAGTAAAATCATAAAAGATTGATATACTTTCTGTGTTTCATCAGTCCAGTCTTATCATGGTTTGGCTTAAAAACAAAATCATAAACAACTGCACTATAACTCCAGTACATGAACAAAGTGTTAAACCAAAGACGTCCTGTTAGTTTAAACCAATGTGGTCTTTATTTTCTATTCTGCTTCTTGTGCTTGAAAAAAAATTACAGTAAAACACAACCAGCAACAATTCCACAGTGAAAGTCACATACATCACATGTTTTCTATTCTTGAGTTTAAAAACCTGACCTTCTTGGTTGGTACGATTTTTTCTGCTGTGGTTGGCTAGTCATTTTTATAATATTTATATGAACAATATTTGCAAAAACATTTGCAAGAACTAATAAAGTGTCATTATTTAGTATGTTCCATCCTAGGTTTTTGCCCTTTAGGGTGTCCTTTATGGACCCAATGTGCCATTCAGCTTTGAATGTTAAAGGGACTCTTGTCAGCACAGAATGACTGCTCAAGTCCTGTCCCTCAGTGCTTCACAGTCGAGCCAATGCTGTATATATCAGTTTATAAATACTTGTTTGCAAAGTGTATGGAGCAGTACAGAACATAAATTTTGGTGTGCAGAGTGTATGTAGTATGATGGTGTACAGTATATGGATATATTGCTGTACTGAGTGTCAGATGTGTATGAAGGTGTGGAGGTGAGCATGGTATGTATACTGATTATGCATCGTGTCACAGCACTGTTGCAGGATATCCCGGGGCTAGGGGCTCCTTTCCTATCCCTAAAGCTAGAGTTGCCCTAGCTAACCCTGCACCCCGGATTACTTCTGATGTTGAAGAAGCCAGGGCCACGTGCATTGCTGAGATCCTAATTCAGCCCTTATCTGTTCTCTCCCCCACCCAGGGAAGTGGGGAGTTGTAATGTATAACAATAAACAAACTAAGCTAAGAAGGGAAGACGTTCATTGATAAATGAAAATATAAATCATAAAAATATGCACTTACAAACAACAGAGTGAAACACTGGGAAGTAAAGAAAGGAAAAACCAAACAGTAAAGAATGAGGATATGCACACAGACAAATCACCAAGGAACAGACTTCTGAACAACACACCAAATGCCTCCTCAAACAACCAACACCTTCAAATCCAGAATCAGGCAGTATGAAACTAACACTGGAAATCCTTGATTGCCAGAGTCCAAAAAATATAACAGAGGGGAGTGGCCAACACTGAGACCATCAAAGCAGGAAAGCTCCAGGAGCTCTAAAATGAACAGATTACCGTATATACTCGAGTATAAGCCGAGATTTTCAGCCCAAATTTTTGGGTTGAAAGTGCCCCTCTCGGCTTATACTCGAGTCAAGGTGGGTGGCAGGGTCGGCGGGTGAGGGGCTGAGGGCGCTGAGGTATACTTACCTAGTCCCAGCGATCCTGGCGCTGTCCCTCCCGTCCCACGGTCTTCTGTGCTGCAGCTTCTTCCCCTCTTCAGCGGTCACGTGGGAACGCTCATTAGAGAAATGAATAAGCGGCTCCACCTCCCATAGGGGTGGAGCCGCCTATTTATTTCTCTAATCAGCGGTAACGGTGACCGCTGATAGAGGAAGAAGCTGCGGCACCGAAGACAGCTGTCCGGGAGAAGGAGCCGGATGACGGGACCAGGTAAGTATGTAATATTCACCTGTCCGCGTTCCAGCCGCCGGGCGCCGCTCCATCTTCCCAGCGTCTCTGCTCTGACTGTGCAGGTCAGAAGGCGCGATGACGCATATAGTGTGCGCCGCGCCCTCTGCCTGATCAGTCAGAGCAGAGAGACGCCGGGACCGGATGCCAGAACGAGACGCCGGGAGCTGCAATCAAGAGAGGTGAGTATGTGTGTTTTTTTTTATTGCAGCAGCAGCGGCACAGATTTATGTGGAGCATCTATGGGGCAATACGAACGGTGCAGAGCACTGTATGGGGCAATATGAACGGTGCAGAGCACTGTATGGGGCAATATGAACGGTGCAGAGCACTGTATGGGGCAATA
The DNA here is from genome assembly GCF_032444005.1 of Ranitomeya imitator. Lineage (NCBI taxonomy): Eukaryota > Metazoa > Chordata > Amphibia > Anura > Dendrobatidae > Ranitomeya > Ranitomeya imitator. The sequence goes on along the minus strand of NC_091285.1, from coordinate 276,277,557 downwards.
TGAACGGTGCAGAGCACTGTATGGGGCAATATGAACGGTGCAGAGCACTGTATGGGGCAATATGAACGGTGCAGAGCACTGTATGGGGCAAAATGAACGGTGCAGAGCACTGTATGGGGCAATATGAACGGTGCAGAGCACTGTATGGCACAGCTATGGGGCAATAATGAACGGTGCAGAGCACTATATTTCACCGGTAAATGCTGCATTTCCACCCTAGGCTTATACTCAAGTCAATAAGTTTTCCCATTTTTTTGTGGCAAAATTAAGGGGGTCAGCTTATACTCGGGTCGGCTTATACTTGAGTATATACGGTAACCCTTGCCCTGCTAGCAGAAACCTGCACAGTTTAATATCATGGTGAAGTGCTTCTAAAGAATGCAGGAGTATGTGAAATCAGACACCGTGGTCTTCTTTCCCTTTTCTGTGACAGTAAACTCATGACATTAGCCACCACTTCTAAGAGGGCACTCAGGGCCATGTCTACCAGGGTGTGCCGAGTTAAAAGACCTGACCGCAAGAACATCAAATGCTCTCTTCAGGACTGTAACCCTTCCAGTGTACCAGATACTGAAGAGACCGATGAGCCAAGTGAGAATAAATGATCTTAGCTATCTGAAATTCCCATCAACAATAATCGGGGATGGAGGTGGTGTTGATGGTTCAGAGGACACAATGTATTGTTTCACCAGTAGAGACTGGTGAAACACATTATGAATCTTAAAAGTGGGTGCCAAAGCAACGCAGAATGCTACAGGATTGACGATGGCCACAATCTTATAAGGACCAATGAACCTGAGACCCATTTCCAAGAAGGAACCTTCAACTTAATGTTCCCCGAAGACAAGCACACCAAATCACCAAGACACAGGCCTGGACCCATTACACGTCTCTGATTAGCCACACACTTATATTTAGACCACATTTTCTTCAAATTATTCAGAACCCATTGACACACAGAAAACTGTTCCTCTTCAGGTATTCCTCAAGAATGCTTTCTATTAAAAGAGCAGAACTGAGGATGAAATACATATGACTAGAAGAACAGTGACTTAACAGTACACTTATGACAACAGTTATTCACCTCAAGTTCAGCTAGAGATTAGTAAGTAACCCAATGCTCCTGATTCTCAAACACAAAATACATAAGGTAAGTCTCAAGATTCTGGTCAACATGTTCAGTTTGCCCATTAGATTTTGGATGAAAGACTAAAGAAAATGACAGATCCCTGTTATGACCTGGTGGTTAGGACAATAATGGACCAGGTGGAAAAGAGCACACGGAAAGACCTGATAGTTAATAATAATACAGGACAAGCTCTGGGACGTGGGAACTCTGCTGACCGCAATCCCTAATCCTATCACACACACTAGAAATAGCCGTGGATTGCTCCTAACGCTCCCTATGCAACTCGTCACAGCCTAAGAACTAGCTAGCCCTAAAGATAGAAAAATAAAGCCTACCTTGCCTCAGAGAAATTCCCCAAAGGAAAAGGCAGCCCCCCACATATAATGACTGTGAGTTAAGATGAAAATCACAAACACAGAGATGAAATAGATTTAGCAAAGAGAGGCCCGACTTACTGAACAGACAGAGGATAGGAAAGGTGACTTTGCGGTCAGCACAAAAACTACAAAAAAAACCACGCAGAGGGCGCAAAAGACCCTCCGCACCGACTCACGGTGCGGAGGCGCTCCCTCTGCGTCCCAGAGCTTCCAGCAAGCAAGACAAAAATCAAAATAGCCAGCTGGACAGAAAAATAGCAAACAAGAGAAAAACAAGCAGGAACTTAGCTTCTGCTGGAGAAGACAGGTCACAAGAACGATCCAGGAGCGAACAGACCAATACTGGAACATTGACAGGTGGCATGGAGCAATGATCTAAGTGAGGTTAAATAGAGCAGCCAGCTAACGAATTAACCTCGTCACCTGTGGAAGGAAACTCAGAAGCCGCAGCCCCACTCACAACCACCAGAGGAAGCCCATGGACAGAACCAGCCGAAGTACCATTCATGACCACAGGAGGGAGCTTGACAACAGAATTCACAACAGATCCCCAAATGAGTGCAAAATGGTTTCCAAAATTTGGAAATAAATTGCACCCCCGGGTCAGAAATAATATCGGTAGGAAACCCATGTAATTTCATGATTTCTTTGATAAAAATTTTCACCAAAGTTGGCGTTAGGTAAAGCGGGTGGCACAATGAAATGAGACTGTATTACTTGCAGATACAGGTAAATCAGTGATGAAATCTATTTAAAATGTGTCCAAGGTCTACTGAGAAAATCCAATGGTTGGACAGGCCCAGACATATGAGTATAAGGGGTCTTGGAACGCAGACAAACACTGCAGGCAGCTACATAAACCAGGGAATGTGTGGGGGAGTCTTCATTCAAATAAACTTTTTTTTCCTGAGTGTGTCTTGTTATTTTTAAATACAGGGATGGTATGACCGACCGACATCTTTTGAGAGACAGGGAGATCCGAAATAAAATCCATGGAAATATGCGTCCAGGGCCTCTTCGGGACCGGCAAGGGCAAAAGCAACCCACTGGCACGAGAACAGCAGGGCTTAGCCCGAGCACAAGTCCCACAGGACTGCACAAAAGAACGCACATCCCGTGACAAAGACGGCCACCAAAAGGATCTAGCCACCAAATCTCTGGTACCAAAGATTCCAGGATGACCAGCCAACACCGAACAATGAACCTCAGAGATAACTCTACTAGTCCATTTATCAGGGACAAACAGTTTCTCCGCTGGGCAACGGTCAGGTCTATCAGCCTGAAATTTTTGCAGCACCCGCCGCAAATCAGGGGAGAAGGCAGACAAAATTACCCCTTCTCTGAGAATACCCGCCGGCTCAGGAACACCCGGAGAGTCGGGCACAAAACTCCTTGACAGGGCATCAGCCTTCACATTCTTAGAGCCCGGAAGGTACGAAACCACAAAATCAAAACGGGAGAAAAATAGCGACCAACGAGCCTGTCTAGGATTCAACCGTTTGGCAGACTCGAGATAAGTCAAATTCTTGTGATCCGTCAAGACCACCACGCGATGCTTGGCTCCTTCAAGACAATGACGCCACTCCTCGAATGCCCACTTCATGGCCAACAACTTTCGATTGCCAACATCATAATTGCGCTCAGCAGGCGAAAACTTTCTAGAAAAGAAGGCACATGGTTTCATCACCGAGCCATCAGAACTTCTTTGCGACAAAACAGCCCCTGCTCCAATCTCAGAAGCATCAACCTCGACCTGAAATGGGAGCGAAACATCTGGCTGGCATAACACAGGGGCAGAAGAAAAACGACGCTTCAACTCCTGAAAAGCTTCCACAGCCGCAGAAGACCAATTGACCACATCAGCACCCTTCTTGGTCAAATCAGTCAACGGTTTAGCAACACTAGAAAACTTACTGATGAAGCGACGATAAAAATTAGCAAAGCCCAGGAACTTTTGCAGACTCTTCACAGATGTCGGCTGAGTCCAATCATAAATGGCCTGGACTTTAACAGGGTCCATCTCGATAGTAGAAGGGGAAAAAATGAACCCCAAAAATGAAACCTTCTGAACTCCAAAGAGACACTTTGACCCCTTCACAAACAAAGAATTTAGCACGAAGGACCTGGAACACCATTCTGACCTGCTTCACGTGAGACTCCCAATCATCCGAGAAGACCAAAATATCATCCAAATATACAATCAGGAATTTATCCAGGTACTCTCGGAAGATGTCATGCATAAAGGACTGAAATACTGATGGAGCATTGGAAAGCCCGAATGGCATAACCAGGTACTCAAAATGGCCCTCGGGCGTATTAAATGCCGTTTTCCATTCATCGCCCTGTTTAATATGCACAAGATTATATGCCCCTTGAAGATCTATCTTGGTGAACCAACTAGCCCCTTTAATACGAGCAAACAAATCAGACAGCAGCGGCAAAGGATACTGAAACCTGACTGTAATTTTATTAAGAAGGCGGTAATCAATACAAGGTCTCAAAGAACCATCCTTCTTGGCCACAAAAAAGAACCCTGCTCCTAACGGTGATGACGACGGGCGAATATGACCTTTCTCCAAGAATTCCTTTATATAACTCCGCATAGTGGCATGTTCTGGCACAGATAAATTGAACAGTCGGCCCTTAGGAAACTTACTACCAGGAATCAAATTAATAGCACAATCGCAATCCCTATGAGGAGGTAGGGCACTGGATTTGGGCTCATCAAATACATCCCGGTAATCCGACAAAAACTCCGGGACCTCAGAAGGGGTGGATGATGAAATAGACAAAAATGGAACATCACCATGTACCCCCTGACAACCCCAGCTGGACACAGACATAGATTTCCAATCCAATACTGGATTATGGACCTGTAGCCATGGCAACCCCAAAACGACCACATCATGCAGATTATGCAACACCAAAAAGCGAATATCCTCCTGATGTGCAGGAGCCATGCACATGGTCAATTGGGTCCAGGACTGAGGCTTATTCTTGGCCAAAGGCGTAGCATCAATTCTTCTCAATGGAATAGGACACTGCAAGGGCTCCAAGAAAAAACCACAGCGCCTAGCAAACTCCAAGTCCATCAAATTCAGGGCAGCGCCTGAATCCACAAATGCCATAACAGAATAGGATGACAAAGAGCAAATCAGAGTAACGGACAAAAGAAATTTCGACTGTACCATACCAATGGTGGCAGACCTAGCGAACCGCTTAGTGCGCTTAGGACAATCGGAGATAGCATGAGTGGAATCACCACAGTAAAAACACAGCCCATTCCGACGTCTGTGTTCTTGCCATTCAGCTTTGGTCAAAGTCCTATCACATTGCATAGGCTCAGGTCTATGCTCAGATAATACCGCCAAATGGTGCACAGCTTTACGCTCACGCAAGCGTCGATCGATCTGAATGGCCAAAGACATAGACTCATTCAGACCAGCAGGCATGGGAAATCCCACCATGACATCCTTAAGGGCTTCAGAGAGACCCTTTCTGAAAATTGCTGCCAGGGCACATTCATTCCACTGAGTGAGTACAGACCACTTCCTAAACTTCTGACAATATATCTCTACCTCATCCTGACCCTGACACAGAGCCAGCAAGATTTTCTCTGCCTGATCCACTGAATTTGGTTCATCATAAAGCATTCCAAGCGCCAGAAAAAACGCACCAACATCACGCAATGCCGGATCTCCTGGCGCAAGGGAAAATACCCAGTCTTGAGGGTCGCCACGTAACAAAGAAATAATGATTTTCACTTGTTGAACAGGGTCACCTGAAGAGCGAGGTTTCAAAGCAAGAAACAATTTAGAATTATTTTTGAAATTCAGAAACTTAGATCTATCCCCAAAAAACAAATCAGGAATTGGAATCCTAGGCTCTGACATCGGATTCTGAACCACAAAATCTTGAATGTTTTGTACCCTTGCAGTGAGATTATCCATCCAAGAGGACAGACCTTGAATGTCCATATCCACACCTGTATCCTGAACCACCCAGAGGTCTAGGGGAAAAGAAAGGCAAAACACAGTGCAAAGAAAAAAAAATGGTCTCAGAACTTCTCTTATCCCTCTATTGAGATGCATTAATACTTTTGGCCACCTGTACTGTTATGACCTGGTGGTTAGGACAATAATGGACCAGGTGGAAAAGAGCACACGGAAAGACCTGATAGTTAATAATAATACAGGACAAGCTCTGGGACGTGGGAACTCTGCTGACCGCAATCCCTAATCCTATCACACACACTAGAAATAGCCGTGGATTGCTCCTAACGCTCCCTATGCAACTCGTCACAGCCTAAGAACTAGCTAGCCCTAAAGATAGAAAAATAAAGCCTACCTTGCCTCAGAGAAATTCCCCAAAGGAAAAGGCAGCCCCCCACATATAATGACTGTGAGTTAAGATGAAAATCACAAACCCAGAGATGAAATAGATTTAGCAAAGAGAGGCCCGACTTACTGAACAGACAGAGGATAGGAAAGGTGACTTTGCGGTCAGCACAAAAACTACAAAAAAAACCACGCAGAGGGCGCAAAAGACCCTCCGCACCGACTCACGGTGCGGAGGCGCTCCCTCTGCGTCCCAGAGCTTCCAGCAAGCAAGACAAAAATCAAAATAGCAAGCTGGACAGAAAAGTAGCAAACAAGAGAAAAACAAGCAGGAACTTAGCTTCTGCTGGAGAAGACAGGTCACAAGAACGATCCAGGAGCGAACAGTCCAATACTGGAACATTGACAGGTGGCATGGAGCAATGATCTAAGTGGAGTTAAATAGAGCAGCCAGCTAACTAATTAACCTCGTCACCTGTGGAAGGAAACTCAGAAGCCGCAGCCCCACTCACAACCACCAGAGGAAGCCCATGGACAGAACCAGCCGAAGTACCATTCATGACCACAGGAGGGAGCTTGACAACAGAATTCACAACAGATCCCCAAATGAGTGCAAAATGGTTTCCAAAATTTGGAAATAAATTGCACCCCCTGGTCAGAAACAATATCGGTAGGAAACCCATGTAATTTCATGATTTCTTTGATAAAAATTTTCACCAAAGTTGGCGTTGGGTAAAGCGGGTGGCACAATGAAATGAGACTGTATTACTTGCAGATACAGGTAAATCAGTGATGAAATCTATTTAAAATGTGTCCAAGGTCTACTGAGAAAATCCAATGGTTGGACAGGCCCAGACATATGAGTATAAGGGGTCTTGGAACGCAGACAAACACTGCAGGCAGCTACATAAACCAAGGAATGTGTGGGGGAGTCTTCATTCAAATAAACTTTATTTTCCTGAGTGTGTCTTGTTATTTTTAAATACAGGGATGGTAAAGGGGGTGTCTGAGAGATGTATAACCATTACTAACCCTTAAAATTGATGCCAGCTGACACCAGAATCTAATGGATGCTCCATTTTTGGGGCAGTTGAGGGTTAGTCATATTAGGCTGGGTAAGGGCCAATATCTGTGGACCTTCCCTATTAATATCAGCCCTCAGTTGTCTGTTTTGCCATAGTTGGTTATTAAACATAGGGGGTGAACCCATGTCATTTTTTGGGATCCCCTCATTTTTAACAACCCTCAAAGGCAAAGTAGACAGCTACAGGTTGATACTAATAGGCTGGGAACTTCCATAGATATTGGCCCTTTCCCCAGCATAATAAGACCAGCTCACAGTTGCCTTCTTTCCCCTGGCTGGTTATTAAAAATATGGCAGACCCCACTTCATTTTTTTCATTTATTTATTTATTAACACTCAAGGCACTGCTGCACTCCTCCACTTGGACCTCCATCTGCTGGTTCAAGGATATTATTTTTTATATATTTTTTCTATGATATTTCCTATGTTATTTTAAGTACTTTACCAATCCACATTTGTTTGCAGGGCAATTGTCTTGCTCTTACCCCCATTTTGCTTTCTTCTGTAGCCCTCCTAGCCCTTACTATGACCATTTTACAGCACCAAAGTTACAGTCCCCATTGATTTAGATGGCGATTGAGGTCAAGTTTTGGTATCCGAATCGAACTTTGGACTAAAGTTCAGTCATACCTGATGAACTCGAACTTCCATGGGTCCGCTCATCCCTACCCACAGGCCCCAATGCATTATGATGGCCCTCACAGTCCCTCATACAGTATGATGGCCCTTACAGTTCCTCATAGAGTATGATGTACCCCACAGCCCTCCAATAGAGCATGATGTCCTCCACAGCCCCAACATATAATATTATGATCCATACAACCTCCCACAAAGAATGATGTCCTCCACAGCCCTCCATACAGTATTATGCCCCACCATTTGACTCCCATACCAAATAAAATAAAAGTTAAAAAAAATCATACTCAGCTAATCCTGATTCCCAGCCTCCATCTCCTTTTCCGTCTCCTCTTCCGCCCTTTCTAGTAATGGGCTGGCATCAGCCTCTAACAGGCCATAATCCAGAAACATCCTGCAACTTGCCTAAGTAGCTAGCGGAACAGGGAGCTTCTTTATCCTTGTCCCGGCACTCACATCTTCAATTGTACTGGCATCTAAAGGGTAAGCTCACACGGGACTTTTTTGCTGCATATTTTTGCTGCGTTTTTTAATGCGAATTTTCAGCTGCTTTTTACAGTACCAGTAAAGCCTATGAGATTTCAGAAATCTCATGCACACACATTGGTTTTTTGTTTGATCAGTATTTTGTGCTTTGCTGCGTTTTTTTGACATAGGGCATGTCGCTTCTTTCAGCGTTTTTGCTGCGTTTTTTCACCCATTGACTTGAAAGGGTGTTGAAAAAAACGCAGCAAAAACGCAGGTATCATTATTTGCTGCGTTTTTGCTGCTGAAAATCCAAGGACATTAGCCTGAAAAAAGAGAAAAAACGCAGAAAACACGCACCCAATACGCACCAAAAACGCACCTAAATTAGCATAAAAAATGCAGCAAAAATACGCAGCAAAAAATTCCTGTGGGAACTTACCCTAAAGACTCTAATTCAATTGAATGCATGAATGCAAGGAGGTTATGACAGCCAGAGCACAGGCATAGAAAACCGTGAATGTTACTAGTGACTCAATAACACTATTCAACAGCGTGCCCACGCCCTGGCCATCACTTTGGTGAATTCCAGAGCCTGAAGCAGGTTTGCCAACAGTCCTGAAATTTCAGTCCATAAAAAGTCGTCTGTGATTTTTTTTTTTAAGCTAAAGAAACTTAGGATAGATAATTTTAACTAATTTAATTTTATTAGTTGGTGTCACATGCAATGTTGAATATTTCATGGCTTTCGTATTAAAATGGATGGAAAGAGGTTGTCTTGGGGCACATTTTGAAGCCATTGTCATGGGTGGCATAAGTGCTTGTCCCAACTCTGCATATAAGTATTACATTTAAATATATAGTATATTAGATTTACTGATACAGAAAACGTATTATTACACAACTGCCAGTATTTGCTATAACCACTTGGTGGAGACAAAGTATCATTTTTTAATTTAACAAGACCACACAACTACCTGTTCATCATATGGAATATGAAGTATAAGATAAGATTAAGTAATTGCCATGCTTTTAAATATTCACTTCAGGTTGTACAGGTGAAGTGCCATTTGATTTCTAGAATTGTAAGGCAAAATAAGAGAGGTGGGCCCATAATCCCTATTTTCAAGTTTAAATAACTGTGAGGGTCCTATCTAAATAAAGATAAAATATAACCTTTATTGTAACCATTAAAATTGAATCTGGACAATCCACATTAGTGACGCAAATAACCAAAACATAAAGTGCGCATGCTTAACATTGCTCAATATTAAAAAAAAACGGTTTGGTCTCACCCAATCTCGTTGTCCCATATCGAATCCATCATGAACAGGAGAAAAATATGTACCTATTTGTATTTGATGACGGGCGGAGGAGGATATCTATTCTTCCCTGTCGTGCTACTGCGTTGCTCCCGTCCTGACAAGTCCCCAAGGTATATGCACCTATAAATCTAATGTATTTTTATAGGAATTTATGTGATATAGCCACAGAAAGCAGTAAGTATTTGTGAAGATTAAAGAAAATGATACATGGTTTTCTAAATTCTATAAAAATATAAATCTGAAAATTGTGACGTGCCTCTGTATTCAGCGCAGCTGAGTCAATTCTTTTGTAGGATCACCTTTCTTTTTTGGGGTATGCCTGTACCAGTTTTGCACATCTAAGGCCTCAAATGTTTGCTCAATTTACTAATTATGTGACTTCTGTAGGTAATTGGTCCCTCAGGATTTTATTTAGGGGTATCGGGCTACAGGGTGTTGAATACAAATGCACCTTACAATTTTCAGATTTATATTGTTTAAATATTTACAAAACCATGTATCATTTCCTTTATAATTCACAAATACTTGCTACTTTGTGTTGGTATATCATATAAAATCCCAATAAAATACATTTATGTTTGTGGATGTAATGTGAAAAAAGTCTAAAAGTTCACTGTATATGAATATGTTTTCAAGGCACTGTAGGGTGCTTATAATGGGCTATGGGTGCCCCATACTGTATGTAAGGGACCGTGGTGACACCATGCTGTATATAGGGAGCTGTGGAGGCCGTATATTACATATAATAACTTGTGGCTATGGGGCAATCATACTGTAAATATAGGATTGTCGGTGCCACATACTGTGGAGGAGATTATACTGTATATAAGGGGCTGTTGGAGACATCATACTTTATTTAGGGAAGCAGTAGGAACATTGCACTGTATACAGGGTGCTCTAAGGGCCTCAGGGTGCTGTGAAAGTATCATACTTTATATCGGGGGTTGTGGAGCCCCAATATAATGTATAGGAAACTGTGGGGACATTATCTGATAATAGGAAGCTGTGTGGGCCTCATACTGTATAAAGAGGCATGTGGAAGACATTACACTGTATATAGGAAGTTGTGGGGCCATCATATTGTATATAGCCACCGGCAAAGCCCTGAGAGCCCTACCTGAGTGCTACTCAGTCACAGATCTGGCATGCCCACCCAAGCACTGCTTTAAGAGCTTTACCCAGACACAGCTTTGAGAGCCCTACCCAGGCACCACTATGACAGCCCTACCCAGGCACAGCTCTAACAGCCCAACCTAGGCAAAGTTCTGACAGCCCTACCCAGGCACAGCTTGGAGAGCCCTACGCAGACAGCTATGACAGCTCCACCTAGACACAGCTGTAACAAATGGTTGCAATAATGAATCTAAACAAGTCTAAACACAGATCACTCATCATCTATGACAACTTCCAGACTATTTTACAGATTGGTACAGCACAAGACCTAAAAACAGACACGACCATGGAAAAATGTGTTTAGACATCCAGCCAGAAAACAAAATAGGTAAGCATTTTCATAAACATGATGAAATGAATTTAAACTAAGTAATCTTTGAATGGTTGCATTTAATGATGGGCAAACTCGTGGATGTTCGAGTTCTGCCGAACATCTAAAAAAAAGTTCAGTTCGGATACCAGAATAGTACCCAAACCCAGAACCCATTCAAATGAATGGCAGGGCTGAACATCCATTGTTTGCCACACTGTCATCTGCATGGCAGCACAGCAAACATGAGCTAAGCTGAGTGATCATTACCACCGTGTGAGCAGCAGCTGTGACCGGCAGTCAAAAGGTTACCGCCAGTCAAAGACATCGTCTGAAGTGAGAGTACTACTCTCATCAGCGTACGCCTGCTGTCGCTGGCGTAGATGCATCTCCTGGAGGAGTCCGTGTTCGAAGTCTGTGCATGGACACTAGGTGGATGAGTGTGGTGCCATGTCGGCAGTTGTGTGGGCCACCTTCTCCCACTCCCCATACCTCCCTGGGCCAATTTGGACAGAGGGTGTCTGTGTAAAACTGTGCCAAGCACACCTTACGTGTCCCTAGGGGGTGCGGAACGTCATGTTGATGAAAGTGAAGAGACTGTACCACGTAATCCCTCTAACGTTAGAGTGATGTCAGGCAGGGAGGTGAGGTGCGGGTTCATCACTGCCAGTTGTAATCTTCTTTGTCTTTTTCACATTATTAATTTCTGAGCTACAGCTTACTGTGTGTAATACTATACTTTGCCTGACGACAGTCCACTTACAGCACTTTCAGTGAAACTTTGCTTTGTAACTTCTCTCTTAGTTACATAAAGTTGTTGAAGAACAGTTTCTTAATATTATGTAACGATTCCATAGTAAAAGGTCATGAATACTGAATTAAAGTGGATGTCCAAAGTAATGAAAAACTGCAAAAATACTCACCCTTTTCTTCAGCAGTTCCAATGCTGTTTTTTTGATGCTATCCACTTATCTTCTAGGTTTGCTATTGTCACAGTCCGTATACCCCACATAACATCTGCAGTCAATCATTGGCCTCACCCATTGTTATTATTATTATTATTATTTATTGTTATAGCGCCATTTATTCCATGCCGCTTTACATGTGAGGAGGGGTATACATAATAAAAATAAGTACAATAATCTTAAACAATACAAGTCATAACTGGTACAGGAGGAGTGAGGACCCTGCCCGCGAAGGCTCACAATCTACAAGGGATGGGTGAGGACACAGTAGGCGAGGATAGAGCTGGTCATGCAGCGGTTTGGTCGATCGGTGGTTACTGCAGGTTGTAGGCTTGTCGGAAGAGATGGGTCTTCAGGTTCTTTTTGAAGGTTTCGATGGTGGTCGAGAGTCTTATGTGTTGTGGTAGAGGGTTCCAGAGTAGGGGTGATACGCGAGAGAAATCTTGTATACGATTGTGGGAAGAGGAGATAAGAGGGGAGTAGAGTAGGAGATCTTGTGAGGATCGGAGGTTGCGTGTAGGTAAGTACCGGGAGACGAGGTCACAGATGTATGGAGGAGACAGGTTGTGGATGGCTTTGTACGTCATGGTTAGGGTTTTGTAGTGGAGTCTCTGGGCAATGGGGAGCCAGTGAAGGGATTGACAGAGGGGAGAGGTCGGGGAATAGCGGGGGGACAGGTGGATTAGTCGGGCAGCATTGTTGACCATTTATTGGCGCATAATTCCCATTGAGTAGACAAAGTGTGACATCTGCAGCCAATGTAAACAGAAGATGAAAACTAAGTATAAGAAGCATAGCTCTCAAACAGCTAGGAGTAAAAGGCTAGTATATTTTATTATTTTACATTCATTTGTTCCTGTGTGCAACTTTCACATTAGAGAATTTCTTTAACCCCTTTACATCTAAAAGTAGTTTGCACATTAATGACCAGGCCAATTTTTACAATTCTGACTACAGTCACTTTATGAGGTAATAACTCTGGAACGTTTCAATGGATCCCATTGATTCTGAATTTTTTTCGTGACATATTGTACTTCATTATAGTGGTTAAAAAATGTTGGTATGACTTGCGTTTATTTGTGAAAAAAATGGAAATTTGGTGAAAATTTTAAAAATTTTGCAATTTTCCAAATTTGAATTTTCATGCCCTTAAGTCATGGAGATATGTCACATAAAATAGTTAATAGGTAACATTTCCCACATGTCTACTTTATATCAGCACAATTATGGAACCCAATTTTTTTTGTTAGGAAGTTATAAGGGTTAAAAGTTGGCCAACAATTTTTCATTTTTCCAACAAAATTTACAAAATTTTACAAAATTTACAAAGCCATTTTTTTAGGGACTACATCACATTTGAAGTCACTTTGAGGGGTCTATATGACAGAAAATACCCCAAAGTGACACCATTCTAAAAACAACAGTCCTCATGGTGCTCAAAATCACATTCAAGATGTTTATTAACCCTTCAGGTGCTTCACAGGAATTTTTGGAATGTGGGACAAAAATGAACATTTAACTTTTTTCACACAAAATTTACTTCAGATCCAATTTTTTTTATTTTGACAAAGGTAACAGGAAAAAAAGGAACCCCAAAATTTGTTGTGTATTTTCTGATGAGCATGCTGATACCCCATATGAGGGATAAACCACTGTTTGGGTGCACGGCAGAGCTTGGAAGGGAAGGAGCGCCATTTGACTTTTTGAATGCAAAATTTGAAAGAACAATAAGCAATGTCACGTTTGGAGAGCTTCTGACGTGCCTAAACAGTGAAAATGCCCAACAAGTGACACCACCTTGTAAACTAGATCCCTTCAGGGAACTGATCTAGATGTGTGGTGAGCACATTGAACCCTCAGGTGCTTCACAGAAGTTTAGAACGTTAAGTCATAAAAATAAAAATAATTTTCCCCACAAATATGTTTTTAGCCCCAAATATTGCATTTTTGTAAGGGTAACAGGAGAAATTGCAGCATATAATTTGTTGTGCAATTTCTCCTGAGTATTTCGATACCCCCTATACGGGAGGAAGCAACTTTTTGTGCGCACGGCAGGGCTCGGAAGGGAAGGAGTGTCATTTGGCTTTATGAATGTAAAATCTCCAGAAATCATTAGCGGACACCATGTCCCGTTTGCAGAGCCCCTGATGTGCCTAAACAGTGGAAACCCCCACAAGTGACCACATTTTGGAAATGAGACCCCTCATGGAATGTATTTAGATGTGTGGTGAGCACCTTGAACCCCAAGGTGCTTCACAGAAGTTTAGAACATTGAGCCGTGAAAATAATAAAATCCCATTTTCCTCCTAAAAATGTTGTTTTAGCCCCAAATACTGATTTTCATAAGGGTAACAGGAGAAATTGCATCAGGCAATTTGTTGTGCAATTTCTCCTGAGTACGCCGATACCCCATATGTGGGAGAATACTACTTTTGAGGCACAGTACAAAGCTCTTAAGGGAAGAGGCGCCATATTGGAGTTCAGATTTTGCTGGAATGGTTTGAGGGTGCCATGTCACATTGGCAGAGCCCCTGAGGTGTGAGAACAACAGAAAGGCCCTATACATGAACTCATTTTACAAGCTACCCTCCATAATGAATCACATTTTTACCACTAAAATGTTGTTTTAGCCCCAAGTTTTTAACATTTCTAAGGGCTAATAGGAAATTTGTGTACAACAAACTGAGGTTTATTTTTCCTGAGTGCACCAACACTACACATGTAATTGGGAGATATACTTCAAAGCTCAGAAGGCAAGGAGCACCAGATTTTACTGTTATGGTTTGCAGGGGCCATCACCCACTGGCAGAGCTCCTGAGGTGCCTGAACAGCAGAACCCCCATAACTGACCCCGTTTTGCAAACTATACTTCTCAATGAATTCATTTAGGAGTGCAGGGGTCATATTGACACCACGGGTGTGTCACAGAATTTTATACCATTGGGAAGTGAAGAAAAAATAACTATATTTTTACCACCAAAATTTGTTTAAGCCCAGATTTTACATTTTCACACAAGAAGTGGGTAAAAATGGCACCAAATTTTTTCCCACAATTTCTACTGAAAGTGGCAATACCCCTTATGTGGCTGTACAGTACTACTTAGCCATATGGAAAGACTCGGGACGAATGCCTCCTGGAGTGGAGATGTTCCTAAAACAGTTTGCAGACTCCATATACAGAGCCCCTAATTGCTAGAAGAGCAGAATCCCCCCCCTCAAGTCACCAAATTTTGGAAACTATACGCTTTGAGGAATTTATCTACAGGTGTAGTAACAATTTTGATTTCATGGGTATTTTTCAGAAACAAGCAGCAATGATTTTGCTGAAAATTGTAGTGACCAGTACATTGCAGTCACCAGTACATTATGCCCAACCTGTGCTTCTGAAGGCATGAACCCGTAAGTTAAGTGGGCTCTCATCGCTTTAGAAATACCAAACATGGATGCAATATGTGGTTTAGGTACACTGTGGGGCTCAGAAGGGAGGAGGCATTTGGATTTCGGAGAGGAAAATTTGCTGAATTTCTTTTGAGGGGTGGGGAGTCATTTTGCTTTTCCAGAGCCTTTGTGCTACCAATGTGAAAGCCCCCTATATTTCCCTGAACAGATGACAGACCTGAGTGAGGACTTGCTTTTTTTTATGGACTGAGTTGAAGTTTTTATTGGGAACATTTTATATAACGTTTAGGATCACATTTATTTACGCTGACCACTTACTTTGGGGTTTCAATCTAAATCTCTGAGTGACATGATTCATATGAAACCCCCAAAGGATCCATTCACTATAATGAGGCAGCAGAGTTACTCTGGACTCCATCCGACCTCTGTTCAGCGGTGTCCTTCTTTTCAGAAGTGCACAAAACTGTGACAGATGCACCTTTATGCAATCCTAAAACGACAGACATCGCCGGATCACAGACCAGACAGCATCCACAGTGTCTCTATCAAAGCAATCTGGGCTTCCATAACACCTCAGCAGTGCCACAAGCTGATCGCCGCCATGCCACGCCGCATTGATGCAGTAATTGATGCAAAAGGAGCCCCGACCAAGTATTGAGTGCATTTACTGAACATACATTTCAGTAGGCCAACATTTCGAATTTTAAAATCATTTTTCAAGCTGGTGTTATATAGTATTTAATTTACAGAGAAAATGGCTTTTGGGTTTTCATTGGCTGTAAGCCATAATCATCAACATTAACAAAAATAAACACTTGAAATAGATCACTCTGTAGTGACTCTATATAATATATGAGTTTCACTTTTTGTATTGAAGAACTGAAACAAACTAACTTTTTGATGATATTCTAATTTTGTGAGAAGCATTTGTATCTACTGCCAAATTTTCTAAATAGAAACCTGATGTGCCCACAGGGCAGTGGGGTACTCGGTACCTGGTCCGGTCGCAAAGGGGGATGTCACGGTGGCTGTGACCCGGTCTGTGGCCCTGGGCATCAACATTAAAGGGGTTAATGTTCAAAGTTTGCTGTGACGCCACCTGTGGGGTTCGGTCAATAGGGGGACCGATGCTGCATTAAAGGGGTTCCCTGGGGGATGTTGCGGCAGCCCAGATGTTACACTTCCCACAGGTGAAGCTATGTCCTATGGTGTGTGGCGTAGATGGTGTAGCCGGTGAATAAATAATAAGTGAGAAGTCTTTAACTGGTTTACTTGTGTGTGACAGGCCACAGTCCAGGGTACCAGCAACAGGTTGGTTAGGAGTCCTGGCAGTCCAGAGACAAGCGGGGTCCCTTGGGTAGGTCAGGTAGGGGCCTTCCACTCCGCGCTCACTGTCTCTGAAGTCCCTGCTGTCACTAAGTGTCTCAAACAAGGTCCTTATTCGTTCTCCTGTCCTGGAAAAGGTACTTGTATGGCAGACAGCTTAAGCCGTGCGGGGTCCTTTCACAGTGACTCCAGGCTCCAAGGTGCTGTTGTGCCACAGGTAAATATGGGCAAAGTCCATGTAATTCAATGCCCTCCGGTTCTGCTCTGTGTATTATTATCTACATAAGCCTCAGGCTCCCGATTCCCAGATTCTCTGTGCACTGACTCCCTGGGGGCCTTCCTAGTCCCCTCCTGGAGTCGTTTTTCTCCACTGTGCTCCGTCCCTGACTGTCCTCGCACACAGACTGTCTGCTCTAACTGAACTCACTCCGCCTCCAAACCAGGATCTTTATCCAGAGAAGCTGCTCTAAAACAGGGTTTTAAGCTCCCCCTCCTGGCCGGGATTTGGAAGGTGTTGAGTGTGTGATAACCTACCAAAATGAATCTCACTTGTCTCCAGACATAGCCCTCCCCTCCCCGAGAGGAAGGCAGCACTACTGTGGTACCCGAACTCCTGGGGTGCCACAAACACACCAGCTTGCCAAGCTAAAAACAAGCCACCACACAGCTCCGAAAAATAAAAAAAGGTATGGTTCTCCTAAAATGGCGGCGCAGGCCGGGTTTTATTTTACAAAGTCCAGAATTTTTTTAATACATGAAATACATTAAATAGTAAAAAAAAACAAAAAAACACCTATATACCAGTATAGTGTATTGTAATCATACTGACCTAGAGAATCATGTTGTCAGGTCATTTTTACTACAGAGTTAATATCGTAAAAGTAAATCTTCAAAAACCAATGGCAGACTGCACAAAACTGCAGAATTAAAAAATTTCGACCCCTTCACAATCTGAATGTTTGCCCCCATGAAAATAAAAGCACCGGTACTCACATACATTTCTGGCGGCAAGGTGTATTGGCAGTCGCATTCCCAGGAATCCATCTATCACTCTATTATGGATCATATTATCCGCTGTCTTGGTTCTCCTCTCACTTGAGGAACACCCACTTCATGTGGCTATGTTGACTTGTCAGACCGTAGGTCTGCTTCCATTGCAGACTAGGCCCTATTTGCCTTCCTGACAGGAAATTCTCTATGTCCCTTCACTTTAGCCCCTCACAATCTGGGCTAGTCCCAATAGTTAACAAGATCTATCCCTAGTAACTACCTGTGGCTGGACAGATCACAACCCTTTTACTAATAAAGTGAGGACGGACTAGGCCGCAGGCCTTTGAGGGAGGACGACATGACATGGTTGAATGGGCCTACAGGGGGTGAGCGGAAAGGTGGGGGCAATAATGTGGAGTGAGGTGAGGGTACTATTTGAATTGGGGATTATGGATTGGCTGAGGGCGAGGTAGGCAGGAAGGTGGGGGCGATAAGGGGGGGGTTGATTATAAAAGGGGGCACCCATCTTAGAGGAGCAACCATTTTGGTGCCCCTCTGATTTAGATAGCAAGCTCTGTGGGAGAGAGATAATAATGGAGGTTGAGGCAATTCTTCAGCATCTTCGTGATGCAGCTAGAACTAGGGGCGCAGGCTGGCTGCAGGCGTCGCTACAAGGCCTGCTTCCTGAAGGGGGATCCGGGTCAGCTACTTTACTGACGGAGGGCCGCCGGTCTCGGCCTCCGGAGCGCCTGAGCCCCGAGGTCACCCCCAGGGCCCGGCGTTGTATGAGGAGCCCCTCAGGGGACCCTCCGGTTCCAGCAGCAGACCGCGGCTCTAGCGGGCGCTGCCAGGGAGCTGGGAGGAATCCCACCAGTCGGCGGGGCCTACAGCGGGGGAAGGTGTCGGCCTCCCCTTCATCGGAAGGAACGCCAGCGCTGCCGGATCCAGGGAGAGGAACGGCCGGTGCCCAGCCTGGAACGGGCCCGGCTCAGCGGCGGCAAGTACCACAGAGGGGCGGGCGGGGGCCTGTGCGGCGGGCGCCTCAACTGGCGGCACGGCGCGGGAGGTCAGCGTACTCACCGGGGACGGCCAGTGGGCAGGAGCCTGAGACAGGAACGGAGGCGAGCCCATCCATCCAGGCCGCCGCTCAGTGCGGCATGAGAGACTCTCAGGTGGCAGCAGCACAGGCCCCTGAGCGCAGAGCAGTCAGTGATGGGTGCCGGTTTAGCCCCGCCCACTCGCTGGCTGCTGCTGCTAGTAACCGTTGCAGTGCTGGAAGCACTGCAGATAATGTGGATCCATGGGATTATAGTCGGAGGGGGGTACAGACAGGAGCTGCAGAGGGGCCGAGGACATTAGTGTATGGGGGGGCTGAGGCAGCTAGCGGGGGCAGGTTGGCGGAGCGTCCCGCTGTGCGCCTTGAATCATCGCGGGCAGCATCCGTGGATTGGGACCACCCAGTGGGTCCTATCACCGCAGCGACATCTCAGGACTGGCCCATGGAAGTTCGTGGATCATCAAGCCCGCACGGACACGGAGGAGCACGGACTGTAGGAGCGCATCTGGACCCGGGATCAGCGGCTGCTGGGATCACAGCGCCCAGGCAGCCAGGTGAGAGTGCCGTTTTACCTTCTTTATTACCATCACTAGCTCCTAGTGTTGATTCATGTAGAGGGGAGGTTTCTGTAGGGGGGGTTAGTGTTGGTGCGGGTATTTTAATGCAAGGGTTAAAAGATTTGTTCCAAATGTGGGAGACAAGGGGTAGGCAGATTGAACCGTCGCCGTTATCGGCGTGGTTGGGGAACGTTTGGGAGAGGGGGGTCCCGGGGGCGGAGGGAGTCGGCGACTCCTGCGGGCCAGGATCCAGTATTTCGCAGGGGGCTCCATTGGCACCTGGGTTGACATCAGTTGGTAGCTGCGAAGTAGTTCAGCAGGGAGGCTCGGGGACAGCGGAAAGTGGGACTAAAGAAAAGGATGAATCGGCTCGGGTTGATGATTCGGCTAGGGGGGAGGTGTACATGTGTTTTGAGGGGCCTTTGGGCACGCATTTGAAACCTGAGGTGAAACCTGAGGTGAAAGAGAGAATTTGGAAAGGGGAGTATGTTGAAATATTTTCACTGCTCCCTTTAGAGCGCTTCAATTTAGATAAAGCCCGTAGGGATGATTCCAAAAAAGAGGACGAAGAGAAGAGAAGGTTTAGATTAATCCCACGTACTTTTTCTAACTGGTTACAGGCTTTTGCGATTTTGCTAGTGTCATAGGGGAAAAATCGCCAGAAACTTGTGCCCCCTTGTTTTGCTATTTAGATATCATTGGGGAGGCGTACAGGGTTTATGGGGGTCAAGGGTGGATTAGATACGATGAACATTTTCGTCAACGTAAAGCGGTGCGTACAAATATTCGGTGGGATCACAAGGATATTTCCTTGTGGATGAGAGTGACAGCACCGGTCAGGCCGAGTCAGGGTTCTCAGTCATTTCTTGGGGGCACCGGGGGTTCAGGACAGTCAGGGCACTCGGTGGTCATGCAAAACGGACTGTGTTTTGCATTCAATGAGGGGACATGCAGGTTTGGGGCAAAGTGTAAGTTTAAGCACGAATGTTCATCATGCGGAGGTACCCATGGGGCAGCAAGATGTTTTAGGGGAGGGAAGCAAAAAGGGTCAGATGGATTTGACAAAAGGGGTGACTCCAGTGCATCTGGCAGAGATGGAGAGGTTCCTAAGTAGATATCCTGATGAAAAGGCTGTTGGCATATGCAACAGATTGGGACTTATTATAAGTGAAAGGAGGACTTTGTACTAACCAGACAGCAGATGGCGATAGTGTGTAAAGTCATATACTTGCTGTAATGTGGGGAGGGAAGCTCTCAGTGGTTGGTTGTTTTTTTTTCTTACTTTCGGTTTTGCTTTTCTTCATGAATGTGTTGTCTTCAGTGCACGGACTGTGTGACACTGAATTGTATCTCATGTTTATCCAGTATGAAGTACAGGTCCTTCTCAAAAAATTAGCATATAGTGTTAAATTTCATTATTTACCATAATGTAATGATTACAATTAAACGTTCATATATTATAGATTCATTATCCACCAACTGAAATTTGTCAGGTCTTTTATTGTTTTAATACTGATGATTTTGGCATACAACTCCTGATAACCCAAAAAACCTGTCTCAATAAATTAGCATATTTCACCCATCCAATCAAATTAAAGTGCTTTTTAATAACAAACAAAAAAACCAACAAATAATAATGTTCAGTTATGCACTCAATACTTGGTCGGGAATCCTTTGGCAGAAATGACTGCTTCAATGCGGCGTGGCATGGAGGCAATCAGCCTGTGACACTGCTGAGATGTTATGGAGGCCCAGGATGCTTCAATAGCGGCCTTAAGCTCATCCAGAGTGTTGGGTCTTGCGTCTCTCAACTTTCTCTTCACAATATCCCACAGATTCTCTATGGGGTTCAGGTCAGGAGAGTTGGCAGGCCAATTGAGCACAGTAATACCATGGTCAGTAAACCATTTACCAGTGGTTTTGGCACTGTGAGCAGGTGCCAGGTCGTGCTGAAAAATGAAATCTTCATCTCCATAAAGCATTTCAGCCGATGGAAGCATGAAGTGCTCCAAAATCTCCTGATAGCTAGCTGCATTGACCCTGCCCTTGATGAAACACAGTGGACCAACACCAGCAGCTGACATGGCACCCCACACCATCACTGACTGTTGGTACTTGACACTGGACTTCAGGCATTTTGGCATTTCCTTCTCCCCAGTCTTCCTCCAGACTCTGGCACCTTGATTTCCGAATGACATGCAAAATTTGCTTTCATCAGAAAAAAGTACTTGGGACCACTTAGCAACAGTCCAGTGCTGCTTCTCTGTAGCTCAAAAGTGGCTTTACCTGGGGAATGCGGCACCTGTAGCCCATTTCCTGCACACGCCTGTGCACGGTGGCTCTGGATGTTTCCACACCAGACTCAGTCCACTGCTTCCTCAGGTTCCCCAAGGTCTGGAATCGGTCCTTCTCCACAATCTTCCTCAGGGTCCGGTCTCCTCTTCTCGTTGTACAGCGTTTTCTGCCACATTGTTTCCTTCCAACAGACTTACCATTGAGGTGCCTTGATACAGCACTCTGGGAACAGCCTATTTGTTGAGAAATTTCTTTCTGGGTCTTACCCTCTTGCTTGAGGGTGTCAATGATGGCCTTCTTGACATCTGTCAGGTCGCTAGTCTTACCCATGATGGGGGTTTTGAGTAATGAACCAGGCAGGGAGTTTATAAAAGCCTCAGGTATCTTATGCATGTGTTTAGAGTTAATTAGTTGATTCAGAAGATTAGGGTAATAGGTCGTTTAGAGAACCTTTTCTTGATATGCTAATTTATTGAGACAGGTTTTTTGGGTTATCAGGAGTTGTATGCCAAAATCATCAGTATTAAAACAATAAAAGACCTGACAAATTTCAGTTGGTGGATAATGAATCTATTATATATGAAAGTTTAATTGTAATCATTACATTATGGTAAATAATGAAATTTAACACTATATGCTAATTTTTTGAGAAGGACCTGTAAATACTGTTTACTCAAGATATCTTGCTGATTGAAGCTCTCCTAAGTACAGCAGTGACTGCAAGAAGACGCACTCTGCAACAAAGGCAGCGTCAACTTTGAGAAATGGTTTTAGGAATGGTCGTTAAGGTGCAGTGGTCCAAAAAGAATTTAAAATCGGCTTACGATTTTCCTGAAGTGGTCACGGAAAAATTGAATAAGGAGGTGTCACTTGGAAGAATGGCCGTCCCATTTCAGTCTCTCCCTATGGAGGGATTGAGAGTTTCTCCATTAGGGGTAGTGCCCAAAAAGGTACAAATTTAGGCTAATCCATCATCTTTCGTTCCCAAAAGGTTTGTCAGTGAACGACGGCATTGATCCACAGTTGTGCTCGGTTCTTTATACGTCGTTTGATACAGCTATGGAGTGGGTTAGACAATGTGGACAGGGGGCTTTGTTGGCAAAAACCGATATTGAGGCCGCTTTTCGTTTGCTTCCTGTCAATCCGGATAGTTTACATTTGTTGGGGTGTTTCTGGAATGGGGGTTTCTACGTGGATCGTTGTTTGCCGATGGTCTGTTCCCTGTCGTGTGCATATTTTGAATTGTTCAGTACATTTTTGGAGCGGACGGTAAAAGATGTATCCGGACTCCGATCTTGCATCCATTATCTGGATGATTTTCTGTTTGTGGGTCCAGCGCATTCCGCTGACTGTTCAATTTTGCTTCACTCAATGGAGAGTGTGTCAAGCAGGTTCGGCGTTCCGTTAGCCGTTGACAAGACGGTAGGTCCGGTAACATCTCTGAGTTTTTCAGGCATCGAGATAGATACGGTTGCAATGGAATGCCGGTTACCTATGGATAAACTCGTGAGCATGAGACTGGACGTGAAGAGAGTGTATGAGTTAAAAAAGGTGACGTTGCATGTGGTGCAATCATTGTTGGGGAAGTTGAATTTTGCATGCCGTATCATGCCAATGGGTAGGGCTTTTTGTCGCAGGTTGTCTTTGGCTACTGTAGGAGTTTTATCAGGCTTCGAAAGGCCTTAAAGGATGATCTGAAAGTATGGATGCTTTTCCTGGATTCTTATAACGGGAAGTCACTATGGATTGCACCGGTGGTGCCTGCGGAGGATTTGGGTTTTACGATCGGCCCGGTGGACTTGCAGGGTTTTTGTTTGGTCTTTCGAGAAAGTTGGTTAGCGTGTCGGTGGCCGCCTTCATGGGTTGACAACGGTTTATCTGCAAATCGATTGCTGTGTGTGGTTTTTCCCATTGCTGTTGCTTTATCTTTATGGGGATCAGAGGTCTGTAACATGAAGATTTGTTTCGGTTGTGAATCGGAAGGCGCTGTGAGAGCGCTAAATTCACTATCATCCGCAGATTCAGCGTTGCTGAGAGTTTTGCAGCATATGGTTTGGTTGGGTCTACGGTTTAACTTATGGGTCACTGCGGAATTTCGGCCGTCTAATGAATCATTGACTGGTGAGTCTATTTTTCATTCACAGTGGGATTGGGTTCCAAATGGCATGTCTCAAGTGGATCTCGTGCGAGTGTTCTGCCCGGAGGAACTATGGAAGCTTCCGTTGGGGCAGTAAGAGGGTTACTGTCTAGGTCATTGGCGCCAGGAACTTGGTCGCACTATGTTAAGGCTTGGGATACTTGGGTGGATTGGGGCTTGTCGCTGGGATCGTATATGCATGACGACGAGAAATTGCTGTTGCTTTTAGGTCAGAAATGGGATTTAGGTTGGTCGGTATCTAAAGTTAATCATTTTTTGGCTGGTTTAGCATTTGGTTTTAGATTCAGGGGGTTACATGACGTCACTAAATCATTTATGGTCCTCCAGGTGATGAAGGGGTGGCGTAAGGGTTGGAAAAGCTTAGATGGTCGACGCCCTGTTTCCTACGAGATTTTATTGCAGTTAGGCGAACAATTACCAAGGGTATGTGCTAATCAACCGGAGGTGGATTTGTTTAAGTTGGCATTTGCTTTGGCATTCTTTGGGGCGTTTCGTTTGGGTGAGTTGGTCAGCCCCTCTAAGAATAAAAAGGGGGGGCTGCTGGGTCGGGATGTAGTTTTGCACGGGGATAAGCTGGTGATTTGGCTGCGTCAATCAAAAACTGATTTGGCTTGAAAAGGGTGTAAAATTGTGCTATTTGAGGTGATGGGTTCCCCATTGTGCCCTGTATTATGTTTTAGGGAGTTTTCAAAGGGGAAGGTTTGGGATGATGAGCCACTGTTGTTGCACGGAGATGGATCGTTTTTATCTCGGTATCAGTTTGTCACTTTATTTAAGCGCTGTTTGACGCAAGGAGGTATTTCGGCAGAGAATTTTTCGGGTCACTCATTTAGGATAGGTGCAGCTACGGAAGCGGCAAGAAGAGGTTTAGGGGAGGACGTGGTGCGGAGGATTGGTCGTTGGGAATCCGTGAGGTTTAGGTCTTATATTCACCCGTCCTTGGTCTGAAGGGTGTTTTTGAGTTGGGTGAGGATTTAATCGGGTCGTGCTTTGCGATTACTATGTTTTGGTTTGTTGTTTTTTCTTTTCAGGAAAAAGGCCTTTACTTGCATGGATTATGGGCCATTCGTTTGTATTTTGGGCAGCGGTGCGAGCGGACGTTCGCCCTCAAGGGAGACAGCTCGGTGTGGAAAAGTCATCAGCGACCATACGTTGGATTGGAAAACGTGGAATGTACTGGAAGCAGCTCTTGCCGGAATTTCATAAGTTTGGGCATTTGGACCGGGTGCCGGATTTATTGGTGATTCATTTGGGGGGCAACGATCTTGGTAAACGCCCTTGTAGAGAACTGATCAACGACATCAAATTTGATGTTTTAAGGTTGTGGGCTATGTTCCCGCATTTGTTAATAATCTGGTCGGATATTGTTCCTAGGAAAGTTTGGTTCGGAGCACGGTCAGTGCAGGGTATCAACAGGGCCAGAATAAAAGTTAATAGGGCGATTTCATGTTTTATGGTACGGAATGGGGCTCTTGTAATTCGCCATTTGGATCTGGAGTCGGGAACGGGCGAATATTGGAGAAAAGATGGAGTACACTTGAATGCTATCGGTTTAGACTTATGGTGTCTTGCGGTGCAGGAGGGTATCGAAAAAGGGCTGCTGGTGTGGCGGGACACAAATGTCTGAGGTGTCAGGACATTGGTGTTGGTGGCGGGGGGGGAAAGAGGTCCTCGAAGTTGGTGGTGCTAAGAAATGGTGGCTTGGAGGGGGGGGGGGATGTGTGAGATCCTGGACTCCCCCTGGTGTGGCTTAGAGAATTGGTGGTTATACAGTCGAGAAGACTGGGGACGTGGGATTTTTGGCAGATATTGGCCGGGCGAGTCTTTAAGCGTCTCTGAGCTGGTGCCTAGTGGCTGGGGGCAGGGACACGACCTGGAGGCCAAATTAGGGAGATTGGATACGAGTTGGTTGACTCTTGGGGCTTCGAGGACCGCCTTCCCTGGGGTTTCAATGTTAATAAACTGTTATGTTTAAATGTTAATAAAAGATGGCTGCTGTGGCCAATTTATCCAAACGAATGTTTTATGTGTAATTATTGGGGTAGGGGCCACGACAGTGTGGGAAGTAAGTAGATACTAGTGACTAAGGTTATTGGTCAATTTAAGCGAAACTCACAGGCATCATGAATACCTAATGTCAAGTGAGGACGGACTAGGCCGCAGGCCTTTGAGGGAGGACGACATGACAAGGTTGAATGGGCCTATAGGGGGTGAGCGGAAAGGTGGGGGCAATAATGTGGAGTGAGGTGAGGGTACTATTTGAATTGGGGATTACGGATTGGCTGAGGGCGAGGTAGGCAGGAAGGTGGGGGCGATAAGGGGGGGGTTGATTATAAAAAGGGGCACCCATCTTAGAGGAGCAACCATTTTGGTGCCCCTCTGATTTAGATAGCAAGCTCCCACCCACCCTCCCTTTTTGAATGGGGTAATTACTGGTTTGGATCACAGTTTAGAAATTTTAAGGTTATTTTTAGTGAAGGCAGCGAGGGTTAGATTCGTGGCGCTAAAAGCGAATTAGTTATGCTTCGTCGCGGCAGCAAGGCAGGGGGGGAAAGAGGTTCTCGAAGTTGGTGGTGCTAAGAAATGGCGGCTTGGAGGGGGGGGGATGTGTGAGATCCTGGACCCCCCCTGGTGTGGCTTAGAGAATTGGTGGTTATACAGTCAAGAAGACTGGGGACGTGGGATTTTTGGCGGATATTGGCCGGGTGAGTCTTTAAGCGTCTCTGAGCTGGTGCCTAGTGGCTGGGGGCAGGGACACGACCTGGAGGCCAAATTAGGGAGATTGGATACGAGTTGGTTGACTCTTGGGGCTTCGAGGACCGCCTTCCCTGGGGTTCCAATGTTAATAAACTGTTATGTTTAAATGTTAATAAAAGATGGCTGCTGTGGCCAATTTATCCAAACGAATGTTTTATGTGTAATTATTGGGGTTGGGGCCATGACAGTGTGGGAAGTAAGTAGATACTAGTGACTAAGGTTATTGGTCAATTTAAGCGAAACTCACAGGCATCATGAATACCTAATGTCATGCACATCACTGAACATATTGTACATCGAAATTTGTTGCAACAATAGACATGTCTTCAAGGGTGGAACATGGGCAACACCTCCACTTCCTTACACACCTATTCCCATGTCCCAATACTGGCATGTTACCCTGATATCACTCGTGCTTCTCTAAATGTTCCCTTATTTCATTGAAGGAGTTTTCCCACTATCAAATTTTATGTGTTCATATGATTATGAACGTCTAAAGGAACAAACAGAGATAGTACTCATGCTATCCGAGTCAAAGGAATTTGTTGCTATCAATCACTAAAATCAACAGTCTACCGCTACAAAGCTACTTTGCTGAGGGGTTAGCTGCCCTGGTGATGTGCACAGGGCTGGGACAAGGGGTTGGCAGGGTAGGCACCCACCTAGGGCACTGCCTCCTGCCTTCCTGAGGGAGGCACATTTTGGAGAGCAAAAAAAGTACCATAGCTGAATGCCTGCAGCAGCCAGCATGTTCCTGAGGCTGCAGACATTCAGCCAGGCACAGAGGTGAGTAATGTCAGTCACTAACACCACTCACCCCTCTCTCTGTCCTGCTTCCCAACCATCGCTCCCTCCCTGCACTATATTGTAGGGGATGTCAGATGGCGTGATACAGTGATGTCATTGCAAAATCCAACGTCCATTGCTGTACAGGAAGCAAGAGGAGATGGCAGCCGCTGTGTACCCGGAGCCGGAATTTGGTGAGTGTAAGCATTTTTTATATTTTGCAAATGAATGGGAAACATATGAGAGGCTGGCTTTGGCGGATGTAAGAGGTGCTGGCTATGGGGGACATATGTGGTTCTGGCTATGGGGTACATATGTGGGGTTAGCTATGGGAGGACATAAGAGGGGCTGGCAATGGGGACTTATGAGTGGCTGGCTGTGGGGCACATTAGAGGGGCTGGCTATGGGGGATATAAGAGGGGCTGGATATGGGGGACATTAAAGGGTATGGAAGTGGGGCACATGAGAGGAGCTGTATGTGTGAGACATAAGAGGGGCTGTCGGGGTTAACATTGTAAAGAGTGCTGTGGGGGGAATCATACTGTATAGGGGGTTGTGCTGGACATCATACTGTATATGAAGCTGTGTGGGACTTCATACTGTATATCAAGGGGCTGTGGTGGGTATCATAGTATATATTGGAGAAATCATCTCATATAATGAAAAAACTTTACAGTTGAATCAACAGGTACAAACATAATTTTTTAATAAATGTCAAAAACACTATACATACATAGACTATACATATTAAAAAGTGGGAAACCACAAGGTGGCGGCAAAGTGCTTAGAACCTCAACACTCAGAGCTCAAAGTCATTGTTGAATCATAAGTGGAAATAGGAAGATTAAATAGACAAATGTGGTGGGGATATATTTATGACTGAGGGATTGAATACCTATGGTTATGAACCAAAGGCCCTACATGGCCAAGCATTGCTTGCCACTAGAACAAACCCACACCTAATGTGCAACACTAGATGCATTCCACTTTAACAGCAATGTATAAAATGTATTACACATGTAGCGATACCTTAAGTCTAGGACAGGGCTGCCACTAGGAATGTCGGGGCCCCTAACTGGCAAAATTTTCAGGGTACCCTTGAGACTCCACCCAGGCACCATCCCAGCCCCGCCTCCACCCCCTCGAACCTTCCACAGTCACACTGCCCACTCATAGAAAAACTCCACATCTGCACCACATCCTCACCAATCACACATTAACAGTTCCCATCACAAGATCACACATATAGCCAGCAGCTTTTTGTTTGGCCAAAAGATTTTTTAAGCCGCCACCAAAACTAGGTAGATTCTTTTGGCCAGGCCCTACTCTACTCTATCCTATTATCCTATTAAACATTTGTTAAAATATGCAATACAATTTAGGTATATTTTTTTCATTTTTCAATTTTTAAAATGACTAATAATATCACATACAAGGGGCAAATACCATCGCACCATGACCAGATCACATATTACCACCACAGTGACCGGATAATATCACATACAAAAGACAAATCTACCGCACCATGTCCAGACCACATATTACCACTAGGGTTGAGCGAAACGGATCGGACAAATTCAAAAATCGCCGACTTTCGGCAAAGTCGGGTTTCACGAAACCCGACCCGATCCTAGTGTGGTATCGGCCATGAGGTCGGCGATCTTCGCGCCAAAGTCGCATTTCGTATGACGCGTTCAGCGCCATTTTTCAGCCAATGAAGGAGGACGCAGAGTGTGGGCAGCGTGATGACATAGGTCTCGGTCCCCACCATCTTAGAGAAGGGCATGACAGTGATTGGCTTGCTTTCTGCGGCATCACAGGGGCTATAAAGGGGCGTGCATGTCGACCGCCATCTTCTGCCGATCTTAGCATAGGGAGAGGTTGCTGCAGCTGCATCAGAAGAAGGGATATAGTTAGGGAGGGAAGATTAAGCCCCGAAACTGCTTGTGCTGTAGCGATTTCCACTGTCCAACACCACCATTTGTTTGCAGGGACAGTGGAGGCTAGATTTTTGTGCATCAGCTCTGTAGCTTATTAGGCTGCCTTATTAGGCTCCCTGATAGCTGCATTGCTGTTTGCTCGCCACTGTGCAAACCAACTGTTTTTTTATCTTGTTTATTTGTCCACACTTTTGTGTGCAGCAGTCCTTTTTATTGCTGCCATACTTTTCTTGAGATCATTGTAATTGAAATTGTACTACAGTCCTTGTATTTTTTCATATATCTTCCAGCCACTTTCTGCCACTAAGATTTCGTTGTTTTATACACCGGGCCTGGGTTTTGGGTCAGTCTCCCCCCAAAAAAAGGAGTTTCAAATTCTCACAAAGTGGATCTACTGCAGTCCTGTTAGTTTGGTGTATGTCAGCCAGCCACTTTCTGCCACATAGACTGCGTTGTTATATACACTGGGCCTGAGTTTTGGGTCAGTCTCCCCTCAGAAAAAAGGAGTTTCAAATTCTCACAAAGTGGATCTACTGCAGTCCTGTTAGTTTGGTGTATGTTAGCCAGCCACTTTCTGCCATTTATATTGCGTTGTTTTATACACAGGGCCTGAGGTTTGGGTCAGTCTCCCCCAAAAAAAGGGAGTTTCAAATTCTCACAAAGTGGATCTACTGCAGTCCTGTTAGTTTGGTGTATGTCAGCCAGCCACTTTCTGCCACTTAGATTGTGTTGTTTTATACACAGGGCCTGAGTTTTGGGTCAGTCTCCCCCCCAAAAAAAGGGAGTTTCAAATTCTCACAAAGTGGATCTACTGCAGTCCTGTTAGTTTGGTGTATGTCAGCCAGCCACTTTCTGGCACTTACATTGCATTGTTTTATACACTGGGCCTGAGTTTTGGGTCAATCTCCCCCAAAAAAAGGGAGATTCAAATTCTCAACAAGATTATATACACCTTCTACCTTGTTTTACAGTACCATATAACGGTTGTTATTTTGGTTAGATTTTCCAAGAAATGAGGAAATCTCGTGCAAGAGGCCGTGGGCTGTGGTTGCCAGCTGGTACTGATGGTGGTGGTGCATCTGGTGGTAGTGGCAAAAGCAAAATAGCACCTAATGCTGGAGGTGTTGAGCCAGCGTCATCGTCTGGCTACACAAGGCCTCGAAGGTTCCCTTTTCTGGGAGTAGGAAAACGGCTTTTAAAGCCGGAGCAGCAGGAAAAAGTTTTGGCTTTCATTGCTGACTCAGCCTCTAGCTCTTTCGCCTCCTCTTCAGAAATTTCCAAATATAAAAGCAACGAGTCGTCAGTGGATGCTCCCGGTCAGGAACAAGACGTTTCCTTGTGTCCTTCACCCAAACCAAAAGTGAAGGATGCGTCAGGCGACACTACAGGTTACTCCATGGAGCTCTTTACACATACCGTGCCTGGGTTAGAGAGGGAAATTATTAACTGCCCATTACAAGATGAATCTGACATGGAATGCACTGATGCACAGCCACAGCTAGATTATAATGCTGTTCCATTGACTCAGATCACTACATTGCCCTCGCAGTGTACTGAGCCAGAATCTGACCCTGATAAGACTATGGTGCCCCGTCCCGAACGCTATAGCACCTTACACGGTGACACAGAGGAAGGTGCACATGACATTGAAGAGGAGGTAATAGATGACCCAGTTGTTGACCCAGATTGGCAGCCATTGGGGGAAGAGGGTGCCGCTGCCAATAGCTCTGAAGCGGAGGAGGATGATCCACAGCACCATCTACATCACAACAGCTGTCATCTGGCAGGCCTGTATCGGGCCAAAAATGTTTGTCAAAAACAAAAACAGTTTTAGGACAGCGTGGCCATCCGGTGAAAGTAGCACCGCGTGCAATGCCTGAAAAGGTATTCCATAGTAGGAAGAGTGCAGTGTCGCAATTTTTTAACCAAGATCCGAATGATCAGTCAAAAGTTATCTGTAAGAAATGTTCAAAGACCTTTAGCAGAGGGAAGAATCTTCAAAATTTAAATACAACGTGCATGCTTAGACATTTAACCAGCATGCACTTGCAAGCCTGGACTAACTGCCAAACGTCCCGTACCGTTGGTGCACCTGCTCAGAATGAAGGTCAGCAACGCTACATTGCTTCCCTCACAGTAAGCCCACTGGTTAGGACACCACCAGCAGCAAATGTAGAGGTATCGTCGCAAGGCCATAGCAGTCAGGGAATCACAAGGTTATTGGTAGGAAACACTGTATGTAGGCCAACATTGAGAATACCATCACCAACCCTCTCTCAATCCACCATGTCCACCACCACCACCACCGCTAGTTCCACCATATGCACCTCTCCAGTCCAGCTCACCTTACAAGAGACTCTCGTTAGGAAAAGAAAGTACTCATCCTCTCATCCGCATACACAGGGTTTGAACGCCCACATTGCTAGACTAATCTCGTTAGAGATGATGCCCTACCGGTTGGTTGAAAGCGAAGCTTTCAAAGCCCTGATGGCCTATGCAGTACCACGCTATGACCTACCCAGTCGACACTTCTTTGCGAGAAAAGCCATCCCAGCCCTCCACCAGCATGTCAAAGACCGCATTGTCCATGCACTGAGGCAATCAGTCAGTAGAAAGGTGCACCTCACAACAGATGCATGGACCAGTAGGCATGGCCAGGGACGTTACGTGTCCATCACAGCACACTGAGTTAATGTGGTGGATGCAGGGTCCACAGGGGACAGCCATAGTGGGACAGTTCTGCCTATCCCACGGTCTAGGAAACAGTTAGCTGTAGGCATTCGCCACCCCTCCTCCTCCAGAAGCAAAAGCTCGTCCACAGAGCGCAGTCACACGACCAATCCATCCGCAGCTGCCAGTGTTGCACACGAGGTGTCCCATTATCAAACAGCTAGTGGTAAGCGTCAGCCGGCTGTGTTAGAAATGAAGTGTTTGGGTGACAACAGACACACCACGGAAGTACTGGCTGAGTACTTGCAGCAACAAACTCAGTCATGGCTGGGCAGTGTACATCTTGAGGCAGGCAAGGTAGTCGTGATAACGGAAGGAAATTTATGACTGCCATAGCCCTTTCATAACTTAAACACATACCTTGCCTGGCTCACACCTTGAACCTGGTGGTGCAGTGCTTCCTCAAAAATTATCCGGAGTTACCAGCCCTGCTCCTGAAGATTTGAAGACTTTGCACATATATCCCCCGGTCGCCCGTACACTCCAGCCGTATGCTGAATCACCAGCGATCGCTGAATCTTCCCCAGCACTGCCTAATAATCAACGTTGCAACAAGGTGGAACTTCACACTGCGCATGGTTCAGAGGCTGTGCGAACAGAGGTGTGCTGTGATTAATTTGTGGGAGGATACACATACACGGGCAGGCAGTTGAATGGCAGACATGGAGTTGTCTGGTGTGCAGTGGTCGAAGCTCCAAGACCTCTGTCAAGTCCTTCAATGTTTTGAGGAATGCACACGGCTGGTAAGTGCAGATGACACCATCATAAGTATGAGCATCCCACTAATGCGTCTGCTGATGCAAAGTTTGACGCACATTAAGGAGCTGGCGTCTGCAGCCGAGGAGGAGGGAAGCCTTGATGACAGTCAGCCATTGTCTGCTCAGGGAACTCTCCTGGACGAGGTGGCAAACGAAGAGGAGGAGGAGGAGGATGATGGGGATGAATATTTATGGGAGGAGGATGCTTCTCAGGGGGCAATAGAAACTGGTGGCGTTGCAAGGTGAGGTACAGGGTTTTTGCTAGACACAAGTGATGTTGATTTGCAAGAAAGTGCTCCTCAACCCAGCACAAGCAGTGAATTGACACCTGGAACATTGGCCCACATAGCTGAGTATGCCTTGCGTATCCTAAAAAGGGACTGGTTGGCCTGCCTCCTGGATCCACGATATAAAGGAAAATTACAAAATATCATGCCACATGAGAACCTTGAGCAAATATTGGCTACCAAACAAGCAACTCTTGTAGACCGTTTGGTTCAGGCATTCCCAGCACACAGCGGCGGTGATGGTTCTCACACGAGCCGTAGGGGGCAACATGGCAGAGGTGTTAGAGGTGCACAAATCCGAAGTGGTGTTGGACAGAGGGGTTTTATGACCAGGTTGTGGAGTGATTTCGCAATGACCGCTGACACGACAGGTACTGCTGCATCAATTCAATGTGACAGGAGACAGCATTTGTTCAGTATGGTTACGAACTACTTTTCCTCCCTTATCGATGTTCTCCCTTACAGGTCATTCCCCTTTGATTATTGGGCATCTAAAATAGACACCTGGCCTGAATTGGCAGAATATGCATTACAGGAGCTTGCTTGCCCTGCTTCTAGTGTGCTATCAGAAAGAGTCTTCAGTGCTGCTTGTTCAATACTGACCGAAAAAAGGACACGTCTGGCTACACAGAATGCTGATGATCTAACCTTCATTAAAATGAACTAATCATGGATTTCAAATTATTTTACCCCACCTTCTCCTGCTGACAGCTTGCCTGAAAAATGTCTTGCTTTTGGCCTCCTCATACTGACTTTTCCAATTCCTCCATTTGCAGCTGCTGAATGTCCACCATAGGCCATTTTTATACCTCCCTGAATGGGCTGACTCCCTCCACAGGGCCGTGGTCACCACCTGGCGCAAGCACCCGTGCGGGTGCCGTTTGCCTGGACAGGTGGGTGCGCCCACTCTTGGGCGACGGCACTGGCACAGGGTCCCTCATAGTACAATGAAGTGTCTCTGACGGTGGTGGTGCACAACCAAAATCAGACACACCGTCGTATTAGGAGGGGCCCTGTGCCAGTACCACCGCCCACGAGAGAGTGTTCCCCCCCCAGCTCGAACAGTGCTCTACCACTTGTAATACTTACCTCTCGCTGCTCCACGACTGTGTAGTCTGTGCTGTTAAATCCTTCAATGGCACTGCCAATACAAATTTGTTGAAATGATAGATTATAGCTAAAATATACAGGGGCCCTGGCCTCCATTTAGACCAGTTAATACTTTACACCTACTACCACTGTCTGCTACTCAGCAGAGGAGCCCACCCCAGTACCTAGCTATGCTGCCTGTTTAGTCCTGTTACCCATTTAGAACTGCTTTTAGCCTACTTTTGTATTTTGGGCCTACTAACTGTGTCTGCGCCAGTCTTTACAACTGTCCTCCATTTAACAAAGCTATGCCGCCTGTTTAGTCATGTTACCAATTTTGAACTGCATTTAGCCTACTTTTGTATTTTGGGCCTACTACCTATGTCTGCGCCACTCATTACAATTGTCCTCAACAGAACAAAGCTATGCCGCCTGTTTAGTCCTGTTACCAATTTTGAACTGCTTTTAGCCTACTTTTGTATTTTGGGCCTACTAACTGTG
This sequence comes from Ranitomeya imitator, assembly GCF_032444005.1. NCBI lineage: Eukaryota > Metazoa > Chordata > Amphibia > Anura > Dendrobatidae > Ranitomeya > Ranitomeya imitator. Next base: position 276,243,126 of record NC_091285.1, on the reverse strand, counting down.
TCTGCGCCACTCATTACAATTGTCCTCCACAGAACAAAGCTATGCCGCCTGTTTAGTCCTCTTACCAATTTTGAACTGCTTTTAGCCTACTTTTGTATTTTGGGCCTACTAACTGTGTCTGCGCCACTCATTACAATTGTCCTCCACAGAACAAAGCTATGCCGCCTGTTTAGTCCTGTTACCAATTTTGAACTGCTTTTAGCCTACTTTTGTATTTGGACCTACTACCTTTGTCTGCACCACTCATTACAATTGTCCTCCACTTAACAAAGCTATGCCGCCTGTTTAGTCCTGTTACCAATTTTGAACTGCATTTAGCCTACTTTTGTATTTGGGCCTACTACCTATGTCTGCGCCACTCATTACAATTGTCCTCCACTTAACAAAGCTATGCCGCCTGTTTAGTCCTGTTACCAATTTTGAACTGCATTTAGCCTACTTTTGTATTTGGGTCTACTACCTGTGTCTGCACCACTCATTACAATTGTCCTCCACTTAACAAAGCTATGCCGCCTGTTTAGTCCTGTTACCAATTTTTAACTGCATTTAGCCTACTTTTGTATTTTGGGCCTACTACCTGTGTCTGCGCCACTCATTACAATTGTTCTCCACTTAACAAAGCAATGCCGCCTGTTTAGTCCTGTTACCAGTTTTGAACTGCATTTAGCCTACTTCTTTATTTTGGGCCTACTAACTGTGTCTGCGCCACTCATTACAATTGTCCTCCACTGAACAAAGCAATGCCGCCTGTTTAGTCCTGTTACCAATTTTGAACTGCTTTTAGCCTACTTTTTTATTTTGGGCCTATATCTGTGTTTCCTCCTCATCCTGCCCATTGCCCAGCCACTGCTAGATGAGTCTGCTGGTACATTGACCCAGACCACTACATTCCCCTTGCATTCTACACAGCCAGAATCTGACCCTGCTGAAAGTCAGGTTCCCCTTCCCACATACTATACCACCTTACACGGGGACAAAGAGGAAGGTGCAGATGAAAGTGCAGGTTCCTTCATCAGGTGGGGGGGCATACTCGTTGGCACTGGCACATGGCCCCTCATAGTACGCAAAAGTGTCTCTGGCAGTGGGAGGTGCCACCTGCCGTCAAACACACCGCCGTACTATGAGGGGCCCTGTGCCAGTGCCAACTAGTGGGTCCCCCTGCTTGCTCAGGATCACAGCACTTGCAAAGTTGAAATACTTACCTCTCCCTGCTTCACCGCCGTGACGTATTCTGCGTTTCCTGGGCCCACGAAAATCTTTAGCCAGCCCTACCGCCCCACATCTTTAGCCAAATGACCCCCTGTTTTCAATGCCTAACTATTATTATAAAGTAAATTAAGATTGACAAGCTTAAGAAATAAGAATTTATGTTTTTGGCATTAAAATGGGCACTGTAGGTGTTTTCCTGTCCTCCACTCACTGCCGACTTTGATTCCCCATTAACTTGCATTGGGTTTCGTGTTTCGGTCGGCCCCCGACTTTTCGAAATAATCGGCCGATTTCACCCAACCCGACTTTTGACAAAGTCGGGTTTCGCCAAACCCGACTCGATCCTAAAAAAGTAAAAGTCGTTCAACTCTAATTACCACCACACAGTAACCAAATAATAGCACATACAAGGGACAAATACCACCACACCATGACCGGACAACATATTACCACTACACAGTGACCAAATAACCGCACATACAAGGAGCAAATACCACCACACCATGACCGGACAACATATTACCACCACATAGTGACTGAATACTACAATACTGATCATTAATTAAAAAAAAACACAATACTAATATCACCATAAGTGCCATTATACACAGGAGACCTGTACTTAGTATGCAGTGACCTGGTACAGTTAATACAGTGATTACACACATAAATATATACACAGTTGCTCTGTATATAGTGTATAGTGTACAGCAGGGGTGTCAAACTGCATTCCTCGAGGGCCGCAAACCATGTGTGGTTTCAAGATTTCCTTAGCATTGCGCAAGGTGCTGTAATCATTATGTGTGTAGGTGATTAAATTATCACCTGTGCAGTACAAGGAAATCCTGAAAACATGACCTGTTTGCAGCCCTTGAGGAATGCAGTTTAACACCTCTGGTGTACAGGTAATACAGTGATTACTGTGACATTAAACACAGGAGCTCTGCATTCAGTATCAGTGTACAGGTTATACAGTGATCAATGACATTATACACAAGAACTCTGTATATTGTGTCAGTGTAAAAGAAATACAGTGATCACTGGTGACATTGTACACAGGACCTCTGTATATAGTATACAGTGTATAGTGCCAGTGTACAGGTAACACACTGACTCACCCATGACGTCTCTAGGTGAAGTCCTTCATCTTCACTTTTCATCTTCATCCAGCACAGACCACCATCACTGCCAGTGCATGTTCAGCTCTGCTCAGTCCCAGTATTCCTCCAGTGCGTGCTCTGCTCCATCCAGGATCTGGTACCCTCTGTGTGAACCCTGCCGTGTCCTGATTTTCTCTGTGGCTGCTCTGCATGTCTGGTCCTCGTTAAGTACACTGATTCTCCTCGTTATCCTCGAGCCGCCCCTCTGGGACAAGCTATCGCAGTGTATCTCCCCACCTAGGCTTGTCCCTAACGGTCCCTTTATAGGGGTCAGTTCCTCTGGTCAGCTCGCCTGTGAATGGTCTTCACCATGATCCAGTGGGCCCACTCTAGGAATCATATCAGAACAATCAGGCCATGGACCACTCCGGTGCCTCACTGCCACTCAGAAAGAGTTGGTGCACTTGCGGGAGAATTAGACGCATATAATGTCGTTCATAAAGTCCATGGAATCTCGGTTGTCTGCTTTACAGGCCTCTGACCCTGGGAATGCCTCTCAGCTCGCCAGTCTCCAACAGGAGCTAGTCCAACAGCGTGACACCCAGACTCACATAATAAGTTATATTGCTTCAGTGGATGGCCGTCTGCTCTCCCTTCAGTCTGCAGCCGCAGCCTCTGCTCAAGCTCAGTCACGTAACCCTGATCCCTCTCCAGTATAATGGTGACCCCAAGCTGTGTCGGGGTTTTTTAATCAATGCCGCCTACATTTTGAATTACTGCAGCACCAATATCCCACCGATTGGGCAAAAGTGGCATTCGTGCTTTCACATTTGGAGGGTGAGGCTCTGGCCTGGGTAAATCCTTTGTGGGAATGTGATTATCCCATAACCTCTCAATTGTCTCCCTTTTAGAGACCTTTCGCAAAGTGTTCGATTAGCCAGGTCAAATAACCTCGGCCACTGAGGCTCACTTTAATCTCAAGTTTCGCTTACAGTCAGGCAACATGTTATTCATTTTCGTACTCTGTCCTCAGGGCTGGGGTGGAATAATGAGGCACTAGTTGGAGCATTCTGGCATGGGTTGTCAGGTCAAATTAAGGATGAATTGGCTGGTTGGGATACTCCAACCTCACTAGAGGATTTGATCTCTTTGGCCACTCGTATTGACCTATGCTTCCAGGAGCGCTCCCAGGAGTCATTCGGGAGAGGCGGTACAATCATCCGGTTTCCTCCATCAATAGATCTCTCAGCCCACGATCTATGGTGTCCTCTTCCATTCCCGTGCCTGAACCTATGTAGGTGGATTAGGTCAATATGTTGGATCAGCGTCGGAGAGAAAGGGTTGCACAAGGGGTTTGTTTTTATTGTGGTAGTGCCTCGCATTTACTCCGTTCCTACCGCCTTTGTCTGGGAAACTCCTCCACCTAGGTCAGGTAGGAGAGGCCTTCCTGGGTGTATGTGACTCCACTCTAGCTTTACCTATGTCTGTCCAGATAACTTCTGAGAATGGGCACTACACTGAGTTGGCGTATTTGGATTCAGGCGCGGCAGGCGACTTCATTAGTCTGGAGGTGGTCAAGAAGCACGGGATTCCGGTCAGGGTTCTGAAGGACCCGCGTCTAATTTCCTCTGTGAATGGAAGGCCTTTACAAGAGATCGTCACGAAGGTTACGAAAGAGGTGGACTTGCAGGTGGGGGCTCTGCATCACGAGAGAATCGTGTTCTACGTCTTGCCCAATTTGTCCCATGCAATTCTTCTCAGGCTACCTTGACTGAGTGCGCATGAACCTATCCTGGACTGGCGCTCGAGGAAGTTCTTAATTGGAGTCAGCACTGCCATGATCAATGCCTGTTATCAGTTCGCCCAGCCAAAATTTCTCATCCCATCTTCGCTCCAGTGCTCTCTCCAGTTGAGTCACAAGCAATGTTGGAGTATATTAAAGGGAAATTGTCACCTCAAATTGGCAGGATATGTAAATTCCTTTTTTCTGGTCCGATGGGCGGCGTTTCATCTTCATTTCTCCACCCGATCCATCCTTGTAGTCCGCAATATGTCTGAGAATTAGAGTACTTGTCCTCCATAGTTCGCATGTGCGCAATGCAATCTTTTCTCTCGCACACGCCGTATTCTTTGCCCAACTGTGGGCAAAGCCGAAAAGCATTACTGCGCATGCACCCACACACTATGCCCCAGAACACAGCAAAATACTTCCGGGACATAGAGCAAAGATTACATTGCACACGCGCGAACTATGGAGGACAAGTACTCTAATTCTCAGACATTCTCAGTACGAAACGCCGCCCATCGGACCGGAAAAAAGACATTTACATATCCTGCCAATTTGAGGTGACAGGCTCCCTTTAAGGAGAATCTGGACAAAAGCTTTATCCGAAAGTCTTCTTCTCCCGCTGGTGCTGGATTGTTCTTTGTCAAAAAGAAAGACCGCTCACTTGGTCCTTGCATTGACTACAGAGGGCACAATTAAATTACCATCAAGAACAAGTACCCACTGCCGCTCATCCCTGAGCTCTTTGTTCGCCTATGAGGAGCGAGAATCTTTACTTAGCTTGACCTCCATGAGGCCTACAATTTGGTCTGTATCAGTGCTGGAGATGAGTGGAAGACCGCATTCAACACACGGGATTGGCACTAAGGAATATTTGGTCATGCCCTTCTGTCTCTGTAATGCTCCTGCAGTGTGTCAGGAGTTTATAAATGAAGTATTCTGGGATCTCTTGTATTCCTGCGTTGTAGTATACCTCGACGACATTCTTGTTTTTTCTCCGGATCTGCCTACCCATAGATGGAACGTTCTTCAGGTGTTACTTCGTTTGAGAGAGAACCTTCTGTATGCCAAGTACAAAAAGTGTATCTTCGAACAGACATCCCTGCCTTTTTTGGGGTACATGATCTCTGACTCCGATTTCAAGATGGATCCCGCGAAGGTGTCCGCCATCCTCAACTGGCCGCGACCCCTCGGGGTGAAGGCCATCAAAAGAATGCTCGGTTTCGTGAACTATTACAGACAGTTCGTGCCCCACTTCTCCTTGTTGACCATGCACCTCTCGTCACTTAACTGCAAGGGAGCTGATCCCAGTGTTTGGTCTTCGGGGGCCGAGGATGCCTTTCTGACTCTGAAGCTAGCCTTTACACGAGTGCCAGTACTTCATCGCCCAGACACTAATAAGCCATTCATTCTTGAGGTGGATGCCTCCTCCACAGGGGCCGTGGCTTTTCTCTCCCAGGGGTTGTTGATCACTTGCGGATTCTTCTCCAAGGTATTTTCTACTTCGGAACGCAACTATTCCATCGGTGACAGAGAACTACTGGCCATCAAGTTAGTGTTGGAGGAGTGGCGGTATCTTCCAGAGGGCACAGTACATCCCTTCATAAGTTTCACCGATCACAAGAATCTGGCTTACAATCAGTCGGCCCAAAGACTCAACCCTCGGCACTGTTTTTCTCCCGTTTTGCTTTTGAGCTTCACTTCCAGCCTGCGAAAAGAACGTTAAAACTGTTGTGCTGTCAAGGTCATTCCAGTCGGCTGATATTGAAGAGGAACCATCCCACATTATTAATCCCTACAAAATCATCTTGGTGGCAACCCTGAAGTTTGCTACCTTACCACCGGTTAAGACATTCATCTTGGAGAATGACAGGGAGAGGGTGCTGCACTGGGGTCACTCATCTAAAATTGCCGGTCATGCTGGAACTAAGAAGATGTACTTCCTTATCTCTCACTACTATTGGTGGCCATCCCTGTGCCAGGATGTCAAAGAATTTTCAGCCTCCTGTCCTTCCTGCCCCCGGAACAAGATTCCGAGATAACTACCCTATGGGGTCCTGCATCCTCTTCCTGTGTCTTCGGTTCCCTAGCGGCATATTGCCATGGACTTTGTCACCGATCTTCCTCACTCCTTGGGTTGCACAACTATTCTGGTGGTTGTTGTTCGGTTTGCTAAGATGGCCCACTTTGGCCCGCTGCCTGGTTTGCCCTCAGCTCCCCAGTTGGCAAGAATTTGTATTCATCATATCTTCAAATTCCATGGTTTCCTGCAACACATTGTGTCAGATAGGGAGTACAATTCACCTCCCGGTTTTGGAGAGTTCTCTGCAAACTTTTGAACGTGACTTTAGCCTTCTCTTCAGCCTATCATTCCCAGTCCAACGGATAGGTGGAGCGGATTAACCAGGTCTTGACCTCGTATCTCTGACATTTTCCTAACGCCCACCAGGACAATAGGGTTAACCTCCTCCCTTGGGCCAAGTTTGTCTAAAACAATCACTCCGGTAAATCTTCTACCAAGTCCCTGTTCTTCATTGTCTCTGGTCAACATCCCAACCTGCCTCTTCCGGTATCCCCTGGTTCGGGTGTGCTGGCTGTCAACTCCCTGTCCTTGGAATTCTCAAAGATTTGAGAGGAGACCAAGGATGTGCTTGAGAGGTTTTGCATTAGGATGAAAAAACATGCTGACAAAAGGCTTACAGATGCTCCTTATCAACCCGGCGATAATGTCTGGCTTTCGTCCAAGTATATCTTAAGATTCCCTCCTATAAATTGCGTTCTCGCTACATTGATCCCTTTGAGATCCTGACTCGAGTCAATGATGCAGCTTACAAGTTGAGGTTGCCTGCTTCGCTCGTATCTCCAACTCCTTCCATGTGTCTCTCCTTAATCCTGTGGTCCTTAACTGCCATCATTCTTCTGTGGGGTCTTCTCCGCCACCTGTTAGCACTGATAATGTTATTGAAGTAAGAGATATACTAGCCAGGAGAAAGGTTAGGAGGAGAACCTTCTTCTTGATTGATTGGAAGGGGTATGGGCTTGAGAAGAGGTCATGGGAACCACGGGAGAACATCAACGCTCCTCGAAAATTGAGGAGATTTTTTTCCAGCCTTAAGAAAGGGGGCTGTAAGGGAGGGGATACTATTACGGTGCACGGAGATACTCACCTTGCTTCCCGGGTCCCTCGCCGCGTCCCACCTCCTCTTCCGGGTCCTCAGCCATGCTCGGGATCCTGTTCCCCGCACATGCGCGCTAGACCGCTTAGGTCACACTCACTCCCAGCTTCTTTGTGATGCCGGGTTGTACTGACCCATAAGCGCTGTCCTGCCTGGGCAGTGGCCTCTGGGTATATCAGGTCGCTTCCTGCTAGAGGAAGCACCTGATTGTTATTGTGCCTTTCCGTGCTCCCTCCAGGTCCTTTGGTTTCTGTATGTCAGGTCCTCGTATGCTTCCAGTGCGTGTGCTCTGCCCTGTCCCTGTATGCTGCCAGTGTATGCGTGCTCTGCTCAGTCCTTTTACGCTTCCAGTGTGTGCTCTGCTCTGTCCCTGTATGTTTCCAGTGTGTGTGTACTCTGCTCCATCCCTGTACGCTTCCAGTGCATGCTCAGCTCTGCTCAGTTCCAGTATTCCTCCAGTGCGTGCTCTGCTAGATCCAGGATCCGGTACCCTCTTTGTGAACCCTGCCATGTCCTTAGTTCCGGGTTTTCTCTGTGGCTGCTCTGCCCATCTGGTCCCCGGTGAGTACCCCGATTCTCCTCATTATCCTCGAGCCGCCCCTCTGGCACAGGCTATCGCGGTGCTAGGCTTGTCCTTAATGGTCCCTGTATAGGGGTCAGTTCCACCTGGTCAGCTCACCTGGGAAAGGTCATCACCGCGATCCAGTGAGTCCACTCCAGGAATCATAACAGACACTACCTGATAGTACAGTTCAGAGAGAGTTAGTGTCACGCAATGTGTTAGAAAGACTAAGTGCAGCATGAAAGGATAAGGGAAAGGGAACCAAACATTAGGGAAGGGGGGGAGTGGAGACCCATAGACAGATCTAACGTCAACCTGTCTGCCTTATCGTCCCTGTATACAGTGAAGGAAATAAGTATTTGATCCCTTGCTGATTTTGCAAGTTTGCCCACTGACAAAGACATGAACAGTCTATAATTTTAAGGGTAGGTTAATTTTAACATTAATAGAATACCAAAAATAAAATCCAGAAAATGATATAATATAAATTCTACAGGGTGGGCCATTTATATGGATACATCTAAACAAAATGGGAATGGTAACAGTTTTCTTGTATAGGGTGTCTTGCATTGAAATCTGCTGCAATGACCCGGGTACTGCGTTCACCAGACATCAACACAATTTCTATCCGCTCCTCACGTGTTAACTTCTGCGACATGTCAATGGTTGTAAACAAAGAGAAACTTGAAAATAGCTCATGAAAGAATAAAGTTAAGTTAAAACCAAGCATAACATTGTTTTTCTTGTGAAATTCTCAATAAGTTTGATGTGTATCTTCCCATTGAAAAAATAAAGTTTGAGCCAAAATGGCCGACTTCAAAATGGCCACCATGGTCACCACCCATCTTGAAAAGTTTCCTCCTCCCATATACTAATGTGCCACCAATAGGAAGTTGATATCACCAACCATTCCCATTTTATTTAGGTGTATCCATATAAATGGCCCACCCTGTATAAATTTATTTGCATTTTGCAGTGAGTAGTTGATCCTTCTGGCAAACAAGACTTAGTACTTGGTGGCAAATCCCTTGTTAACAAGCACAGCAGTCAGATGTTTTTTGTAGTTGATGATGAGGTTTGCATACGTCAGGAGGAGTTTTGGTCCACTCCTCTTTGCATATCATCTCTAAATCTATAAGATGGCAACTCGGAGCTTCAACTCCCTCCATAAGTTTTCTATAGGATTAAGGTCTGGAGACTGACTAGGCCACTCCATGACCTTAATGTGCTTCTTTTTGAGCCACACCTTTGCTGCCTTGGCTGTATGACAAACAGCCCTGCTCCTGGAAGGACAGGATGAATTTTAGTAAATCCCCACTACCACTAAAGACAGATGGGATACACAAAGAAGGGGGAACACTTAGCTTGATTAGACTCAGAGAGAAACACAGATGTCCTCCAGCAACACCAAGGAGGAAGATAGCTGACTGCAATAGCTCCAAGCCACAACAGGAACTGGAAATAGAAATATCATTGCAACTCCCAGAAGCAAGCTGGAAGTTATAAACACCTCGGTCCAGGTGTGTTAACTAGAGCCAAGAGAAGATTGCCACTGGGTTCTAGAGTCAGAACGCCCAGGAAGAAGTCAGAAAAGCAAATGGCTGAGACCTTCTGCAGGCAGATGCAGAGCGACGGTCTGCAGCCTGTTACACACCCGTGACAGTTAGTGAAGTGCATATTGAAGGTTAAGCTCAGGAGTGGTCGGTTGCTAAGGACAGCATGTTCCAGACAGTGGGAGGCATTACTGTCTGGAGCTTAAAGACATCGTGTCCTCTGAAGTACATTGAAAGATTGACAGAGAACTACATAGACAAGTGCACTGATCAAGAAAACCCTGAGACTAACAGAATCAGTGGGCTTGGAAATAGTCCAGAATGAGCTAGCAAAAGGACTGAAGAGGAGTTGTTCTAAAGCGGAAGAAAGTGTGAATTGCTGTGCTATCCCGCTTGTACCCACCTGATTAGCTTGGGTTATTTAGTAAAAGTGTACTTGTTGAAAAGAACTTGGTCTCCCATTTATTGTGTGAGATGGCTCCTGAGGTCGGAAGCAAAGAGGCAGCACAGTCCTGCAGCCTACTAGTGAGGGTAATGCACACCACACCCTACAGCACACTGTGACTGGGACACAAAACAGCCAGTAACCTTATAGTCTTCCAGCTCTGTGTACACGTTGCATTTTTGTTACCTTTTTGCAGTGTATTTGATTGGGTGTCATGAACGGACACAGATTTGTCCAGCGGACAACACATACACATACAACAAGATGATAAAGGGAGAGGAAAGCCCTAACAGTAGGAAGGGGATGGGACACCTCTTGACACCAACCTGTGCCATTCCCTAAACTCCCCTAACGCTCCAAGGTGGGTCCTTCCTCCCGCCACCATCAAGTGCCTCGTCCTTGGCTGTTACCTCTACTAACCCTTTCTAGTGCATTGGCTGGTAAGGACGCTAGCCTTGCCACTGCATGTAATATTACACAGGGAAAGAGACAAACAAGGGACTGACAGAAAGAATACAACTTAGCTCAGAATCTATTAGCAATGAAAACACACCTACAGAAGTAACATGGGTCCCACACACTCGGTGTGCAGTTGTGAAGAGATGTGTTGTGAATTCTGTGGTCAAGCTCCCTCCTGTGGTCATGAGTGGTACTTCGGCTGGTTCTGTCTATGAGCTTCCTCTGGTGGATGTGAGTGGGGCTGCGGCTTCTGAGTTTCCTTCCTCAGGTGACGAGGTTAAGTCGTTAGGTGCTGCTCTATTTAACTCCACCTAGTATTTTGTTCCTGGCCTCCAGTCAATGTTCCAGTATTGGTCTTGCTTTCTCCTGGATCGTTCTTGTGGCCTGTCTGCCCTGCATAAGCTAAGTTTTGCTTGTGTTACTTTTGTTTGCTATATTTTCTGTCCAGCTTGCTATATTGGTTTTTCTTGCTTGCTGGAAGCTCTGAGACGCAGAGGGAGCACCTCCGTACCGTTAGTCGGTGCGGAGGGTCTTTTTGCGCCCTCTGCGTGGTTGTTTGTAGGTTTTTGTGCTGACCGCAAAGCTATCTTTCCTATCCTCGGTCTATTCAGTAAGTCGGGCCTCACTTTGCTAAAGTCTATTTCATCTCTATGTTTGTATTTTCATCTTTACTCACAGTCATTATATGTGGGGGGCTGCCTTTTCCTTTGGGGAATTTCTCTGAGGCAAGGTAGGCTTATTTTCCTATCTTCAGGGCTAGCTAGTTTCTCAGGCTGTGCCCGAGGCGCCTAGGTCTGGTCAGGAGCGCTCCACGGCTACCTCTAGTGTGGTATGATAGGATTAGGGATTGCGGTCAGCAGAGTTCCCACGTCTCAGAGCTCGTCCTATGTTATAGTAACTATCAGGTCACTTTGTGTGCTCTCAACCACTAGGTCCATTGTGGTTCTGAATCACCAGTTCATAACAGAGATGTTTAACTATACCCATGTATATACAAGGACAGTAACGTATACTCCGGATAATCATTAATCAAAAAGAAAAAAAGGAGTTCTATACGAGATATTATAAAATCAATATTTTATTACAAAAAATATCTAAAATGTCAATGTGGTACAAAAACATATATACGTAGAAAAAGGGGAGACCCTAGTACAAAAACATCCTAATCACAGGCACACAAATGTGTATATCACCATGGTATATATATATATATATATATATATATATATATATAGATAAGCATCCATATTAGCACACAATATTAAGGTATAGTACCAATTTCCAATTCCCTCTTTGATAAAGCAACGCGAAACGCGCGTCAGGGGGTATCCAGAGTCACAGGCACTGGTCACTTCACTATGGGTAAGAAATCCTTTATTTGATATGCACTACAATTGGTTTCTCTGCTTATTTTTGCATGGAGGACACTTGTCCATATGGAAATTGGTACTATACCTTAATATTGTGTGCTAATATGGATGCTTATCTATATATATATATACCATGGTGATATACACATTTGTGTGCCTGTGATTAGGATGTTTTTGTACTAGGGTCTCCCCTTTTTCTACGTATATATGTTTTGTACCACATTGACATTTTAGATTTTTTTTGTAATAAAATATTGATTTTATAATATCTCGTATAGAACTCCTTTTTTTCTTTTTGATTAGCTCAGAATCTGCTGCAAAGCTCCACCTTAGAAAAGTAAACAGCACCATCTAACAGGACTCCAACATACCACAGCCAAAGGAGAGTTCCAGACACCTAGCTGGTCTGCATAGAAGTAACTCTATAACAGACGATCAGCTGATGGGTCATGTGACTATTTAAAGGGAGGTGGGAGTAGTTACCAACCAACATCAGCTGACCAGCCTAAAAGAAGCTATCTATTTAATTTATCTATCTCTTTAGCTAATCCTTTTTTCCTTTTTATTTAACCAGCTTTAATAAACTACAAACAGCATTGCTGTACAAAAACACAAATAAAAAACAAGTGAAAAGCAATAAAAAATGTGTCAAAAACACGTTTTGTACTCTGCATTTCTCCTACCAAGAGATAAAGAAATGGTGTAGAAATTTCTGCATCCAAATATTGAACGTGTGCACATACTTTATGTCTGCAGCAGATTTTACTAATTAATATAAATAAATTAAATCAGAGCAATATTCAATGTATACATTGTCTGACCATGTCAGAAATTATTTTGACAGAAAAACTCCCATAAACATGGAAAATTAGAACAATTGGAGTCGTGAGAGCTGTCTTTAAAGTATATAAAAAATAGTTTATTTGTACATAGACATAAGTATAGATAGCAATAAAATCACTAAAATATTAGGTACATAAATATTATATAGGTAGCATTAGATGTGAAGGACACAGGGCAAAGAAAGGAGGGTCTGGAAGACAACACTACAATAAAAGTATATGATTGGTAGGACCAAGTTTTTGAATATACTAAACCATAAATAACAGTGTGCAAAGACCTTTAAGAGGCAAACAGTACAGTGGATAGTTCAAAATTGATCCTTACCCATATCGGTCATAGTGTTATCACCAGACTGCTAGCCCCTACATGCGTTTCGCATAGGCCCTCCGAAGAAGCCTACGTGAAACGCGTAGGGTCTAGATAAGGGAACTGAAGGTAAACTCATCAAATTTGCAGACGAAGCTAGGAGGGATAGCTAACACTAGAGGAGACAGAGAAAGGATTCAGAAGGATCTAGATAAGCTTGAACAATGGACAGCAACTAATAGAATGGTATTTAGCAGGGAGAAATGCAAGATTCTACATCTGGGCAACAAAAACGAAAATTACATCTATTGAATGGGAAGAATAGAACTAAGCAACAGCACATGTGAGAAAAACTTGGGTATACTAATAGATCACAGACTCCACATGAGTCAACAGTGTAACAGCAACTAAAAAGGCAAACACGGTTCTAGAATGTATTAAGAGAAGCATAGAGACTTGATCACATGAAGTAATTATCCCCCTCTATTCCTCCTTGGTCAAGCCTCATCTGCAATACTGTCTCCAGTTCTGGAAACCACATTTTAAAAAAGACATTGAAAAACTGGAACAATTTCAGAGAAGGGATACCAGGATGGTGAGTGGACTGCAGAGCATGTCCTGCAAGGATTGGTTAAAGGATCTGGGAATGTTTAGCTTGCAAAAAAGGCTAAGAGGAGACTTAATAGCTGTCTACAAATATCTGAAGGGATCTCACTGTGTAGAGGGATCATCCTCATTCTCATATGCACATTGAAACACAAAATAATGATAGAATGAAACTGAAAGGGAGAAGATACAGATTAGATATTAGAAAACACTTTTTGACAGTGAAGGTGATCAATGAGTGGAACAGGCTGCCATGAGAGGTGGTGAGTTTTCTTTCAATGGAAGTCTTCAAACAGAGGCTGGACAGACATCTGACTGAGATGGTTTAGTGAATCCTGCATTGAGCCGGGGGTTAGACACGATGACCCTGGAGGTCCCTTCCAACTCTAACATTCTATTATTTTATGTTCTTTAAAGTGATTTATAAGTAAGATTGACTGTAAGAAGACTTAATGAAGATGGTTGGTGCCATAGAGATGTGCAGATTGCATTGTGTGCTGTGTTGTGTATAAAACCAATGAGAATACCATTTTTCAATAAAGGATTTTATTATTAATAAAAATACAACAATACAGTAATAAATAAATGTTTGTTCTTACTAGTCAAAAATAAATAACTATAATACGTATAGTAAATAAAATATATTAATAAATATGATATTTGGAATTTGACAGCGTTCAGACATTTAAAAAAATGTAATTCACTTAGACATCAGTTTTACATTTACAGTAACTCTGACATTTAACAACAATATATATATATATATTAAATATTCTTCATATGAGACATTATTCATTACTCATTATAATGCATACATATACAATTTTCATAAAGTGGAAAAGCTGTGATCAGCCTGTTTAAGACATTGAAAAACATAATCATGATACCTATACTACTTTACTAGGGTATTTTGTTATGTAAACAAATGTATACAAAATATTTAAAAATCTCTTTTAAAATATAATCTGAAAATATTATTTAATTTTCTTAAAAATCTATTTGAGTCTAAGGTTTTGAAATATCATAAAAATCTATTACTTGCATATAATACTCCCTTTTTCCCATATAAATATATTATCACATAAATATTTCAAGTAAAAAACAGTCAAGTTTTAAATATAGGCACAAAATGACAATCATTTTGGTTCAATTAGTTACAGATAACATAATCAAGTTACATTATCTTCAAATATATCATTCGTGAGTTTGGAGATAACTTGCCCTCTAGTGTTTCAATGCCGCATTCTCCTTATTTCACTGATGAGTGAATTGATCCACAAAATAAGTGTATTGATTTCACTGATGGCTTTATGTAATTTTTCCTTTAAGGTTAACTATGAAAACAAAATGTTTAATTAGCATTGGATACCGTAGTGATGACAGCATAGAAAATGACAAAAATAATGTTCATGTTATTCCTATGAAGTCTTATTCTACAGTCATACAACACAGAGCTTTACATGCACTTTGGAAATAATTTTATTTATCAATCATTAATTATTGATGCCCCAATGATGACGTCACACAAGCCTGGCTAGTCAAAAGCCATGTCGGGTGCCCCGAAAGGTAAAAGGTTTGCAGAGCTCCTATCCAGTGGCCAGAGACTACTGACCTGGTACATTGACCAGAATCTCACGAATCAATCTACCCATCTTTATCATTAACCATTGTAAATTTGCTTTTTGTAATATTAGTGATGTATACAAGATGGGAAATGTGTAAAAGGAGGGGTACAATGTAAATGTTACACATACATTTTTGTAAGGACGTCAATTTAGCAACATAGAAGTGTGACAAATAAAGTGTTAACCTTTTGATTTAGAATAAAATGGGAATTGACATGTAAATTGCATATCTTAATTTAGAATATTGCTTTGGTAAATTAATAGTGGAACTTTATAACAATAACATTTTATTAAAATCTGTTTAAAAAAATAAACAGATATTTGCAATGTCTTGCGTGTCAATAGAAAGTATTATGTACGGTATATTATGGGGACACAAAACTGTTCATATAGAAGAATCCGTTCTATAAAAAAATGTAGGTGTCATTACTACTCACAATGCACATAATTGGTTTACAAATGTTTAATTTGTTAGTTATTAGTTTATTAGTTACCTTGGCAATCTTATTCCTCAGCTCCTTCATTCCTTCTGTTTCTTCAGTTGGCTTATTTAAATAGCATTCATGGGCCCGCTGTTAGAAATTAAAGTATTTGGGGTCAGTTTAGATTATATTATATATATATATATATATATATATATATATATATATATATATATATATATATATATATATATATAATCATTATTTTCTTTAATTAAATGTATTTATTTAGGTCACTTTTATGCATAGATTAAAAGTGACTTTTGAACTGTTTTGTATTTTTTTATGCATTCAATGCTTAAACTGTATCTACAGTATACCAAGGTTTTCTAAATGTTGTTGGAGCTCAAACATGTACAGTCTCCATCTTTCTATGGAGCCCTTACACCGTTCTGTGTTCTGCCTTCTGATCTCAGGTCTTCTGCATGCTGAGCAAAGGACTTGTGAACATTATATTGAGCAACTGGTGGAGTCTTTGCACCCAGCCTGCTCTCACCCTACCTATTTGCATGGCTTTACAGCACCTAGAACACATAGAAAAATTTGGTAAAGTGTAGGTGAACTTTAAATGTGTAAAAATAATGAATATTTCTATACTGTTTGCAGTGGTACCAATATGCTAAGTAATAAAAATAAACTGAATTCTCTTGTGAATCTTTTACCCAAACTACAGTACTAAATTTCTTGTACATACTCTGAAATCCCCCAACATATATATGTGTAAGAAGCAGAGTTTGCTTTTTGCATCCCTAAACCAGAAATATACAGGTATAACTTTTTTCATTGCTTAGAATAGTGTAATAGTAGTCTACCTTATTCTATGTGCAGGCATCTAATAAAACTTATACTGTGTGGAACACTATTTTTTAACATAGGAGTTTAAGGGTGACACAATAGCCTCCATCGGAGCCTTCCATCTGAGTTTTACATCAATAAACCCATTCCATCTCCCTTATAAGGCTTACATGTGATGTGGACAAAGTCTTAGGCTACGTTCACATTTGCGTTGTGCGGCGCAGCGTCGGCGATGCAAGGCACAACGCATGCAAAACGCAGCGTATTGTGACGCATGCGTTCATTTTTTGCATGATTTTTGGCGCAGAAAAAACTGCATCATGCAGCGTCCTCTGCGCCCTGACAGTTGCGCCAAAATGATGCATGCGTCACAAAATGCAAGACAACGCATGTCCATGCGCCCCCCATGTTAAATATAGGGGCGCATGATGCATGCGTCGCCGCGGCTGCGCCCGACGCTGCGCCGCACAACGCTAATGTGAACCTAGCCTTGAGATGTATTGTCCATCAAATAGTTTATACGCTCCCTAGGTCCTATCACATCGCAAATCGAGAAGTGTGGTATAAATTATTATTAACAGCAGCCTATGCCTAGACATGTTAAATATGATAATACAAATAATACAACTTCATTCTAGGAGACCAGCTTTAATTAAAAAACGAAAATCACAACTAAAAAGGATATCTTGTCCTAAATATCCTATTGCATTATAAATCAGTGGGATCTATCAGGATCCGTGGGGATCTGGTTAAATCTGTTATACTGGTCAAGGCTCTGTATAGAATGAAAACCATAGATTTTGAACAAATCTTTATGTTAAAAATACTCTTATGTCTGTTGTCTGTTGTTTTTTAAGACGAAAAGAGTCTGTTTTAAAATAGGGTCATGGCTTTCATTTAATACATTCCTATGATAATACATACTTATGGAGAAAGACAGCTGGTGAAATTTTAGAACAAGAGATGTAATATATAGTCTCAAAATAATTAAGCATTGCAAAGAAAAAAGTGATCAGGAGATCCTGCGTGTATCACACTGCGAGGAATTTACACCAAGTGAAAGTGACACAGTAAAGTGCTAAAACACATTACATTGTTAGAGGACACCTCCTAAAATCTCTGCTTTCACTCTTGAGAGCAGATTTTACTCACACATGGCTTGATCTTGAGCAAATCTTCAATTTTCAAAAAGGCTTCACGAATGCCAGATTTCTGTGCTTCAGACAAGACCAGAGTATCAGACAGCACGTCCTTAGTGTAAAATGACAGCAAATGGAGTCTTGTACTGCAGTTCTCCTGTAAGACCACACCAGAGACATGTAAATGACTGTAAATCTTAATATTACATGTGATGTGTTTACCACATACTAGCTACCAAATGCTTACCATAAACTCCTTTTTCAGTGCATTAGTCAACAACTTCATGTTGGTTATGTCATCCTGGTAAAACAGAATATAGGGTAGGTTACGAATGACATTTGAAAGCAAAGAACTTATACAGCTACAACCCTCCTAGAAACTTTCTGTATGAGTTTACCGTGCATTTACTTACTGGAAAAAGTTTTTTGAACTCTGTTGTCTTATTAAGCAGATTTTCTTTTTCTACCAATATTCGTCCAGTAGGACACATTCTATTCATTGGAAGTTTGCTTTCACATGTTAGAATCAATAGGCTCATCAGGCAGAGCACTTGCTTGAAGATGCAACTGATTTTCATCTTGATAGAATTCACTCTGAACCTAATGTATTTTCTTGCTTCAAAACCTTGAGATGAGATAACGTCTTGCAAACTCCTTTCATAAGTAGCGTCAAGTGTGTTGTCCTTTTTTATACACCTTCCAACAGTTCTCACCAAAATTCCCCCGTCATCGTTTGTGACGTTTTGTAAAAGACCTACCCAGCTTTACCGGCAGAATATAGGTAAGCTTCTAAGAACTATGACCTTACTTACCACAGCAAATTTCGTATGTGGCTACTAGACAACTGCAAGACTTTACTTGTGGCTTTGGTTCAATAAAGTGGTCAGTAAAACCCTCAAGTAATTTTGAAGTATTTTCCTTAAAATACATCATGAATAATATTTCTGCTTGCATTGAATTATCATACCTGTGACTGAGATGAAAGCAGAATGTGAACTTCAAAGTAGTAACAGAAAAATATTGGACCTTCAATTAGTTCTTACATTACAATTAGCATTTGTACTATTCTTATTGATACGAAAACAGTGCAAGCCTTAACCCCTTTACCCCCAAGAGTGGTTTGCACATTAATGACCAGGCCAATTTTTACAATTCTGACCACTGTCCCTTTATGAGATTATAACTCTGGAACGCTTCAACGGATCTTGTCGATTCTAACACTGTTTTCTCGTGACATATTGTACTTCATGATAGTGATAAAATTTCTTCAATATAACTTGCGATTATTTGTTATTTGTGAAAAAAATGGAAATTTGGTGAAAATTTTGAAAATTTTGCAATTTTCCAAATTTTAATTTTTATGCCCTTAAATCACAGAGATATGTCATGTAAAATAATTAATAAGTAACATTTCCCACATGTCTACTCTACATCAGCACAATTTTGGAACCAAATTTTTTTTTGTTAGGGAGTTATAAGGGTTAAAAGTTGACCAGCAATTTCTCATTTTTACAACACCAATATTTTTTAGGGACCACATCACATTTGAAGTCATTTTGAGGGGTCTATATGATAGAAAATATCCAAGTGTGACACCATTCTAAAAACTGCACCCCTCAAGGTGCTCAAAACCACATTCAAGAAGTTTATTAACCCTTCAGGTGTTTTAGAGGAATTTTTGGAATGTTTAAAAAAAAATTAACATTTAACTTTTTTTCACAAAAAATTTACTTCAGCTCCAATTTGTTTTATTTCCCCAAGGGTAAGAGGAGAAATTGGACCCCAAAATTGTTGTGCCATTTGTTCTGAGTACGGTGATAACCCACATGTGGGGGTAAACCACTGTTTGGGCGCATGGCAGAGCTCGGAAGCGAAGGAGCGCCGTTTGACTTTTCAATGCAAAATTGACTGGAATTGAGATGGGACGCCATGTTGCGTTTGGAGAGCCCCTGATGTGCCTAAACATTGAAACCCCCCACAAGTGACACCATTTTGGTAAGTAGACCCCCTAAGGAACTTATCTAGATGTGTGGTGAGCACTTTAACCCACCAAGTGCTTCACAGAAGTTTATAATGCAGAGCCATAAAAATAAAAAATCATATTTTTTCACAAATATGATTTTCCGCCCCCAATTTTTTATTTTTCCAAGGGTAAGAGAAGAAATTGGACCCCAAAGGTTGTTGTGCCATTTGTACTGAGTATGCCGATACCCCACATGTGGGGCTAAGCCACTGTTTGGGCGCACGGCACAGCTTGGAAGGGAAGGAGCGCCGTTTGACTTTTCAATGCAAAATTGACTGGAATTGAGATGGATGTGGAGGAGCTGCGGAGACACCATCACGTGTTTCTCAACGCAGGCAGTGAGAAACACGCGATGGTTTCTCCGCAGCTCCTCTACATGCATTTGCATATTTGGGGGCAGTGTTCTGGATCACTGCGTTGAGAAACACGTGATGGTGTCTCCGCGGTGTTGGATGTTTTGGTCTCCACGAGGTCAATCATCCGTGCCTTTATGGAATTGAGATGGGACACCGTGTTGCGTTTGGAGAGCCCCTGATGTGCCTAAACATTGAAACCCCCCACAAGTGACACCATTTTGGAAAGTAGACCCCCTAAAGAACTTATCTAGATGTGTGGTGAGCACTTTAACCCACCAAGTGCTTCACAGAAGTTTATAATGCAGAGCCGTAAAAACAAAAATCATATTTTTTCACAAATATTATTGTTCGCCGCCAATTTTTTACTTTTCCAAGGGTAAGAGAAGAAATTGGACCCCAAAAGTTGTTGTGCCATTTGTACTGAGTATGCCGATACCCCACATGTGGGGCTAAGCCACTGTTTGGGCACATGGCAGAGCTCAGAAGGAAAGGAGCGCCGTTTGACTTTTCAATGCAAAATTGACTGGAATTGAGATGGGACGCCATGTTGCGTTTAGAGAGCCCCTGATGTGCCTAAACACTGAAACCCCCACAAGTGACACCATTTTGGAAAGTAGACCCCGTAAGGAACTTATCTAGATGTGTGGTGAGCACTTTAACCCACCAATTGCTTCACAGAAGTCTATAATGCAGAGCCGTAACAATAAAAAATCATATTTTTTCACAAATATGATCTTTCTGCCCCCAATTCTTTATTTTCCCAAGGGTGAGAGAAGAAATTGGACCCCAAAAGATGTTGTGCTATTTGTACTGAGTATGCCGATACCCCACATGTGTGGGTAAACCACTGTTTGGGTGCACGGCACAGCTCGGAAGGGAAGGGGCGCCATTTGACTTTTCAATGCAAAATTGACTGGAATTGAGATGTGATGCCATGTTGCGTTTGGAGAGCCCCTGATGTGCCTAAACATTGAAACCCCCCACAAGTGACACCATTTTGGAAAGTAGACCCCCTAAGGAACTTATCTAGATGTGTGGTGAGCACTTTAATCCACCAACTGCTTCACAGAATTTTATAATGCAGAGCCGTAAAAATAAAAAATCATATTTTTTCACAAATATGATTGTTCGCCGCCAATTTTTTATTTTCCCAAGGGTGAGAGAAGAAATTGGACCCCAAAAGATGTTGTGCTATTTGTACTGAGTATGCCGATACCCCACATGTGTGGGTAAACCACTGTTTGGGTGCACGGCACAGCTCGGAAGGGAAGGGGCGCCATTTGACTTTTCAATGCAAAATTGACTGGAATTGAGATGTGATGCCATGTTGCGTTTGGAGAGCCCCTGATGTGCCTAAACATTGAAACCCCCCACAAGTGACACCATTTTGGAAAGTAGACCCCCTAAAGAACTTATCTAGATGTGTGGTGAGCACTTTAATCCACCAACTGCTTCACAGAATTTTATAATGCAGAGCCGTAAAAATAAAAAATCATATTTTTTCACAAATATGATTGTTCGCCGCCAATTTTTTATTTTTCCAAGGGAAAGAGAAGAAATTGGCCCCAAAAGTTGTGCCATTTGTTCTGAGTACGCCGATACCCCACATGTGGGGGTAAACCACTGTTTGGGCGCATGGCAGAGCTCGGAAGGGAAGGAGCGCTGTTTATCTAGATGTGTTGTGAGAACTTTGAACCCCCAAGTGTTTCACTACAGTTTTTAACGCAAAGCCGTGAAAATAAAAAATCAATTTTTTCCACAAAAATTATTTTTTAGCCCCTAGTTTTGTATTTTTCCAAGGGTAACAGGAGACATTGGACCCCAAAAGTTGTTGTCCAATTTGTCCTGAGCATGCTGATACCCCATATGTGGGGGGGGGAACCACCGTTTGGGTGCATGGCAGAGCTCGGAAGGGAAGGAGCGCCATTTGGAATACAGACTTAGATGGATTGGTCTGCAGGCGTCACGATGCATTTGCAGAGCCACTGATGCACCTAAACAGTAGAAACCCCCCACAAGTGACACTATTTGGAAACTAGACCCCCTAAGGAACTTATCTAGATGTGTTTTGACAGCTTTGCACCCCCAAGTGTTTCACTACAGTTTATAACGCAGAGTCGTGAAAATAAAAATACATTTTTTCCCACAAAAATGTTATTTTTAGCCCCCCAAGTTTTAATTTTAATTTTCCCAAGGGTAAAAAGAGAAAGTGGATCCCAAGAGTTGTTGTACAATTTGTCCTGAGTACGCTGATACCCCATATGTGGGGGGGAACCACCGTTTGGGCGCATGGCAGAGCTTGGAAGGGAAGGAGCGCCATTTGGAATGCAGACTTAGATAGATTGGTCTGCAGGCGTCACGTTTCATTTGCAGAGCACCTGATGCACCTAAACAGTAGAAACCCCCCACAAATGACACCATTTTGGAAACTAGACCCCCCAAGGAACTTATCTAGATGTGTTTTGACAGCTTTGAACAATTGTCCAATTTGTCCTGAGTATGTTGATACCCCATATGTTGGGGTAGACCCCTGTTTGGGCGCACGGGAGAGCTCGGAAGGGAAGGACCACTGTTTTACTTTTTCAATGCAGAATTGGCTGGAATTGAGATCGGACGCCATGTCGCATTTGGAGAGCCCTGTTGTGCCTAAACAGTGGAAACCCCCAATTCTAACTGAAACCCTATCCCAAACACACCCCTAACCCTAATCCCAACCATAGCACTAACCACACCCCTAACCCTAATCCCAACCGTAAGTGTAATCAAAACACTAACCCTAACTTTATCCCCAACCCTAACTTTAGCCCCAACCCTAACCCTAACTTTAGCCCTAACCCTAACTTTAGCCCCAAGCCTAACCCTAACTTTAGCCCCGACCCTAACTCTAACTTTAGCCTCAACAGTAACTTTAGCCCCAACACTAACTTTAGCCCCAACCCTAACCCTAACTTTAGCCCCAACCCTAACCCTAACTTTAGCCCCGACCCTAACTCTAACTTTAGCCTCAACAGTAACTTTAGCCCCAACACTAACTTTAGCCCCAACCCTAACCCTAACGCTAACTTTAGCCCCAACCCTAACTCTAACTTTAGCCCCAACCCTAACCCTAACTTTAGCCCCAACCCTAACTTTAGCCCCAGCCCTAACCCTAACTTTAGCCCCAACCCTAACTGATGCCCTCACCCTAGCCCCAACCCTAACCCTAGCCCCAACGCTAGCCCCAACCCTAACCCCAACCCTAGCCTCAACCCTAGCCCCAATCCTAGCCCCAACCCTAGCCCTAACCCTAGTCCTAGCCCTATCTCTAACCCTAACCCTAGACCTAACCCTAGCCCTAGCCCTAACCCTAACCCTAGCCCTAACCCTAATAGGAAAATGGAAATAAATATATATTTTTAATTTTTTTATGTTTCCCTAACTAAGGGAGTGATGAAGGGGGAGTTTACTTTTATAGCAGGTTTTCTAGCGGATTTTTATGATTGGCAGCCGTCACACACTAAAAGACGCTTTTTATTGCAAAAAATATTTTTTGCGTTACCACATTTTTAGAGCTATAATTTTGCCATATTTTGGTCCACAGAGTGATGTGAGGTCTTGTTTTTTGCTGGATGAGTTGATGTTTTTATTGGTAACATTTTCGGGCACGTGACATATTTTGATCGCTTTCTATTCTGATTTTTGTGAGGCAGAATGACCAAAAACCAGCTGTTCATGAATTTCTTTGGGGGGGGGGGGGCGTTTATAATGTTCCACGTTTGGTAAAATGGATAAAGCAGTTTTATTCTTCGGGTCAGTACGATTACAGCGATACCTCATTTACATCATTTTTTATGTTTTGGTGCTTTTTATATGATAAAAACTATTTCATAGAAAAAATAATTATTTTTGCATCGCTTTATTCTGAGGACCGTAACTTTTTAATTTTTTTGCTGATGATGCAGTATGGCAGCTCGTTTTTTGCGGGACAAGATGACGTTTTCAGAGGTACCATGGTTATTTATATCCGTCTTTTTGATCGTGTATTATTCCACTTTTTATTCAGCAGTATGATAATAAAGCGTTGTTTTTTGCCTCGTTTTTTTTTTTTTGTTACGGTGTTCAGTGAAGGGGTTAACTAGTGGGACAGTTTTATAGCTTGGGTTGTTACGGATGTGGCGACACTAAATATGTGTACTTTTATTGTTTGTATTTTTTATTTAGATGAAGAAATGTATTTATGGGAACAATATATATATATTTTTTCGTTATTTAGGTTTTTGTTTTTTTCACATCTAAAAAATTTTTTTTTTTACTTTGTCCCAGGGGGGACATCACTGTATAGTGATAGATCGCTGATCTGACACTTTGCAGAGCACTGTGTCAGATCAGCAATCTGGCGTGCCCTGCTGCAGGCTTACAGGAGCCTGCTCTGGACCCGGAAGTACTCCCTGCAGGACCCGGAAGTAGCCCCGCGGCCATTTTGGATCCGGGGCCTGCAGGGAGAAGACGTTCGGTACAAGGTGAGCACATCACCTTGTACCGATCGTCTCAGGGAATCCCGCAGGGAGCCCTCTCCCTGCACGATGCTTCCCTATACCGCCGACACATTGCGATCATGTTTGCCGGATATCAGCTGCGATAGTCAGCTGACACCCGGCCGCGATCGGCCGCGCTCCCCCTTGAGCGCGGCCGATCGCTCTGGACGTACTATTCCGTCCTTGGGAAGTAAGGCCCACCCCACATGGACAGAATAGTACGTTCAATGGCAGAAAGGGGTTAAAGGGGTTGTCCGGCCTTGGGATACAAGTTTGCAGGGAGTCACTCTATGTGGAGCCGCATATTCATTACTGTAAATGAGCGGCCCCACGTGACAGCATACAGGAGAAGATGCGGCCAGGAGAGGAAGCAGCGCCGGCGAGGGAGCGAGCCAGGTGAGTATTTTCAGAACAGCGGGGGGGGGGGAGGAGGAGGCACAGGGGGTGGGAAGGCGGGGGGCACATAGATCTTTATTTTAAACACACTTATTCATATCTTCTCTGCAGCAAACGCTGCTGCAGGGAAGATATGAATCGCGGCTTCAGCACCAGTGGGGGGGACAGTGCTTAATGTAGCGCTGTCTCCTGCACGGCACACGGACTGCACACGGACAACGTCCGTGTGCGGTACGTGTTTTACACGGACCCATTGACTTTAATGGGTCCGTGTAATACGTGCGCTCCCACGAACACTGACATGTCTCCGTGTTTGGCACATGGAGACACGGTCCGCAAAAAATCAATGACATCTGAACAGATGCATTGATTTTTATGTGTCTACGTGTGTCAGTGGCTCCGGTACGTGAGGAAACTGTCACCTCATGTACCGGAGCCACTGACTTGTGAAACCGGCCTAAATATGTAAAAAAAAAAAAAGGGGGGGAGTATTATATAACCGACACCAGTCACAATACTCTTTATTAATTAATCAAACACGGATAATTCCTTCCTAAAATTACAAAAAATTCCTAAAAAACATCACAAAATAAGGGAAATCTAGGCAGCGGCCCATGAAGGGAGTAGAAAAAATAGCAATATGCCTTTCCTGTCCCTGATAGGCCCTAAGATCTGTATATCCTTCCGGTCAGCGGAGGTTGCCACCCTAATTTGCGATGTGGCTCCCCTACTCCACGGCGGCTGTCCCTTCAATCCCTAGGCAGTCTCTTAAAAGTCCTTGCCCTTTTCCGTTTTTGCGTTCTCGATTTTGCTCCCCTCCTTCCCAGAGCCATAACGTTTTTATTTTTCAGTCAATATGGCCATGTGAGGGCTTGTTTTTTGCGGGACAAGTTGCACTTATGAACAACATCATTGGTTTTAGCATGTCGTGTACTAGAAAACGAGAAAAAAATTCCAAGGGCGGTGAAATTACAAAAAAAAGTGCAATCCCACTCTTGTTTTTTGTTTGGCTTTTTTGCTAAGTTCACTAAATGCTAAAACTGACCTGGCATTATGATTCTCCAGGTCATTATGAGTTCATAGACACCAAGCGTGTCTAGGTTATGTTTTATCTAAGTGGTAAAAAAAAATTCCAAACTTTTCTAAAAATAAATAAATAAATAAATTGCTCAATTTTTACCAATACCCATAGCGTCTCCATTTTTTGTGATCTGGGGTGAGGTGAGGGCTTATTTTTTGTGTGTCAAGCTGACGTTTTTAATGATACCATTTTGGTGCAGATACGTTCTTATAATCACCCGTTATTGCATTGTAATGCAATGTCGCAGAGACCAAAAAAACGTAATTCTGGTGTTTCAGAGGGCTGTTGGCCCTCGTCAGTGCGAAGCATGAGAACTAATTTGGCTAGGTGAGAGGCTCTGGACTGGGGTCTAAGGGGTATCGTTTCTCCTTATGGAGAGTGACATACCATCTCTGGCTTGTCAAGGTAAGGAGGCCAGTCCAGAGCCTCTCACATAGCCAAATTAGTTCTCATGCTTCCCACTGACGAGGGCCAACAGCCCAAAACACCGTGTCTGCGAATTGAGATACTAATTTGGCTTTTATCCTAAGTCATATTGCACGACTTGTTAAAGAGTTGATTGTGACTTGTAGGATCGCTACTTCCAACAGGTGGCACTACAGAGTTTAAGTCCTCTTTTTCTCAGAAGAGGCAATTTGCATATTATATTTCCCAGAGGAGCATTGCACGGCGAATAAGCCTCCTTACCTTGACAAGCCAGAGATGGTATGTCACTCTCCTTAAGGAGAAACGATACCCCTTAGACATGGGATCTAGTAACATCATGATCCCCAGAGGAATCATCCTGTGTGCCAGTCAAGCCCCCTTCTTTATTAGTAGAATAAAGTGCCTCTGAATCATCCTGTGCAAAACCTGTGGCTCTTATATCCCAGCTTCCCTTGGCCCTTTGTATAGAGACTTTCTTCCTTCTTGTCTGCGATGAGGGCTTAGGGTTTTGATGCAGTCTGGGGGGAGGGGAGGATGTAGAACAGTCTCCTGAAGCCAAGTGCCCATTTTGTGAGGTGGACACTGTAAAAGGACCCTGCTCCTTCAGACCCTCCTGTAATACCTGCTGCTGGAAAACCTCCATATGTCCATCCAACTCACTCCCCGCTGGCTCACCATCTCCTGTCCCGATCAGCAGCTCCCCTGTGTCTGAACCTCCAGCATCTAGGAACGCATTCAGTGCTGTCGCATGAGCAGCCAATGCTGTCCCCTGCATGTGCCCGAGTCCTGGCTCTCTTGAGGCCCACGCTGAAGGTAATCTGGCCAGAAATGAGGCTGTTGAACCTTGTTATCTGCTGTGTCTGGAGAGAGCTTTCTTATTGCAAGTCCTTTCAGCACAGCATTCCGGACATGTCCCTCATTCCTCCTCTCTTTAACCCCTTCCTGACCTGTGACACAGTGTATGCAGCATGAAAGACCTGTGACGCATATGCTGTGTCACAGAATGATCGTGTTCCTGCAGGCGGGGTGAAAGGGTTAACTCCAATTTCACCCGACGTACAGGAATAGGGTGAGTGGTACTTCAGCCCAGGGTGGGGTGGCTTTGCCCCGCCGTGGCTACGATCGCTCTGATTGGCTGTTGAAAGTGAAACAGCCAATCAGAGCAATTTGTAATATTTCACCAATGAAACTTGGTGAAATATTACAATCCAGCCATGGCCGATGCTGCAATATCACCGGCCCCGGTCTGCCGCCCCCGTCAGTCTTTCCTACCCCTCCATTATGTCCTCTGTGCCATCCTCTCCCCTCTGCCCCCCCGTCCTGTCTGGCGCTTTCCGATCCCAACCCCCCATGCCTCTGGAGTCCCGGAGTCCCTCCCGGTGTCCGTCCGGCTTGTAGCATGGGCGCCGCCATCTTCCGAAATGGCAGGCGCATGCGCAGTGCGCCCGCCGAATCTGCCGGCTGGCAGATTCGTTCATTCATTTTGATCACTGTGATAGGATTTATCACAGTGATCAAAATAAAAAAAATAGTAAATAGCCCCCCTTTATCACCCCCATAGGTAGAGAGCAGCATAAAATAAAGAAAATATATTTATTTTTATTTTTCCACTAGGGTTAGGGTTAGAACTAGGGTTAGGGTTAGAACTAGGGTTAGGGTTAGAACTAGGGTTAGGGTTGCAATTAGAGTAAGGGTTAGAATTCGGGTTAGGGTTGGAATTAGGGTATGTGTACACGGTGCAGATTTTGCTGCGGATTCGCAGTGGATTGGCCGCTGCGGATTCACAGCAGTTTTCCATGCGTTGTACAGTACCATGTAAACCTATGGAAAACCAAATCCGCTGTGCCCATGGTGCAGAAAATACCGAGCGGAAACGCTGAGTTGTATTTTCCGCAGCATGTCAATTCTTTTGCGGATTCCGCAGCGTTTTACACCTGCTCCTCAATAGGAATCCGCAGGTGTAAAACCACAGGAAATCTGCAGGTAAAATGCAGTGTGTTTTACCTGCGGATTTTTCAAAAACGGTGCGGAAAAATCTGCACACAAATCCGCAACGTGGGCACATAGCCTTAGGGTTAGGGTTGGAATAAGAGTTAGGGTTGTGATTAGAGTTGGGGTTGGAATTAGGTTTAAGATTAGGGGTTTGTTAGGGTTAGGGTTAGGCTTGTGGTTAGGGTTATGGTTAGGGTAGGGATTAGGGTTAGGGGTGTGTTGGGGGTTAGGGTTATGCTTAGGGTTGGGATTAGGGTTAGGGGTGTGTTGAGGTTAGGGTTGTGATTAGGGTTATGGTTAGAATTGGGATTAGGGTTAGGGGTGTGTTGGGGTTATTGTTGGAGTGGGAATTCAGGGGTTTCCACTGTTTAGGTACATCAGGAGGTCCCAAACACGACATGGTGCCACCACTGATTACAGCCAATCTTGCGTTCAAAAAGTCAAATGGTGCTCCCTCCCTTCCGAGCCCCGACGTGTGCCCAAGCAGTGGTTTACCCAAACATATGGGGCATAAGCATACTCAGGAAAAATTGCAGAAGAATGTTGGGGGTCTAATTTTTCCTGTTACCCTTTGGAAAATAAAAAATTGGGGGCTAAAAATTTATTTTTGCGAGAAAAAAATGATTTTTTTATTTTCACTGCTCTACGTTATAAAATTCTGT
The DNA here is from genome assembly GCF_032444005.1 of Ranitomeya imitator. Classification (NCBI taxonomy): domain Eukaryota; kingdom Metazoa; phylum Chordata; class Amphibia; order Anura; family Dendrobatidae; genus Ranitomeya; species Ranitomeya imitator. The sequence goes on along the minus strand of NC_091285.1, from coordinate 276,214,220 downwards.
GAAGCACTTGGGAGTTCAAAGTGCTCACCACACAGCTAGATAAGTTCCTTGGGGGGTCTATTTTCCAAAATGGGTCACTTGTGGGGGGTTTCTACTGTTTAGGCACATCAGGGGCTCTCCAAACGTAGCATGACACCCGCAGACCATTCCATCAAAAGCATTTCAAAACGTCACTACTTCCTTTCCGAGCCCTGATGTGTGCCCAAATAGTGGCTTACCCCTACATTTGGGGTACCAGCATACTCAGGATAAACTGTACAACAACTTTTGGGGTCCAATTTCTCCTATTACCCTTGTGAAAATAAGCAATTGCGAACTAAAAAATCAATTTTGAGGAAAAGAAAAAGATTTTTTATTTTCACGGCTCTGCGTTATAAACTTCTGTGAAGCACTTGGGGGTAAAAAGTGCTCACTACACATCAAGATAAGTTCCTTGGGGGGTCTAGTATCCAAAATGGGGTCACTTGTGGGGTTTCTACTGTTTAGACACATCAGGGGCTCTGCAAACGTAACATGATGCCCGCAGACCATTCTATCAAAGTCTGCATTCCAAAACGACACTACTTTCCTTCCGAGCCCTGACGTGTGCTCAAACAGTGGTTCCCCCCCACATATGGGGTATCAGCGTACTCAGGACAAACTGGACAACAACTTTTTGGGTCTAATTTCTCCTGTTACCCTTGTGAAAATAAAAAATTGGGAACTAAAAAATCATTTTTGAGGAATAAAAAATATTTTTTTATTTTCACAGCTGTATGTTATAAACTTCTGTGAAGCACTTGGGGCTTCAAAGTGCTCACCACACATCTAGATAAGTTCCTTGGGGGGTCTAGTTTCCAAAATGGGGTCACTTATGGGGGGTTTCTACTGTTTAGACACATCAGGGGCTCTGCAAACACAATGTGACGCCCGCAGACTATTCCATCAAAGTCTGCATTTCAAAACATCACTACTTCCCTTCCAAGCCCCAACGCAGGGCCGGCGTCAGCACCCGGCGTACCCGGGCAAATGCCGGGGCCCTGAAGAGACGGAGGGGGCCCATAACGGTAAGACACTGCTGCCGACACTAATGCGCATCATGCGCTCCTGGGAGCCGGACGTCATCCCTCTCTGCAGGGCTGCACTGGCGTATGGTGCCCGCCCGGTGAGCAGAGAGCGGCCCCTCACTTCTGCTCTCCTGGTACAGCCGGCGTGCTGGAACACCGGGTATCAGCGCGGCTGCGCGCACTCATTCTCTGCTCCTTCCTCTCTGCATAGTGAGGACTGGAGCAGAGCGCTGGCAGTGTGCGCGGCCATGCAGACAGTTGCTGGCTGCAGTGTAGCAGGGGCACACAGTCACACACGCTGTGACACTACTCACCGCACCTGCAGCAGAAGCATTGGATCCCTCCCCTCAGTGTCACAGCTCCCACACAGTGAAGAGCCATGAAGGGACGGGGCTAAATGTCGGGGGTGAAGCCACAGACAAGCAGGGAGAAGAAGGCCGAAAGGATTAAGAAAATATAAAAATCAGAGCGGGAGAGAGAAAATATGTAAGAAGAGAGACAGAAAACACAACAGAGAGGCAAGACACAGGTGGGAAGTATATATATATATATATATACACTCTGTCCGAAGCCTTAATAGACTGCGCAGGCACGACGCTCCTAGCGTTACATTATAGAAAAAATGCCGCCGAGAGTAGGGGGTCGGGAGCACGGGGACGCCGTCTACATATGTGCGCCCTGATTATGCAAATAATCCGCCGCCATAGTAAGTTTTTACTTGCGCTATTCGTTTCGGGCACCATTGTCTTGCTCCTCCTGGTGCCGGAATCGGCGCCTGCGCAGTCCGCGCTTTCCGGCGCCATTTTCTTGAAGACACACTGCTGTGTGTCTTCAAGAAAATGGCGCCGGAAAGCGCGGACTGCGCCTGCGCCGATTCCGGAATCGGCGCCTGCGCAGTCCGCGCTTTCCGGCGCCATTTTCTTGAAGACACACTGCTGTGTGTCTTCAAGAAAATGGTGCCGGAAAGCACGGACTGCGCAGGCGCCGATTCCGGCACCAGGAGCAAGACAATGGCGCCCGAAACGAATAGCGTAAGTAAAAACTTGCTGTGTCATGAGGCTGTGGCACTTCATGCCACAGCAATTTGTTACTTACGCCATTCCTTTCTGGCGCCATTGTATTGCTCCTCCCGGTGCCGGAATCGGTGCCTGCGCAGTCCGCGCTTACCGGCGCCATTTTCTTGAAGACACACAGCAGTGTGTCTTCAAGAAAATGACGCCGGAAAGCGCGGACTGCGCAGGCGCCGATTCCGGCACCAGGAGGAGCAAGACAATGGCGCTGGAAAAGAATCAGGTAGCGTAAGTAACAAATTGCTGTGCCATGAGGCTGTGGCACTTCATGCCACAGCTATTTGTTACTTACGCCACCTGATGGGGGTCATAAACCTTTATGGAGCAGCGTATGGGGCATATGGATGGGAGCAGCACATGACAGAACAGGGGCGCAGGATAGGAGCAGCACATGACAGAATAGGGCAGCACATGGCAGAACGGGGGTGCAGGATGGCAGCAGCACATGACAGAATGGGGGCGCAGGATGGGAGCAGCACATGACAGAATAGGGCAGCACATGGCAGAACGGGGGTGCAGGATGGCAGCAGCACATGACAGAATGGGGGCGCAGGATGGGAGCAGCACATGACAGAATAGGGCAGCACATGACAGAACGGGGGTGCAGGATGGCAGCAGCACATGACAGAACGGGGGCGCAGGATGGGAGCAGCACATGTCAGAACGGGGGCGCAGGATGGCAGCAGCACATGACAACGGGAGCGCAGGATGGGAGCAGCACATGACAGAACGGGAGTGAAGGATGGCAGCAGCACATGACAGAACGGGGGTGCAGGATGGAAGCAGCACATGACAGAACTGGGGCGCAGGATGGGAGCAGCACATGACAGAACGGGGGCGCAGGATGGCAGCAGCACATGACAGAACGGGGGTGCAGGATGGCAGCAGCACATGAGAGAACGGGGGTGCAAGATGGAAGCCGCACATGATAGAACGGGGGTGCAGGATGGAAGCAGCACATGACAGAACGGGGGCGCAGGATGGGAGCAGCACATGACAGAACGGGGGCGCAGAATGGCAGTAGCACATGACAGAACGGGGGTGCAGGATGGAAGCAGCACATGACAGAACGGGGGCGCAGGATGGGAGCAGCACATGACAGAACGGGGGTGCAGGATGGAAGCAGCACATGACAGAACGGGGGCGCAGGATGGGAGCAGCACAAGACAGGATGGGGACACAGGATGGGAGCAGCCAGTGACAGAATGGTGGTGCAGGATGGGTGCAGCACATGTTAGAATGGAGGCGCAGGATGGGTGCAGCACATGTCAGAATGGGGGCACAGGATCGGAGCAGCACATGTCAGAATGGGGGCGCAGGATGGGAGCAGCACATGACAGAATGGGGGCGCAGGATGGGTGCAGCACATGACAGGATGGGGACGCAGGATGGAGCAGCACATGACAGGATGGGGGCGCAGGATGGGAGCAGCACATGACAGAATGGGGGCGCAGGATGGGAGCAGCACATGACAGAATGGGGGCGCAGGATGGGTGCAGCACATGACAGGATGGGGACGCAGGATGGAGCAGCACATGACAGGATGGGGGCACAGGATGGAGCAGCTCATGACAGGATGGGGACGCAGGATGGAGCAGCACATGACAGGATGGGGACGCAGGATGGAGCAGCACATACCAGGATGGAGACCATATACCAGTATAAATGCTCGCCACCCGGGTGTAGAACGGGTTCAATAGCTAGTATATATATATACATATATATAATTGTCTAAGGGTCACACTTCCGTCTTTCTGTCTGTCCTTCTGTCTTTCTTTCTGTCACGGATATTCATTGGTCGCGGCCTCTGTCTGTCGTCGCTGATTGGTCACTCTCGGCAGCTCCCTGTCATGGCTGCCGCGACCAATCAGCGACGGGCACAGTTCGATTAGTCCCTCCCCTGCAGTCAGTGCCCGGCGCCCGCTCTATACTCCCCGCAGTCTGTGCCGCTCCATAATCCCCTCCAGTCACTGCTCACACAGGGTTAATGGCAGCGGTAGCGGCCCGCGGTGTAACGCACTCCGTTACTGCTGCTATTAACCCTGTGTGTCCCCAACTATTTACTATTGATGCAGCATATGCAGCATCAATAGTAAAAATATGTCATGTTAAAAATAATAAAAAAAACAAACCTGCTATACTCACCATCTGTCGCCTTTCCCGCTCCTCACGACGCTCTGGTGACCGCTCCATGCAAGCGGCAGCTTCCGGTGCCAAGGATGGTATGCGAGAAGGACCTGCCATGACGTCACAGTCATGTGACCGCAACGTCATCACAGGTCCTGCGCTCATACCAGCCCTGGGACCAGAAGCTGCCGCGTGCGGTACAGGGCCAGAACTTCAACGGAGGGTGAGTATATGTTTATTTTTTATTTTAAGTCTGTATACTACGTGACTCTGTGCTGTATACTCCGTCACTGGGCAATATACTACGTGGCTGGGCAATATACTACGTGGCTGGGCAATATACTACGTGGCTGGGCAATATACTATGTGGGCTGTGCAATATACTACATGGCTGTGTTATATACTACGTGGCTGTGTTATATGCTATGTGGGCTGTGCAATATACTACGTGGCTGTGTTATATACTACATGGCTGTGCTATACGCTACGTGGGCTGTGTTATATTCTGCGTGGGCTGTGTTATACACTACGTGGCTGTGCTATATGCTATGTGGGCTGTGTTATATGCTATGTGGCTATGCTATATTTCTCTTCTGTATCTGTGCATCATAAATCGTGCTATGTGTTAAAGGGGGGGCCCACTGAGACTCTTTCACCTGGAGCCGGCCCTGCCCCAACGTGTGCCCAAACAGTGGTTTACCCCCACATATGGGGTGTCAGCATACTCAGGACAAACTGGACAGCAAATTTTGTAGTCCATTTTCTCCTTTTACCCTTGAGAAAATAAAAAATTGCGGACTAAAAATTATTTTTGAGGAAAAAAAAGATTTTTTATTTTCACAGCTCTGCGTTATAAAGTTCTGTGAAGCATTTGGGGTTAAATAGTGCTCACCACACATCTTGATTAGTACCTTGGGAGGTCTAATTTCCAAAATGGGGTCACTTGTGGGGGAGCCCCAATGTTTAGGCACATAGGGCCTCTCCAAACGCGACATGGTGTCCACTAACGATTTGAGCTAATTTTTCATTCAAAAAGTCAAATGGCGCTCCTTCCCTTCCGAGCCAGTGATTTACTCCCACATATCAGGTATCGGTGTACTCAGGAAAAATTGCCCAACAAATTTTAGGATCCATTTTATTCTGCTGTCCATGTGAAAATGAAAAAAATGAGGCTAAAAGAAAAGTTTTGTAAAAAAAAGTACTTTTTCATTTTTACGGTTCAATTTGTGAAGCACCTGGGGGTTCAAAGTGCTCACTATGCATCTAGATAAGTTCCTTGGGGGGTCTAGTTTACAAAGTGGGGTCACTTGTGGGGGAGCTCCAATGTTTGGGCACACAGGGGCTCTCCAAATGCGACATGGTGTCTACTAACGATTGCAGCTAATTTTTAATTAAAAAAGTCAAATATCACTCCTTCCCTTCCGAGCCTTGCCGTGCACCCAAACAGTGGTTTATCCCCACATATGAGGTATCGTTGTACTCAGGAGAAATTTCCCAACAAAGTATAGGATTCATTTTATCCTGTTGCCCATGTGAAAATGAAAAAATTGAGGCTAAAAAATTTTTTGTGAAAAAAAAGTACTTTTTCATTTTTACGGATCAATTTGTGAAGTACCTGGGGGTTCAAAGTGCTCACTATGCATCTAGATAAGTTCTAGTTTCCAAAATGGGGTCACTTGTGGGGACGCTCCAATCTTTAGACACGCAGGGGCTCTCCAAACGCGACATGGTGTCCGCTAAAGATTGGAGCCAATTGTTCATTCAAAAAATCAAATGGCGCTCTTTCCCTTCTGAACCCTGCCGTGCGCCCAAACAGTGGTTCCCCCCAACATATGGGGTATCAGCATACTCAGGACAAATTGGACAACAAATTTAGTGGTCCATTTCTCCTTTTACCCTTGGGAAAATAAAAAAATTTGTTGCTAAAAGGTCATTTTTGTGACTAAAAAGTAAAATGTTCATTTTTTCCTTCCATGTTGCTTCTGCTGCTGTGAAACACCTGAAGGGTTAATAAACTTTTTGAATGTGGTTTTGAGCATCTTGAGGGGTGCAGTTTTTAGAATGGTGTAAATTTGGGGCATTTTCAGCCATACAGACCCATCAAACTGACTTCAAATATGAAGTGGTCCCTAAAAAAAATGGTTTTGTAAATTTTGTTGTAAAAATGACAAATCGCTGGTCAAATTTTAACCCCTATAACCTCCTAGCAAAAAAAAAAATTGTTTCCAAAATTGTGCTGATGTAAAGTAGACATGTGGGAAATGTAATTTTTTAACTATATTGTGTCACATAACTCTCTGGTTTAACAGAATAAAAATTCAAAATTTGAAAATTGCGAAATTTTCTAAATTTTTGCAATATTTCCGATTTTTTTCACAAATAAACGCAAAAATTATTGACCTAAATTTACTACTAACATGAAGCCCACTATGTCACGAAAAAACAAACTCAGAATCGCTAGGATACGTTGCAGCGTTTCTGAGTTATGTTATTACCTCATAAAGGGACAATGGTCACAATTGCAAAAAATGGCAAGTTCATTAAGGTCAAAATAGGCGGGGTCATGAAGGAGTTAAAAATGGTTGTCCTCAACCTTTTGGACACCTGAAAAAAACCAATGCATAACACATAAAACACAAATAACAGTCTTTTTTCCAAAGAGTATTATTATTATTATTATTATTATTATTATTTCTTATTATAGCGCCATTTATTCCATGGCGCTTTACATGTGAGGAGGGGTATACATAATAAAAACAAGTACAATAATCTTGAACAATACAAGTCACAGCTGGTACAGGAGGAGAGACGACCCTGCCTGCGAGGGCTCACAATCTACAAGGGATGGGTGAAGATACAGTAGGCGAGGATAGAGCTGGTCGTGCAGTGGTTTGGTCGATCGGTGGTTACTGCAGGTTGTAGGCTTGCGGGAAGAGGTAGGTCTTCAGGTTCTTTTTGAAGGTTTCGATGGTAGGTGAAAGTCTGATATGGTAGAGCGTTCCAGAGTAGGGGTGATGCACGAGAGAAATCTTGTATGCAATTGTGGGAAGAGGAGATAAGAGGGGAGTAGAGAAGTAGCTCTTGTGAGGATCGGAGGTTACATGCTGGAAAGTACCGGGAGATGAGGTCACAGATGTATGGAGGAAACAGGTTGTGGATGGCCTTGTATGTCATGGTTAGGCTTTTGTACTGGAGTCTCTGGGTAATGGGGAGCCAGTGAAGGGATTGACAGAGGGGAGAGGCCGGGGGAATAGCGGGGGGACAGGTAGTTTAGTCGGGCAGCTGAGTTTAGATTAGATTGGAGGGGTGCGAGAGTGTTAGAGGGGAGGCCACAGAGCAAGAGGTTACAGTAGTCGAGGTGGGAGATGATGAGGGCATGGACTAGGGTTTTTGCAGATTCTTGGTTTAGGAATGTATGGATCCGTGAAATATTTTTGAGTTGAAGGCAGCAGGAAATGGAAAGGGCTTGGATATGCGGTTTGAAGGAGAGATCAGTGTCAAGGATTATCCCGAGGCAGTGAGCTTGTGGGACTGGGGAGAGTGGGCAGCCGTTTACTGTAAGGGGTAAGGGTTGCGTGAGATGGGGAAAAGAATGAAATCTGTTTTGTCCATGTTAAGTTTTAGAAATCTAGCGGAGAAGAAAGATGAAATAGAGGATAGACATTGAGGGATTCTGGTTAGTAGGGTGGTGATATCTGGTCCAGAGATGTAGATCTGTGTGTCATCATCATAGAGATGATACTGAAAACTGTGAGATTCTATGAGCTGTCTCAGGCCAAAAGTGTAAATGGAGAAGAGCAGGGGCCCTAGAACAGAACCTTGCGGGACTCCGACAGATAGGGGGCGAGGTGAGGAGATGGTGTGTGAATGGGAGACACTGAATGTTCGGTCAGTTAGGTATAACAAGATCCAGGATAGGGCCAAGTCTGTGATGCCAAGGGATGAGAGGGTCTGTAGTAATAGGGAATGGTCCACTGTGTCAAAGGCAGAGGACAGTTCCAGGAGGAGGAGGATAGAGTAGTGTTGCTTGCTCTTGGCGGTTAATAGGTCATTGGTGACCTTAGTTAGGGCAGTTTTAGTGGAGTGGTGTGACTGGAAGCCTGATTGTAAACGGTCGAAGAGGGAGCAGGAAGATAGATGGGAGGACAGTTCAAGATGGACGTGTTGTTCCAGTAGTTTTGAGGCATAGGGGAGAAGTGATATAGGGCGATAGCTAGAAACAAAGGATGGGTCAAGAGAGGGCTTTTTGAGGATAGGTGTGATTGGGGCATGTTTAAAGCTTGAGGGGAAAACACCAGTGTTAGTGATAGGTTGAAAAGATGAGTTAGAGTTGGGATGAAGACTGTGGAGAGGTTTGGGATGAAGTGGGAAGGGATCGGGTCAAGTGCACCGGTGGTGAGATGCTATCTTGAGAGTAGAGTGGAGAGTCGATCTTCTGTAATGGTGGAGAAGTTGGTGTTGGAGGTGGAGGGCTGGGTAGTTGGGAGGAAGGGCTCTGGGGTTTGTCAACTAAAACTGTCTCTGATGTTCTCAATCTTCTACTTGAAAAATGAGGCAAAGTCTTCAGCTGAGATGAGTGGGGAGGGAGGAGGTGCTGGGGGACGGAGGAGAGAGTTGAAGGTGTTGAATAACTGTATAGGGTTGTGAGACAGGGAGGATATGAGAGATGAGAAGTAGGTTTGTTTTGCTGTGGCGAGTGTGGTCTTGAAAGTAGTGAGGGACTGTTTGAATGTGATGAAGTGCTCGTTGGAGTGGGATCTTTTCCATCTCCGCTCAGCAGCCCTGGAAGCTCGCCTCAGTTCTTTGGTCAGGCTGGTGTGCCAGGGCTGTCTGTTGATATTGCGAGCTTTGGTATGTGTGAGAGGGGCAAGAGATTCTAAAGCTGCAGCTATTGTGGTGTTATACATTCCCTGACAGAAGTTATGTCGCCCATCTATGCCATGCAAACAAAAGCCTACAACCTGACGTCAAATTCATCCATTGGTTGCATAAACTACCCTGTTTGTAGTGTCCTTTACTTTACTGGTTAACACTGACCCTGATCCCACCAGAAACATAGAGTTCAAGTTCTTTATAAACAGAGGCCCTCAGGTCAACACAACAGTGCTCCCAACACTCCACTGGCACAGTCTCTTTGGCTTCAATTCAGTTGTGATATTGGGTCTTCCATCCTCCCTCTCCCAACAATAGTCCTCTGACAAGGACACAGCCTATGAGGTGCAAAGTCCATTGTCCCCTGTCAGTTCTTAGGACAGAGACACAGTCCCTTAGAGGCATTCCCCTTACTGGATATGTGTGAGTCCTGGACTGAGAGTGCAGGACACTCCAGCAGCTGCAGTGTGTCTGCAATCCAGCAGGAAAATGTGCAACAAGCACAACAAAAATGGGAAGGGGGAAACAACTTCGATGACTGCAGCTGTTAGCGTGGGGAAGTCCCAAACACACGGGTCCTGGACTCACTGGAACTATGAGCCTTCATCACACAAATGCAACCAGCCCACCATGCCCACTCAAATTCTGACTCCTTATTACTTGCCACAAGTTCCTAAATGGCAGGTCTCAGACCCAGGTTTCTTTGGCCTCTATTCTCTGCACGTAGAATGCAGAATGAACTCCCTGAGCCACGTATACTACAACCAGACTGGCCACTACTTCCGGTAGACCCTTAACTCTGCCTTTTGTCAAAGTTTCACAGGAACCTAAGGCAATCTCCCCGTTGTTGTTCTTTGTTCAGGCCATCAGGTGTGTGATGACCTTGGGTGCTTCCACCTTCTGGTGAGGCTGGGTTGCCACCGGCTCTACTTTCTCCTCTGTTCTGACCCCGGAGACCATGAACAAGCCCCTTCCTCCTTCAGGAATGGGACATGTTTACCCTCTTTTAGGTTCCCGCTGGAGGAAGCCAGCATTGATATAGACCTTATGTCCTGTCCTCTCCTCTATTACAAAACCATAGCCCAGCCCATGGTCATAATGCATCAAAGTACCCTGAATCATCTGTTGAGTGAGTTCTTCTCCATTGCGGCTGTCCAACTAGGCTTGAACCCACTGCTCCCTTCTCCTTTCCTTCTTGGCCTGGACCACACCCACAATCCACTTCAACTGTGTGGCAAGAGGTGTGCACCCCAAGTTGGGTTTCACCTCCAACCTATGAAGTCGAATGGGGACCCTCCAGCAACCAGGCCGCTGTCCAATAGCTCCCACTCCTGCTCGGTCTCCAGCTGCCCTTTTAGACCATCGGGCCTCACGTTCTTGTCCGCCATCTCCATCAGCTGGCTCAACTCTCCTCGGCCACCTTTCTCCTTGGATGATTCACACTGCACCAATAGTATCTGCCACTCCCTTTTTAACCCATTCATGACGTGAGGTATTTTCATTTTTGTGGCTTCATTTTTTGCTCCCTTTCTTCCCAGATCCATAACATTCTTATTTTTTGGTCAAGTTGGCCATGCGAGGGCTTGTTTCTTGCAGGGCGAAATGTACTTTTGAAAAGCACCATTGGTTTAAACATATTGTGTACTGGAAAATGTGGAAAAATTCAAAGTGCATGGAAATTACAAAAAAAAGTGCAATTACACAATTGTTTTGTGTTTTGCTTTTCTACTATGTTCGCTAAATGCTAAAACTGACCAGCCATTATGATTCTCTAGGTCATTATGAGTTCATAGACACCAAACATGTCTAGGATCCTTTTTATCTAAGGCTAGGTTCACAATTGCGTTGTGCAGTCCGTTCAACAAATCCGTTAAACGGACTGCACTAACGCAAGTGCCGACTTTGGCACTGCGCTAGTGCAGATGGAGCATCTGCTAGCTCCATCTGCGCTAGCAGTGCACTAGCAGTGATGGACCCGGAAACGCTGCAGCCCGCGTCTCTGGTCCATCACTCAATGACGGCAAATCGCTAGTGCACGCCCATTGTGGGCATGCACTAGCGATGCCTTCGCCATTGCAAGTAATGGCGGCGTTAGTGGACTGCGCTACACCGCGTTAAACCGCTGGGTAACGTAGTCCGTTAAACGGGTTGACACAACGCAGTGTGAACCCAGCCTAAGCGGTGAAAAAAAATCCAAAGTTTGTTATAAAAAAATAATTAATTGCGCCATTTTCCGATACCCGTAGCATCTCAATTTTTCGTGATCTCGAGTTGGGTGATGGCTTATTTTCTGTGTGCCAAGCTGACTTTTTTAACCCCTTCATGACCCGAGGTATTTTCGCTTCTGTGTTTTTGCTTTTCACTCCCTTCATTTCCAAAGCCACAACTTTTTTATTTTTGCATTAATATGGTCATATGAGGGCTTATTTTTGGCGGGACAAGTTGCACTTTTGAACAACAACATTGGTTTTACCATGTCATGTACTAGAAAACAGGAAAAAATTCCAAGTGCGGTGAAATTGCAAAAAAAATTGCAATCCAACACTTGTTATTTGTTTGGCTTTTTTGGTAGGTTCACTAAATGATAAAAATGACTTGCCATTATGATTCTCTAGGTCATTATGAGTTCATAGACACCAAAAATGCCTAGGTTCTTTGTTATTTAAGTGGTGAAAAAAAATTCCAAACTTTGCTAAAAAAAAAAAAATTGCACAATTTTCCGATACCCGTAGCGTCTCCACTTTTTGTGATCTGGGGTTGGGTGAGGGCATATTTTTTGCATGCTGAGCTGACGTTTTTAATGATACCATTTTGGTGCAGATACGTTCTTTTGATTGCCCGTTATTGCATTTTAATGGATAATAGATCGTCCGATTCTGAATGCGGCGATACCATATATGTGTGTGTTTGTTTTTTTATAGTTTTATTTTAAATGGGGCAAAAGGGGGGTGATTTGAACTTTTTTTTTTTAATACTTTTAAAAATATATATTTTTTTACTTTTGGCATGCTTCAATTGTCTCCATGGGATGCTAGAAGCTGCCATAATCCAATCGTCTCTGCTATATACTGACGATGATCAGATCGTCTGTATGTAGCAGAATTGCTGACTTGTTATGACCACCAGTTCGCGCTCATAGCAATCCAGCAGTGACAACCATAAAGGTCTGCTGGAAACCTCTGGTTGCCATGCCAATCCCTCAGCGATTGGCGGTCATGTGACATGGGCACCGATGGGTGGGATTTCCGGTGCGCTTACCGGAAGCGCATGTTAAATGCCGCTGTCAGAGTTTGACAGTGGCATTTAACAGGTTAACTGCCGCTGGTGGATCGCGATTCCTCCCGCGGCTGTTAGTTGCATATGTCAGCTGTTCAAAACAGCTGACATGTGCCAGAAGATGTGGGCTCACCACAGGAGCCCACATCAAAGGGAGGGTGTCCGATATCGGGCGTATTATTACGCCCGATGTTGGAAAGCGGTTAAGCTGTGCTGTGAGGACAACTGCAGAAAAAAAGCGGTAGAAAGAACGCAGCATTTACACTACATGTGAACACGGCCTCAGCATTACATTTTTATGGGTTTAAATATCAATTACGCTATTTTTTACGTAATTTACAGATCCCTGTAAATCGTCTGATTACAATTACACTGCCACCAAATATGTCTGTTATTTGCTGAATTGGGATGTTTGTTATCAAAATGCATTACAAAATGCATTATTTTTATAATCAAGTTTTTTTCATTATTTTTTAGTAATTTTATAAGATGGCAACAGTTCTTTTATTCTCCCTATAGAATACAAATACATAAAAATACACTGCTATGTAAAATTTATTAATCTATTCTGTCTGTGAAGTCAGTCTGCAATACACAAAATTCTCCCTGTTACACCACCAGAGCCTAGGGTTCAATTGTTTTAGCTCCAGCCTGTAATGTTGAACATTGTGGGTTCAAATACCAGTGAGACTCAGAAAAAATAATATTTTTGTAATTGCTTTATATTATTTTTAGTAGTTTTATAGGAACAAAATCAATCTGACTTTTTCTTTCCCTCTAATATGCAGGAAACATAGAAATACATTGTTAGATGCAATGTATCTCTATGGACACGGATAATTTGCATCTGGGTTCACTGTCTGTAATACAGGTCAAGATTACCAAAATCTTTTTGTTATCATAGTGAGCTGTGGCTCATAGATAGAACTGCAACTTGCAAACATGGAGAAGTGAGTTTGAGTCCTGGGGAGACCTGATTACAGGAGAGGGGTAAATATTATAATTTAATTTATGAACTGAGCAGAGAGATATATTGCCCCACCCCCAAGGAGGAACAACACAGCAATGTAGAGGTCAGAGAGGTATTAGAAGCTGTTTCATTTGAGAGTTATGAATACAGACATCATATATTATACCATTTTAATATTATCTAGTATATAACATTGGATGTTTTTGCACATAGTATACCACATACAGTATACAGGATATACGAGTACATGACTGGTATACAGTGAGTACGGAAAGTATTCAGAACACTTTCAATTTTTCACTCTTTTTCATTGCAGCCATTTGGTAAATTTAAAAACGGTCATTTTTTCTCATTAATGTACACTCTGCACCCCATCTTGACTGAAAAAAACCCAGAAATGTATACATTTTTGCAAATTTATTAAAAAAGAAAAACTGAAATATCACATGGCCATAAGTATTCAGACTCTTTGCTCAGTATTGAGTAGAAGCACCCTTTTGAGATAGTACAGCTATGAGTCTTCTTCTGGATTATACAAGTTTTTCCCACCTGGAATTGGGGATCCTCTGCCATTCTTCCTTTCAGATCCTCTCCAGTTCCGTCAGGTTGGATGGTGAACATTGGTGGACAGCCATTTTAAGGTCTCTCCAGAGATGCTCAATTGGGTTTAGGTCAGGGCTTTGGCTGGGCCAGTCAAGAATGGTCACAGAGTTGTTCTGAAGCCACTCCTTTGATATTTTAGCTATGTGCTTAGGGTCACTGTCTTGTTGGAAGGTGAACCTTCGGCAAAGTCTTAGGTCCAGAGCACTCTGGAAGAGGTTTTCATCCAGGATATCTCTGTACTTGGCTGCATTCATGTTTCCTTCAATGACAACCAGTTGCCCTGTCCTTGTAGCTGAAAAACACCCCCATAGCATGATGCTGCCACCACCATGTTTCACTTTAGGGATTGTATTGGGCAGGTGATGAGCAGTGCCTGGTTTTCTCCATACATACGGCTTAGAATTATCACCAAAAAGTTCTATGTTTTTCTAATCAGACCAGAGAATCTTATTTCTCATAGTCTGGGAGTCCTTCATGTATTTTATAGCAAACTCTATTCGGGCTTTCATATGTCTTGCACTGAGGAAAGGCTTCCGTCGGGCCATTCTGCCATAAAGGCTCAATTGGTGGAGGGCTGCAGTGATAGTTGACTTTGTAGAACTTTCTCCCATCTCCCTACTGCATCTCTGGAGCTCAGCCATAGTGATCTTGGGGTTCTTCTTTACCTCTCTCGCCAAGGCTCTTCTCCCACGATTACTCAGTTTGGCTGGAAGGCCAGGTCTAGGAAGACTTCTGGTGGTCCCAAACTTCTTCCATTTAAGGATTATGGAGGCCACTGTGCTCTTAGGAACATTGAGTACTGCAGAAATTATTTGTAACATTGGCCAGACCTGTGCCTTGCCACAATTCTGTCTATGAGCTCCTTGGCCAGTTCCTTTGACCTCATGATTCTCACTTGGTCTGACATGCACTGTGACCTGTAAGGTCTTATATAGACAGGTATGTGCCTTTCCAAATCAAGTTCTATCAGTTTCATTAAGCACAGCTGGACTCCAATGAAGGAGTAGAACCATCTCAAGGAGGATCACAAGAAAATGGACAGCATGTGACTTAAATATGAGTGTCTGAGCAAAGTTTCTGAATACTTATGACCATGTGATATTTCAGATTTCTTTTTTTAATAAATTTGCAAAAATGTCTACGTTTCTGTTTTTTTCAGTAAAGATGGGGTGCAGAGTGTACATTAATGTGAAAAAAGTGAATAGGATATGTGGATAGGAAGGACATTGTCTTTCCTCCCTTACACATAAAACTTGGATTGATGAAGCAGTTCCTCAAAGCTCTCAATCACAGTGGAGAATGCTTTAACTATATATGTTCAACTTTTCCTAGTCTTAGTGAAGAGAAAAAAAAGGCTGGAATATTTGATGGACCTCAAATAAGAACACTTATGAGAGACCCAAATTTTATCACATCAATGAATGAGACAGAAGAAAAAGCTTGGAATGCATTTTGCAATGTGGTGCAGAATTTTCTAGGGAATAAGAAAGCAGACAACTATGAAGAGATTGTGGAAGAGCTACTAATGAGTCTGCGAAATCTTGGATGTAGAATGAGTATCAAGATTCACTATTTACACAGCCATTTGGACTTTTTTCCAGAGAACCTTGGGGATGTGAGCGAGGAACAAAGGGAGCGTTTTCATCAGGACATTAAAACAATGGAAGAACGGTATCAAGGCCGGTGGGACTCACATATGATGGCTGACTATTGCTGGAGCTTGATGAGAGACCACCCAGAAGCTGTACATCACAGATCAGCCAAGAAAAGAAAGTTCAAATAACTGCCATTTGTCATTCATCTGTGTGCCATATATATGTGTTTTTATATTTTGTAGTTTAATTCTGTAAGTATATTTGATTTGCTGTACATAGACTTTGTAATCTTTGTTATTCCTTGATTAAAAATATACAAAATGTAGTACCGAAAATCATGTGTTTTTATCATAAAACATTAGGAGTAATTTTCATCAAAAATGTAAAATATCTCTAAATCCTGATGTGATAGCCAAAAACGGAGTTCATATTCCTAATCAGCAGCCAAAATTGACTTAAATATGTTTTAAAACCTTTTGCCAGAAAAAGTGCGTTGACCAGTATTATTATTATTATTTTATTATTATTTATTTATATAGCACCATTAATTCCATGGTGCTGTACATGAGAAGGGGTTACATGCAGGGTTATAGATATCGTTAACAGTAAACAAATTTACAATGACAGACTGGTACAGAGGGGAGAGGACCCTGTCCTTGCGGACTTACATTCTTCGGGATAATAGGTTAGAGACAGGAGGTCGGTGTGCTGCAGCACTGGTGGTGAGGCGGCAGCTCTGGTGGTGGTGAGGCAGCAGCTCGGGTGGTTAATGAGGCGGCAGCTCAGATAGAGAGATAGATAGAACAATAGCAGATAATTCATTTGCCGGGTTCTGTAAAATAACTGCAGGAGCTGACAGGATAGAAGAAATGGATTACATACAGTAAATAGATGCAGAATAGGTAGATATATAGATGTCAGTGACAAATACAATTACCGGTAATACAGTGTGTGCAAATTACTGGACATGTATTTAATTAATAAAATATTATTTTATGAAAAAAAAATGTCCTGAGCTCCTGTGCAATTTTCAAAACCAGCAGAGGGAAAGCCAGCGACTGGCGGCAAATGCTTATAACCTGGGAAGGGGGTAATACGTGTGGAGATTTCCAGGCTATTAATATCAGCTCACAACTGTATACTTAGCCTTTGCTGGCTATTAAAATGGGGGACCCTAAAAAAAAATTATGAAGGGTCCCCCTATAATTAATAACCAGCAAAGGCTATGCAGACTGCTGCGGACTGATATTAATAGCCTAGGAAGGGACCATGGATACTGCCCCCCCAGGCTAAAAACATCAGCCCTCTTGTACTTTTCCTCGCTCTTCCCACTTGCCCTGTTGTGAATTCTGTTGTCGAACTCCCTCCTGTGGTCGTGAATGGTACTTCGGCGAGTTCTGTCTATGGGGTGCCTTCTTTTCTAGAAAATTCTCGCCTGCTGAGCGCAATTATGATGTGGGCAATCGGGAGCTGTTGGCCATGAAGTGGGCATTCGAGGAGTGGCGACATTGGCTTGAAGGAGCTAAACATCGCGTGGTGGTCTCCGACTTCGTGTTGGGGATATGGTTTGGTTGTCAATGTTTTTGCATTGGTTCAGTTCGATCCTGGATCTCTCTGGTGACCTGCCTTCTCCTGCAGAAGCTAAGTTCCTGATAGTCATTATTTGTTCACTGTTTTCTTGTCCAGCTGGTTTTCATGATTTTGTCTTGCTAGCTGGAAGCTCTGGGATGCAGAGTGGGCCCTCCGCACCGTGAGTCGGTGCGGAGGTCTTTTTTGCACACTCTGCGTGGTCTTTTGTAGGTTTTTGTGCTGATCGCAAAGTTACCTTTCCTATCCTCTGTCTATTTAGTAAGTCTGGCCTCCCTTTGCTGAAACCTGTTTCATTTCTGCGTTTGTGACTTTCATCTTTACTCACAGTCAATATATGTGGGGGGCTTCATTTACCTTTGGGCCAGCTGTACTGTTATGACCTGGTGGTTAGGAGCACCCGGAATGACCTGATAGTTAAACCTCATACAGGACGAGCTCTGGGATGTAAGATCTCTGCTGACCGCAAGCCCTAATCCTATCACAGACACTAGAAATAGCCGTGGAGCGCTCCTGACCAGACCTAGGCGCCTCGTCACAGCCTAAGAACTATCTAGCCCTAGAGATAGAAAATAAAGCCTACCTTGCCTCAGAGAAATTCCCCAAAGGTAAATGAAGCCCCCCACATATATTGACTGTGAGTAAAGATGAAAGTCACAAACGCAGAAATGAAACAGGTTTCAGCAAAGGGAGGCCAGACTTACTAAATAGACAGAGGATAGGAAAGGTAACTTTGCGATCAGCACAAAAACCTACAAAAGACCACCACGCGATGTTTAGCTCCTTCAAGCCAATGCCGCCACTCCTCGAATGCCCACTTGATGGCCAACAACTCCCGATTGCCCACATCATAATTGCGCTCAGCAGGCGAGAATTTTCTAGAAAAGAAGGCACCCCATAGACAGAACTCGCCGAAGTACCATTCACGACCACAGGAGGGAGTTTGACAACAGAATTCACAACATTGCCCTATGTGTGTTTTGAAGAATGTTTCCTTTGAAAACTATGCGTAAATGACATAGAAAATTGCTGTATGTAAAAGCTCATGTTAAAATCACATTGCAATCAGATAGTAATCGTACTGCATTCGAATGTAAATTGAATGCTAAGTGTGAAAAATCGGATTGTACTCGCATGACACTCGCATTACACTTGTGCAACTCTTGGCAGGGTGACTCGGACCGATTTTTCATACTTTTACTGTGGCTCCGGCCTAATAAGAGTACTCAGTTGACAATGCCCTTTGCACATACACGAACCATGAGATCGGGGTGTTCCCCCTGTGGTAAGTGTGTGGCGTGCCCCAATATCGAGTGATTTACCACCTTTTGCTCCTCAGATTGCCTTAGGGAGTTTAGAATGACCCAATCTATCTCGTGCTCCACAAAGGCAGTGGTGTATTGTGCTATGTGCCCATGCCCTTTAATATATATTGGGCCGGCTACATGGGCTCTAAAAGTGCATGTTCATGAGCACGTATGGGACATTCTGGCTACCAAGGTGACAAACGAGGTTGAAAGCCTATGCACAATGCCTAGACAGTGACACTTCAAAAAGTTACATAACTGTAATGCAGAGGGCCTGTTAGTTAAGGGGATTGACTGTGTTGTAGTAGGTGTTTGTGGGGGTCAAACTAGCCATATTTTCCATCAATTAGACACCAAGTGGATTTGGACTCTCCAGTCCATACAACCCTTCGGTCTCAAAGAGACTATAAATTTTGCACATTCCTTTGAACTATCCATAGACCCACTTTTTATCACATTGTTTTTAATTTTTGTTCACTAATGTTTTTATTTTGTTTTAGTGCTCATACACCCATATCCGTTTATCATATATCTGTGTTCCTGTGCTTCTTTGTCCTCTGACTTTGAGGAAGGTGTGGACTATGCTGATCCATTCAAATACCAGCGATGCGGAACCCTTTCATCCTGGGAATTCTTCCAACAAGGCTGTACACTGTAGAGCCAACATCATCCCATGATCGTACAAATTATTGTTTTATTTATAATTGTATTTCATATGCCACGTATGGTATATCTCATGTGTTTATATACATGGGTGGTATGTGAATGTGTGTGCATGGGTGCACATATATATGTACAGGTCCTTCTCAAAAAATTAGCATATAGTGTTAAATTTCATTATTTACCATAATGTAATGATTACAATTAAACTTTCATATATTATAGATTCATTATCCACCAACTGAAATTTGTCACGTCTTTTATTGTTTTAATACTGATGATTTTGGCATACAACTCCTGATAACCCAAAAAACCTGTCTCAATAAATTAGCATATCAAGAAAAGGTTCTCTAAACGACCTATTACCCTAATCTTCTGAATCAACTAATTAACTCTAAACACATGCAAAAGATACCTGAGGCTTTTATAAACTCCCTGCCTGGTTCATTACTCAAAACCCCCATCATGGGTAAGACTAGCGACCTGACAGATGTCAAGAAGGCCATCATTGACACCCTCAAGCAAGAGGGTAAGACCCAGAAAGAAATTTCTCAACAAATAGGCTGTTCCCAGAGTGCTGTATCAAGGCACCTCAATGGTAAGTCTGTTGGAAGGAAACAATGTGGCAGAAAACGCTGTACAACGAGAAGAGGAGACCGGACCCTGAGGAAGATTGTGGAGAAGGACCGATTCCAGACCTTGGGGAACCTGAGGAAGCAGTGGACTGAGTCTGGTGTGGAAACATCCAGAGCCACCGTGCACAGGCGTGTGCAGGAAATGGGCTACAGGTGCCGAAATGGGCTACAGAGAAGCAGCACTGGACTGTTGCTAAGTGGTCCCAAGTACTTTTTTCTGATGAAAGCAAATTTTGCATGTCATTCGGAAATCAAGGTGCCAGAGTCTGGAGGAAGACTGGGGAGAAGAAAATGCCAAAATGCCTGAAGTCCAGTGTCAAGTACCCACAGTCAGTGATGGTGTGGGGTGCCATGTCAGCTGCTGGTGTTGGTCCACTGTGTTTCATCAAGGGCAGGGTCAATGCAGCTAGCTATCAGGAGATTTTGGAGCACTTCATGCTTCCATCGGCTGAAATGCTTTATGGAGATGAAGATTTCATTTTTCAGCACGACCTGGCACCTGCTCACAGTGCCAAAACCACTGGTAAATGGTTTACTGACCATGGTATTACTGTGCTCAATTGGCCTGCCAACTCTCCTGACCTGAACCCCATAGAGAATCTGTGGGATATTGTGAAGAGAAAGTTGAGAGACGCAAGACCCAACACTCTGGATGAGCTTAAGGCCGCTATTGAAGCATCCTGGGCCTCCATAACATCTCAGCAGTGTCACAGGCTGATTGCCTCCATGCCACGCCGCATTGAAGCAGTCATTTCTGCCAAAGGATTCCCGACCAAGTATTGAGTGCATAACTGAACATTATTATTTGATGGTTTTTTTGTTTGTTATTAAAAAACACTTTTATTTGATTGGATGGGTGAAATATGCTAATTTATTGAGACAGGTTTTTTGGGTTATCAGGAGTTGTATGCCAAAATCATCAGTATTAAAACAATAAAAGACGTGACAAATTTCAGTTGGTGGATAATGAATCTATAATATATGAAAGTTTAATTGTAATCATTACATTATGGTAAATAATGAAATTTAACACTATATGCTAATTTTTTGAGAAGGACCTGTATATGGGTTGACCATGACCCCCATGTTCCCACGTGTATACTTTTATATATTAGTTCACTTTGTATAGACCTGTATTGGTTTCATAGTTCTATTGTTACTTTCAAGTGGGCACATGGGGTACATCAAGCCCTTTAATAATTTCCTTGTTGCTCTTATGCATACTTTCTTCTGTCTATTGAAATAGTGAATACTAACTGCACATGTACTTATGAATGAAAAGGCCATATCCTTTTATTTGTAACCTTGTATTTTGGGTTTTTCTACATATTTACTGTGATCTGCATACCTTCTTGCCCCTCTCTGGGCAGATTCCCCACCTGGCTCCCTCCTCCAGCCCTGTGCGCACGGGTCTCACCGGCTTTGGCCAGGGCATCTCGGCATGTGTCTCCTGGGACGCGGCCTGGATCACATGAACGGACTTGCACCACATGACCTGGTGGGCTGGGTTTCCGCAGGTCCTGTGGCTCGGGTCCTTTTTTGACACGACCGCATTGTGCACCCACCTGGACTGGCAGGACTGCATACATCATTATGCACTGTATATGATGTGGACCCCTGTGCAATCACCATAGATGGAATCTGTGATAGGATAAGTAGCTTTGTCTCCCCCACCCTCTCTCTCTCCTCCCTCCAGTCATTAATCGATAGGGGGTTAGCAGAGGCGTAAACAGGATTCATTAATTCATTATATGATGATATTTTAATCTTGCATGGAATCCGCTATTACATCCATATAACATTTGTTGTGGAACTGGGTATTCCTGATTACTATGTAGCTACAATGTTATGAATGTGGTTATTTGTATGTCATATGGATTGCACACATTTTCTTATGATCTTTGAATATGAAATTTAATGATGTGACAAACCCTTTGACCCTCTTCCTTCCAGACAAGCTTCTAGTCGATTTGTTTACAGCAACTACCCAACGTATAACTCTCTATTGATTCTGTAGTCTTAAATCATGAATCAAAACAAAACTGCGAAAAATTTAGTTTATTTTAAGTGGGTCAAATGATTTTCAAGTGGCATTATGTTTGGTTCAGCCATAAGTCATGCAATACAACGTACTGTAAATGAAAATGAAGAAAAAATATTTTCAAAATATGAGCTGTATACATTCTAACATTTTAACATAATATTTTTGAATATCTAATATATAATTGCCTAGAATACTACTTCCTGCAATTTGTGCCAACTTCCGTGGCTTTGTCCGGAGCTAATGTCCGGAGCTAATGTCCGGAGCTAATGTCCGGAGCTAATGTCCGGAGATAAGTGACGTCAACAGTGTCCAGTGTCTGATTGGTTGCCGCCTGCTGCGAGCGACCAATCAGAAACGTGCCGTACTGTGACACACTCCGCCCGCCATTTTGGTGTGATTTTTGAATTTTTACCTCACAGCAAGTTTCTACTGCGTGGAGGCGGGCCCAGTGACGTTGCTCTTCAAGCTCCTGCCGAATTTCGTCAAAAAAATGATAATACCATTTACCAAAACTATATATATTTAGTTGTGAAGTGGTTCAGTGACATTTTCACACCAATTTTGAACTTTTGTTTGGTGTTTTCTCCATATACTGCCTATTATTTTTGTTCTTTCTTACTATTATTTATTAATTGTATTATTCTTACATTCGAATAAATAAAGTATATATGGATTCTAGACTCCCGATTCTTTAGAATCGGGCTGCCATCTAGTAGTACATATAATAACTTCCCAATATTCATTTACAATTTCTTGTATTTTTATCAATATATAAATGAAGTCGATTGTACATCAGCATAAATAAGGCTAATGCTGTTAATGGGGTTTTCCACTACTAGGACATTCCCTTGTTGATCAAAATGTTTGGCCCCATAAACCCTGTTTATCTTCTCTCTGGGGAAGTCTGGCTGTGTCTGACAGCCGGCTTCACTCTCCCACAGCTTCACGATTTAGTGCTATCTGCTTAGACTGCACTGACATTTTAGAACATCAGGGCAGGGATGTGTGTGGACTTCCTTTGCGTTTATATTGTATGGACAGTTCAGAAGAAGTTAATATTCTTGTCTAATGTTCTCGGGATTGTTGTTATATAGTTTGGGTTCAAAGAACCAGGGTTAAGGCTACTTGGTGTCACGTTACAGCAATTCTCAAACACAACTAAAAACATCTGTAAAATTGTCTATGATTTGCTGTCATACAACTATTTTAAAATTGTGTGCAACTTATCTGCAATATAGCTGCTTTGAAGCATCCTGGTTTTCATTCTGAACTGTATAGTTGATACTTACCATTGAGCACCCAATAGCCTGCCACTGTGTGCCTACAATATTTCATTATAGCATAGAGGCTGTCACTCAAGCAGGAAGTAGGCAGCGCTGGGCGAGGTATAGAGCTGGAGTGACAGAGGCTTCACATCTAGACTCTCCTGTGTGTGAACATTGCCTTATACAGACTGTATCTGTTTGTGCACTGGTGTACCAAACGGCCAATCCCTGATTGTAGGCTGGCTGTCTCATCGGTATTACTGCACCTGTGTAGCTGCCATGTTTAATTGGTTCCATGGCGCCCTGTTAGTGCATTTGTTTTGAGGCCTGAGCAGGTTAGCGTCTCTGCCTTTTTCTTGTTTTTTTTTTTTGTAGATTTTTGGAGGATTTTCAAGTCCTCTTTTTGTGGTTTTGATGTTAGAGTAGGACTCACAAGCGTGAGGACCCGTGATGTGGGTTGTGAGCTTCTGTATTTTGGCCAGAATATCAACTAATACCACATATATTGCTATGTGTTTTATGCACTTTATATCTTTTCAGGGTGCAATTGGGCCCAGATGGCTCTGTAAACTGTGGCCTCTGTATACACTGGATGCATTTTAGTTAGCACTGGACAGCCCACCTGATCTAAGAGTATGGGCGTCATTAATAGGCTGTGAGCCAGATGCTCTGCATCTCTTTTGTGTGAACATTTCCGCATACAGACTGTATCTTTTTGTGCACTGGTGTACCAAACGGCCAATCCCTGATTGTACGCTGGCTGTCTCATCGGTATTACTGCACCTGTGTAGCTGCCATCTTCAATTGGGTCCACTGCACCCTGTTAGTTCATTTGTTTTGAGGTCTGGGCTGGTAAGCGTCTCAGCCTTTTTCTTGGTGTTTTTTTATAGATTTTTGGAGAATTTTCAAAACCTCTTTTTGTGGTTCTCTTTTGCATAAAAATTCAAAGGATGATTTTTCAGTAACAGAGGAACAGGCTGTTCATGTAAAGGTACTGTTGGACTTGTCTTTGAAAGAGCTACGCACATCCAAATAGTTTGGAAGGGAAATAATGCTGACAGATTCCCTTTGAAAGGTTATTCCTATCTATGCCTTTCATTGCTGAGATGGAAATAACTATATTCAGGATCTAACTTAGGTCTACAGAGGTATGGAAACAGAGTAACACAGCGAGTTATGGAAACTGTATAGCTGTGCTATGCTATTTTGTTTCTATAACTATCGTTCATTTCTTTAGACATTACAGCAGCTCTCATCTGTTTATGCAGCATTACCTCATGTAACCTGTATCTAGATGCAAAGAGGAAATTCTTCATTTACCTACCGCAAGAAATAAAGGATATCTAATTACAACACTATAGAAGTATTACATTGCCTAATTTATTATAGGTTTGTACGCACCATATTAACTTTACTCCATTTGTTTTATATTATACCTTAGATTAAATAAATAACATTTTGAATGCATCTCAAATACAAGACATTATTTTTCAACTGTGTAACTAAGTTTTAAATGATCGGTTTTTGGACATGCAGGACTGTAATATCCAACATTGCTGCACCTCTCAAAGTTTGTGGCTGGCCCACCAGTGAGGCATTGTAAGTAACTAATGCATACTTTAAATCAACCCAAAATTCATCCTGGAATAAGACCAAGTAGATTCGAATATGAAAAATATAAACGGTCAAAGTTCGAGGCCTTAAAACATATTGGGAAATATTAACGGGATTTTATTTGTACTTAAAGAAAATTATTCTGGTTGCAGTTATTCAAAAGATCATGAACTTGACGACGGGAAGGCACACTCTAAAACTAGACAGATCAGGAGTAACATTAAAACTTATTTTTCACTAAAAGAGTAGTAACACATTGAAACAAGTTTCATGTTGATGTATTCAGTGACAGTAAAATATTTTAAAGGGAACCTGTCACCCCGTTTTTTCAGATTGAGATAAAAATACTGTTAAATAGGGCCTGCGCTGTGCGTTACAATAGTGTATGTAGTGTACCCTTATTCCCCACCTATGCTGCGAAATACATTACCAAAGTCGCCGTTTTCGCCTGTCAATCAGGCTGGTCAGGTCAGGTGGGCGTGGTGACATCGCTGTTTCTTCCCCAGTTTCCGTTGGTGGCGTAGTGGTGTGCGCATGTCCAAGTGCCGAATCCACTGTGCGCTATTACCCTCGTCATCGGTGGGGGCGGCCCTATTTAACAGTATTTTTATCTCAATCTGAAAAAACGGGGTGACAGGTTCCCTTTAAGCAGGACTGGACAGACAAAACGCAGTATGAAGAATGCATTTGAAGAATAAATCTGAAGCACATTAAAAAAAATGTAAAGAATGGGAGAGGGCAGGCTGGGTCGCAATATTCTGCCATTACTAGCTTACGTGTCTCTATAAATTTCATAACCAACCACAAATGAAAAATATTGCTCTGGAAAAATTAGAAAAAACAATATATTCCTATTAGTGTGCTTAAGCAGTACTCAAGCTTAGCAAATATGGTGTCATGACTCTATTGTCACAAGGATAAACAGTCGCACTCAGAATTCCTTTAAGTTGCAAACAATTTAGAATTTTATTTTCAAAACACCAAAATTAAATGATTCACCGCAGTTAAGGCAATAAGGTATTCCAATGGTATAAGGTAACCTTTCGACCCACTGGGTCTTTATCAAACCTTACTGATGAAAGCAAAAATACAAAGTGTCAGCCTTATGTGTAAAAACAAAAAACAAAAACAAATTAAAAACATAATATGCAAAGTATACATAGATCCTTTAAATAATATACCGATATATATGTATGCACGCATATATGTGTAAAACAAAAACAAAAGTCAAGATCCTATGAGATATAGGGCAGTGGTCCCTTGAGGGGATTGTCAGTACTTCAGGTGCCATTAGGTGCAGTAATAAGTTTATCAAGGTAGTAGTTTCATAATACCAAAAAAATATAATTAGGAGAGACACATAGGAGAGTACAATAAATCAGCACAATTACATCCAGTTTGCGTTTAGTTGGACCATCATTTATTTTTCAACAGGACAATGACCCCAAACACACCTCCAGGCTGTGTAAGGGCTATTTGACGAAGAAGGAGAGTGATGTGGTGCTACGCCAGATGACCTGGCCTCTACAGTCACAGACCTGAACCCAATCGAGATGGTTTGGGGTGAGCTGGACCGCAGAGTGAAGGCAAAAGGGCCAACAAGTGCTAAGCTTCATGCCGTTGCAAAATGGAGTGATAGCCTTTCTTATTCAATATCCCTTTTACCTTGTACAAATCTCCCACTTTACCAGCACCAAAGCAACCCCAGACCATCACATTACCTCTACCATGCTTGACAGTTGGCATCAGACACTCTTCCAGCATCTTTTCAGCTCTGTGTCACACAAATGTTCTTCTGTGTGATCCAAACACCTCAAACTTGGATTCGTCTGTCCATAACACTTTTTTCCAATCTTCCTTTGTCCAATGTCTGTGTTCTTTTGCCCATATTAAGCTTTTCCTTTTATTAGCCAGTCTCAGATATGGATTTTTATTTGCCACTCTGCCCTGAAGGCCAGCATCCTGGAGTCGCCTCTTCACTGTAGACGTTGACACTGGCGTTTTGTGTGTACTGTTTAATGAAGCTGCCAGTTGAGGACCTGTGAAGCTTCAATTTCTCAAACTACAGACTCTAATGTACTTGTCTTGTTTCTCAGTTGTGCAGCCGGGCCTCCCACTTCTCTTTCTACTCTGGTTAGAGCCTGTTTGTGCTCTCCTCTGAAGGGAGTAGTACACACCGTTGTAGGAAATCTTCAGTTTCTTGGAAATTTCTCGCATGGAATAGCCTTCATTTCTAGGAGCAAGAATAGAATGTCAGGGTTCACATGAAAGTTCTTTTTTTCTGGCCATTTTGAGAGTCTAATGAAACCAACCAATGTAATGCTCCAGATTCTCAACTAGCTCAAAGGAAGGTCAGGTTTATAGGTTCTCTAATCAGCCAAACTGTTTTCAGCTGACCTAACATACTTGCACAAGGGTTTTCAAGGGTATTCTAAACATCGATTAGCCTTCTTACACTGTTAGCAAACACAAAGTACCATAAGAACACTGGAGTGATGGTTGTTGGAAATGGGCCTGTGAAGATATTACATTACAAACCATACGTTTGCAGCTAGAATAGTCATTTACCGCATTAACAATGTATAGAGTGTATTTCTGAATCATTTAATGTTAGCTTCATTGGAAAAAAAACTGTGCTTTTCCTTCAAAAATAAGGAAATTTCTAAGTGACCCTAAACTTTTGAACGGTAGTGTATGTGGCTGCTGCTGTGACTGCTGATGTTAAAGTTTGTGGAAATGTGAACATTGATGGTTTGTCTACATCTGCTGGGTTAGGTGTAGAGGAAGACGTGTCGGTCCCAATTATACTATTAAGAACCCTGCTGCAGACTTACAGCAGGAGTCTGTGCAAGAGATACAGAAGGACAAGGGGGTGAGAGGGGAGCGCTGCAGTGAGCTTACCTGCTGGAGCACAGGACCTGAAACACGTGACCGGCGAAACCGGAGAGTAGTCTGAACGTGCCGTAGTCAAACCAGGAGGTTGATGAAGTACTAAAGAGTGAGAAGCTGATAGTGGTCAGGACATAGCAAAAGGTTAGGTAGCCGGAGATAGCGGTGCAATACAAATGGGGCAGACAGGAGATTAGTTAAGGTACTGTCACACTAGACGATATCGCTAGCGATCCGTGACGTTGCAGCGTCCTCGCTAGCGATATCGTCCAGTGTGACAGGCAGCAGCGATCAGGCCCCTGCTGGGAGATCGCTGGTCGGGGAAGAAAGTCCAGAACTTTATTTCGTCGCTGGACTCCCCGTAGACATCGCTGAATCGGCGAGTGTGACACCGATTCAGCGATGTCTTCACTGGTAACCAGGGTAAACATCGGGTAACTAAGCGCAGGGCCGCTTACATTCAGTTGTCTGTCCCTTGCCGTCTGGTTCCTGCACTGACTGCTGGCCGTAAAGTGAAAGCAGAGCACAGCCACAGCGGTGAGTCACCGCTGTGTGACTCACCGCTGTGCTGTGCTTTCACTTTCACTTTACGGCCAGCAGTCAGTGCAGGAACCAGACGGCAAGGGACAGACAGCTGAATGTAAGTATGTACTGTTTGTTTTTTTACGCTGGTAACCAGGGTAAACATCGGGTTACTAAGCGCGGCCCTGCGCTTAGTTACCCGATGTTTACCCTGGTTACCGGGGACCTCGGGATCGTTGGTCGCTGGAGAGCTGTCTGTGTGACAGCTCTCCAGCGACCAAACAGCGACACTGCAGCGATCCGGATCGTTGTCGGTATCGCTGCAGCGTCGCTAAGTGTGACGGTACCTTAAGAGTGCCAAGGTCAGAGCCAGAAACAGACAGTAAGCACGGAATCACAAAGCAATGCACAGAACAAGATCACGGACCGGATAATACATGAGAAGGCAAGCGGACTACACAGTATGCAAGCACACTAGGCGGTCAGACACACAGCCAGAACAGATGTATCACTGACATGGATCCACACACGAAGGCGGGTAAATATAGCTCTCCCCAAACCAAAAGGAGGCCATAAAAAATTAACCCTGAGAGGACAGGGAAGGAACCCTGTCCACAACCATCTCAGGAAGCCTGGCATGAAAAGCTGAAACCAACCGGTCCGCATATACTGAACAGGCTGAGACCCAAGACTGATCCTCCGGACCATACCCCTTCCAGTGCACCAAATACTGCAGATTCCGGCACACCTACCGAGAATCAACAATGCATTCCACCTTATATTCCAGATGGCCCTCCACCAAAACAGGAGGACTGATGGATGAGGAGTCCTCCTCGACTGCTCCCAATGGATTCAGTAGGGACCTGTGAAAAACATTAGATATTTTGAAGAAGGCGGAAAGTTGTAACCTGTAGGCCACCGGGTTGACGATCTCCACAATTTTAAATGGGCCAATTAACTTAGGACCCAGTTTGGCTGAGGGGACCTTGAGCTTAATATTGCGGGTGGATAACAACACCTTCTCACCCACAAGGAACGCAGGACCCAATTCCCTTCTCTTGTCCACAAAACAATTAAAGCTTCCCTGGGGCTTGATAATGTTTCGCTGAACACCCACCCACTGGGTCTTTAAGCATTGTACCGTACCCTCCGCCCCTGGACAGCCTAAGACTATGTGAGAAAACTCCCCAAAATGCGTTTTAAACCTATAATTGACCAGGAAGGGAGACATTCCTGTAGACTGACTTACACGACCATTGAATGTAAACTCTGCCACAGGTAAGGCATTGCACCAATCCTCCAGTCTGGAAACTGCCAAACATCTCAGAATTTGCTCCAGGGACTGATTAGTGCATTCGGTTTGCCCATTAGACTCCTGATGATAGGCAGAGGAAAAAGACAGAGATTCCAAACTTCTTACAAAAAGCACTCCAAAACTTGGCCACAAACTGCACACCTCTGTCAGACAGCACAATCATAGGCACACCATGCAGAAGGACCACATGCTGCGCAAACAACCTGGCCAAGGTTTCAGCAGATGGTAAAGTGGACAGAGGTACAAAATGAACCTGTTTGGAAAATCTATCCACCACCACCCATACAACCGAGTTACCCCTGGATGGAGGGAGATTACTGATAAAAACCATGGACAAATGTGTCCATGGTCTATCCGGAATTGGCAAAGGCACCAATTCCCCGGCCAGCCGGCAATGAGAATTTTTCGAACGGGCACAAACCCCACATGCAGACACAAACATTTTAACATCTGCAACAAAAGAGGGCCACCAGAAAATCCTAGCAACTGCCTCCCGGGTGGTCGAAATCCCAGGATAAGCACTGAATGTAGACTCATGAAACCCCCGCAGGAGTCTAAGATGGAATTGTTCCCGTACAAACCATTTACCCAAAGGTTTATTACTGGGAGCCAGAGCACGGGCCTCAAAAATCTCTCTCTCCAAATCAGATGAGATTTCAGCCACCACCACCCCCGGTTGAAGAATGGAGGATGGTGGTTCAGGAGGAGACACCAGATCAAAGCTTCGGAACAATGCATCTGCCTTAATATTCTTAGACCCTGGATGGAAGGTTATAGGAAATTGAAATCGGGGGAAAAAAAGCAACCACTGGGCCTACCTTAGGGTCAATCTCTTGGCAGATTCGTTAGAGGCTAACTTTTTGTAATTGGTGATCACAGTGACAGGATGAACAGCCCCCTCCAAAAAATGCCTCCATTCTTCCATGGCCAACTTGACCGCCAGAAGCTCTCTATTCCCCACATCGTAATTTCTCTCGGTGGAAAATAACTTTCTGGAAAAGAAGGCACAAGTATTGAGGTTGGTCAGCATAGCGGGACCCTGAGACAACACTGCCCCCACTCCCACTTCAGAAGCGTCGACCTCCACGATAAAAGGTCTAGACGGGTCTGGCTGAACCAACACTGGGGCGGAAATAAAACACTTTTTTAAAGTCAGAAAATAATTTTTTGCCGACATAGACTAATTCTTAACATCAGCCTCCTTGAGTGTGAGATCAGTCAGGGGCTTAACCACCTGCGAAATATCCTTAATGAACTTACAATAGTAATTTGCAAAGCCCAGAAAGCATTGCAACCCCTATAAATAATGAGGTTGAACCCAATCCGTAATAGCCTGGACTTTTTCAGATCCATGCAAAATCCCTCACAAGAGACAATCAAACCCAAAAATGACCATTCCTGTGCAAAGAATGAGCACTTCTCCAACTTAACATGCAAATGGTTTTCTCTAAGTCTCAGAACAACCGTTTGCAAATGGTGCAAGTAGGTTTGACTATCAGGGGAGTACACTGAAATGTTATCAAGATAGATGACCACAAAGCGCCCAATCAGATCAGAAAAAATGACATTAATAAAATTTTGAAAGACAGCAGGAGTAGGGTTGAGCGAAACGGATAGGTCAATTTCATAAGTCGCCGACTTTCGGCAAAGTCGGGTTTTGTGAAACCCGAGCCGATCCCAGTGTGGGATCGGCCACGTGGTCGGCGATCTTCGCACCAAAGACGCGTTTCATATGACACGTTAAGCGCCATTTCTCAGCCAATGAAGGTGGACGCAGAGTGTGGGCAGCGAGATGACATAGGTCTCAGTCCCCACCATCTTAGAGAAGGGCATTACAGTGATTGGCTTGCTTTCTGCGGCGTCACAGGGGCTATAAAGGGGCGTGCACGACGACTGCCATCTTACGTCTACCGATCTGAGCATAGGGAGAGGTTGCTGTAGCTTCGTCTGAAGCAGGGATATTGTTAGGAAGGGAATATTAACCCCCAAACCGCTTGTGCTGTAGCGATTTCCACTGTCCAACACCACCTTTTCTTTGCAGGGATAGTGGAGGCTAGATTTCTGTGCATCAGCTCTGTAGCTTATAAGTCCAAATCAACAGAAAAAAAGCAAGCAGCACAGCCCAAAATCAAGAGACCGGCTTCCAGCATGGGATCCACAATACAAAAAGGACGTCCGAAAGGAACTGGAGGTGCTCGTGTGAAAAAAAGGCATGCAGCATATGAAACAAAAGAAGAAACGCGGCAGCACTCACCAGTATGAATAGTTCAAATGTCCTTTATGGACATGGACCCGTAGAAGCGCTCTGTTGTAGCGCGAAACGGCCGTCGTCCCGTCAACTGCACGCCTTTCCACTCCTTCCCTTGTGCCATGAAGATGCCTCTTCGTTTATGACAATAAAGGACATTTGAACTATTCATACTGGTGAGTGCTGCCGCGTTTCTTCTTTTGTTTCATCTGTAGCTTATAAGGCTCCCTGATAGCTGCATTGCTGTTTGTACGCCGCTGTGCAAACCAACTGCTTTTTTCAAAGCAAAAATTCTGTTGCTCCTTCTTTTCTGAGAAATCAAAAACATTTGTAGGACAGCGTGGCCATCCGGTTAAAGTAGCTCAGTGTGCAATGCCTGAAAAGGTATCCGATAGTAGGAAGAGTGCAGTCTGGCAATTTTTTAACCAAGATCCAAATGATCAGTGCAAAGTCATCTGTAAGAAATGCTCTAGGACCTTCAGCAGAGGTCAGAATGTGAAAAATCTAAATACAAGTTGCATGCGTAGACATTTAACCACCATGCACTTGCAAGCCTAGACTAACTACCAAGTGTCCCATAATATTGTTGCACCCTCTCACAATGAAGCTAGTCAGCAACGCTACATTCCTTCCCTCACTGTAAGCCCACCGTTTACAACACCACCTGCAGCAAATGTGGAGGTTTCGTCGCAAGGCCAAAGCAGTCAGGGAATCACCAGGTTCGTGGTAGGAAACACTGTATGTAGGCCAACTGCAAGAATACCATCACCAACCCTCTCTCAGTCTGCCATGTCCACCATCACCCCCGCTAGTTCAACATATGCAGCTCTCCAGTCCAGCTCACCCTGCAAGAGACTCTCGTTAGGAAAAGGAAGTACTCATCCTCTCATTCACGTACACAGGGTTTGAACGCCCACATTGCTAGTCTAATCTCGTTAAAGATGATGCCCTACCGGTTAGTTGAAAGCGAAGCTTTTAAAGCTCTGATGGACTACGCAGTACAACGCTACGACCTACCCAGTCAACACTTCTTTGCGAGAAAAGCCATCCCAGCCCTCCACCAGCATGTAAAAGACCGCATTGTCCATGCCCTCAGGCAATCTGTCAGTAGAAAGGTGCACCTCACAACAGATGCATGGACCAGTAGGCATGGCCAGGGACGTTAGGTGTCCATCACGGCACACTGTGTTAATGTGGTGGATGCAGGGTCCACAGGGGACAGCCATACTGGGACAGTTCTGCCTAGCCCACGGTCTAGGAAACAGTTGGCTGTAGGCGTTCGCCCCCCTCCTCCTCCTCCTCGTCCTCCAGCAGAAGCCAGAGCTCGTCCACAGACCGCAGTCGCACGACCACTCAATCCGCAGCTGCCACTGTTGCACACGAGGTGTCCCATTATGGAACAGCTAGTCGCAAGCGTCAGCAGGCTGTGTTGGAAATGAAGTGTTTGGGCGACAACAGACACACCACGGAAGTTCTGTCCGAGTTCTTGCAGCAAGAAACTCAGTCATGGCTGGGCAGTGTACATCTTGAGGCAGGCAAGGTAGTCAGTGATAACGGAAGGAATTTTATGGCTGCCATAGCCCTTTCACAACTGAAACACATTCCTTGCCTGGCTCACACCTTAAACCTGGTGGTGCAGTGCTTCCTGAAAAGTTATCCGGGGTTACCCGACCTGCTCATGAAGGTGCACAGACTTTGCTCGCACATCCGCCGTTCACCCGTACACTCCAGCCGTATGCAGAACCATTAGCAATCTTTGAAGCTTCCCCAGCACTGCCTAATAATCGACGTTGCAACAAGGTGGAACTCCACACTGCACATGCTTCAGAGGCTGTGCGAACAGAGGTGTGCTGTTATGTATTTGTGGGAGGATACAAATACACGGGCAGGCAGTAGGATGGCAGACATGGAGTTGTCAGGTGTGGAGTGGTCGAAGCTACAAGACCTGTGTCAAGTCCTTCAGTGTTTTGAGGAATGCACACACCTGGTTAGTGCAGACGACGCCATCATAAGCATGAGCATCCCCCTAATGCGTCAGCTGATGCAAAGTTTGACGCACATAAAGGAGCAGGCGTCTGCAGCCGAGGACGAGGGAAGCCTTGATGACAGTCAGCCATTGTCTGGTCAGGGAAGTCTACTGGACGAGGTGGCGGGCGAAGAGGAGGAGGATGAGGAGGATAATGGGGATGAATATTTTTTTGGATGAGGAAGCTTCTCAGGGGGCAATAGAAACTGGTGGCGTTGCAAGGTCAGGTTCAGGGTTTTTGAGGGAGGCAAGTGACGTTGATTTGCCAGAAAGTGCTCCTCAACCCAGCACAAGCAGTGAATTGACACCTGGAACATTGGCCCACATGGCGGATTATGCCTTGCGTATCCTAAAAAGGGACCCCCGCATTATAAAAATGATGACTAATGACGATTACTGGTTGGTCTGCCTCCTGAATCCACGCTATAAAGGGAAATTGCAAAATATCATGCCACATGAGAACCTTGAGCAAATATTGGCAACCAAACAAGTATTTCTTGTAGACTGTTTGATTCAGGCATTCCCAGCACACAGCGGCGGTGATGGTTCTCACACAAGCTGCAGGGGGCAACATGGCAGAGGTGTTAGAGGTGCACAAATCAGAAGTGGCGTTGGACAGAGGGATTTTCTGACCAGGTTGTGCAGGCTGCACTTGCAGTGGACACTGCGTGCTCCCTCCATTCATCAGGCTGATAGCGTGCACTTCCCTCTTAGCCCTTAACAGCGGTGACACCGCGTGGCTTCATATTTACTGGATAGCGTCACCGGTGACACACTACCCTGCATCAGCAAATTGCTTCTACAACCTGGGATCTATATAGCTTCAGGCTTTCCTCTGATAGCGCCACCTGGGACATACTCCCCTGCGTCTATGTACTGCTTCTACAACCTGAATTCTATATAGCTTCAGGCTTCCGATGCATCTTAGTTCTAACTTGTGGGGCTCCTCCAACATACTAGTAATCTAGCACACTGATGAAGGTCCAGTTACGACCGAAACATTTGTGTTTACTGTATGTATAATAAACCCCCATTTTTGCATCACAACACGTCCGGAGTGTGCCAGTCACTTGTTATTTACTTTTTTATTTTAGGCCTAGTAAGTCTGTCTGCGGTCTCTCCTTCCAATTGTCCTCCGCTGACCACACTAATGCTGCATGTGTACCCCTGTAATCTTTTTTTAAACTGCTTTTAGCCAACTTTTTGGTTTAAGGCCTACTACCTGTATCTGTCTGCACCACTCAATACAGCTGTCCTCCTCTTAAAAAAGCTGAGCTTCAATTGGCAGGTTTTCAGCCTATCGGAATTTGAAAACTGCATTGGGACTACTGTTATCATAAGGTAATTCAGTACCACAATGGACATAGAAGTCCGAGCACATACAGTGACCTGACAATAACCCAAAAACATAGAACGAGCTCTGAGACGTGGGAACTCTGCTGACCGCAATCCCTAATCCTCTCCAACCACACTAGAGTCAGCCGTGGATTGCGCCTAACGCTCCCTATGCAACTCGGCACAGCCTGACAAACTAGCTAGCCTGAAGATAGAAAATAAGCCTACCTTGCCTCAGAGAAATACCCCAAAGGAAAAGGCAGCCCCCACATATAATGACTGTGAGTTAAGATGAAAAGACAAACGTAGAGATGAAATAGATTTAGCAAAGTGAGGCCCGACTTTCTGAACAGAGCGAGGATAGGAAAGGTAGCTTTGCGGTCAACACAAAACCCTACAAAAACCACGCAAAGGGGGCAAAAAGACCCTCCGTACCGAACTAACGGCACGGAGGTACACCCTCTGCGTCCCAGAGCTACCAGCAAGCAAGAAAACAAAATTAAGCAAGCTGGACAGAAAAAATAGCAAACAAAATAGCAAAAGCGGAACTTAGCTATGCAGAGCAGCAGACCACAGGAACGATCCAGGAGGAAACAGGTCCAATACTAGAACATTGACTGGAGGCCAGGATAAAAGCACTAGGTGGAGTTAAATAGAGCAGCACCTAACGACATCACCACACCACCTGAGGAAGGAAACTCAGAAGCCGCAGTACCACTCTCCTCCACCAACGGAAGCTCACAGAGAGAATCAGCCGAAGTACCACTTGTGACCACAGGAGGGAGCTCTGCCACAGAATTCACAACAGTACCCCCCCTTGAGGAGGGGTCACCGAACCCTCACCAGAGCCCCCAGGACGACCAGGATGAGCCATATGAAAGGCACGAACAAGATCGGGAGCATGGACATCAGAGGCAAAGACCCAGGAATTATCTTCCTGAGCATAACCCTTCCACTTAACCAGATACTGAAGTTTCCGTCTTGAAACACGAGAATCCAAAATCTTCTCCACAATATACTCCAACTCCCCCTCCACCAAAACCGGGGCAGGAGGATCAACAGATGGAACCATAGGTGCCACGTATCTCCGCAACAATGACCTATGGAATACATTATGTATGGAAAAAGAATCTGGAAGGGTCAGACGAAAAGACACAGGATTAAGAACCTCAGAAATCCTATACGGACCAATGAAACGAGGTTTAAACTTAGGAGAGGAAACCTTCATAGGAATATGACGAGAAGATAACCAAACCAAATCCCCAACACGAAGTCGAGGACCCACACAGCATCTGCGATTAGCGAAACGTTGAGCCTTCTCCTGGGACAAGGTCAAATTGTCCACTACATGAGTCCAAATCTGCTGCAACCTGTCCACCACAGTATCCACACCAGGACAGTCCGAAGACTCAACCTGCCCTGAAGAGAAACGAGGATGGCACCCAGAGTTGCAGAAAAACGGCGAAACCAAGGTAGCTGAGCTGGCCCGATTATTAAGGGCGAACTCAGCCAAAGGCAAAAAGGACACCCAGTCATCCTGATCAGCAGAAACAAAGCATCTCAGATATGTTTCCAAGGTCTGATTGGTTCGTTCGGTCTGGCCATTAGTTTGAGGATGGAAAGCCGAGGAAAAAGACAAGTCAATGCCCATCCTAGCACAAAAGGCTCGCCAAAACCTTGAAACAAACTGGGAACCTCTGTCAGAAACGATGTTCTCTGGAATGCCATGTAAACGAACCACATGCTGGAAGAACAATGGCACCAAATCAGAGGAGGAAGGTAATTTAGACAAGGGTACCAAATGGATCATCTTAGAGAAGCGATCACAAACTACCCAAATGACCAACATTTTTTTGAGAGACGGGGAGATCCGAAATAAAATCCATAGAGATATGTGTCCAAGGCCTCTTCGGAATCGGCAATGGCAAAAGCAACCCACTGGCACGAGAACAGCAGGGCTTAGCCCGAGCACAAATCCCACAGGACTGCACAAAAGAACGCACATCCCGCGACAGAGATGGCCACCAAAAGGATCTAGCCACTAACTCTCTGGTACCAAAGATTCCAGGATGACCAGCCAACACCGAACAATGAACCTCAGAGATAACTTTATTCGTCCACCTATCAGGGACAAACAGTCTCTCCGCTGGGCAACGATCAGGTTTATTAGCCTGAAATTTTTGCAGCACCCGCCGCAAATCAGGGGAGATGGCAGACACAATTACTCCCTCTTTGAGAATACCCGCCGGCTCAGATAAACCCGGAGAGTCGGGCACAAAACTCCTAGACAGAGCATCCGCCTTCACATTTTTAGAGCCCGGAAGGTACGAAATCACAAAGTCAAAACGGGCAAAAAACAGTGACCAACGAGCCTGTCTAGGATTCAACCGCTTGGCAGACTCGAGATAAGTCAAGTTCTTATGATCAGTCAAGACCACCACGCGATGCTTAGTTCCTTCAAGCCAATGACGCCACTCCTCGAATGCCCACTTCATGGCCAGTAACTCTCGATTGCCAACATCATAATTTCGCTCAGCAGGCGAAAACTTCCTGGAAAAGAAGGCGCATGGTTTCATCACCGAGCAATCAGAACTTCTCTGCGACAAAACAGCCCCTGCTCCAATCTCAGAAGCATCAACCTCGACCTGGAATGGAAGCGAAACATCTGGCTGACACAACACAGGGGCAGAAGAAAAACGACGCTTCAACTCTTGAAAAGCTTCCACAGCAGCAGAGGATCAATTGACCACATCAGCACCCTTCTTGGTCAAATCGGTCAATGGTTTAGCAATACTAGAAAAATTGCAGATGAAGCGACGATAAAAATTAGCAAAGCCCAGGAACTTTTGCAGACTTTTCAGAGATGTCGGCTGAGTCCAATCATGGATGGCTTGGACCTTAACAGGGTCCATCTCGATAGTAGAAGGGGAAAAGATGAACCCCAAAAATGAAACCTTCTGAACACCAAAGAGACACTTTGATCCCTTCACAAACAAAGAATTAGCACGCAGGACCTGAAACACCGTTCTGACCTGCTTCACATGAGACTCCCAATCATCCGAGAAGATCAAAATGTCATCCAAGTACACAATCAGGAATTTATCCAGGTACTCTCGAAAGATGTCATGCATAAAGGACTGAAACACTGATGGAGCATTGGCAAGTCCGAATGGCATTACTAGATACTCAAAATGGCCCTCGGGCGTATTAAATGCAGTTTTCCATTCATCGCCTCGCTTAATACGCACAAGATTATACGCACCACGAAGATCTATCTTGGTGAACCAACTAGCCCCCTTAATCCGAGCAAACAAATCAGATAACAACGGCAAGGGGTACTGAAATTTAACCGTGATCTTATTTAGAAGGCGGTAATCTATACAAGGTCTCAGCGAACCATCCTTCTTGGCCACAAAAAAGAACCCTGCTCCTAATGGCAACGATGACGGGCGAATATGCCCCTTCTCCAAGGACTCCTTCACATAACTCCGCATAGCGGCGTGCTCAGGCACAGATCAATTAAACAGTCGACCTTTTGGGAATTTACTACCAGGAATCAAATCGATAGCACAATCACAATCCCTATGCGGAGGTAGGGTATCGGACTTGGGCTCATCAAATACATCCCGGTAATCAGACAAAAACTCTGGAACCTCAGAAGGGGTGGATGACGAAATAGACAGAAATGGGTCATCACCATGTACCCCCTGACAACCCCAGCTGGACACAGACATGGATTTCCAATCTAATACTGGATTATGGACTTGTAGCCATGGCAACCCCAACACGACCACATCATGCAGATTATGCAACACCAGAAAGCGAATAACCTCCTGATGTGCAGGAGCCATGCACATGGTCAGCTGGGTCCAGTACTGAGGCTTATTCTTGGCCAAAGGCGTAGCATCAATTCCTCTCAATGGAATAGGACGCTGCAAGGGCTCCAAGAAAAACCCACAACGCCTAGCATACTCCAAGTCCATCAAATTCAGGGCAGCGCCTGAATCCACAAATGCCATGACAGAATAAGATGACAAAGAGCAGATCAAGGTAACGGACAAAAGAAATTTTGACTGTACCATACCAATGGTGGCAGACCTAGCGAACCGCTTAGTGCGCTTAGGACAATCGGAGATAGCATGAGTGGAATCACCACAGTAGAAACACAGACCATTCAGACGTCTGTGTTCTTGCCGTTCAACTCTGGTCAAAGTCCTATCGCACTGCATAGGCTCAGGTTTATGCTCAGATAATACCGCCAAATGGTGCACAGATTTACGCTCACGCAAGCGTCGACCGATCTGAATGGCCAAAGACATAGACTCATTCAGACCAGCAGGCATAGGAAATCCCACCATGACATCCTTAAGGGCCTCAGAGAGACCCTTTCTGAAAATAGCTGCAAGCGCACCTTCATTCCATTGAGTGAGTACTGACCACTTTCTAAATTTCTGACAATATACCTCTATTTCATCCTGACCCTGACACAGAGCCAGCAAATTTTTCTCTGCCTGATCCACTGAATTAGGCTCATCGTACAGCAATCCGAGCGCCAGGAAAAACGCATCGATATTACTTAATGCAGGATCTCCTGACGCAAGAGAAAATGCCCAGTCCTGAGGGTCGCCACGTAAAAAAAATTATGATCCTAACTTGTTGAACTGGGTCACCAGAGGAGCGAGGTTTCAAAGCCAGAAATAGTTTACAATTATTTTTGAAACTCAGAAATGTAGTTCTATCTCCAAAAAACAAATCAGGAATAGGAATTCTTGGTTCTAACATAGAATTCTGAACCACAAAGTCTTGAATATTTTGTACTCTTGCCGTGAGCTGATCCACACATGAAGACAGACCTTTAATGTCCATCGCTACACCTGTGTCCTGAACCACCCAAATGTCTGGGGGAAAAAAAAGGCAAAACACAGTGCAGAGAAAAAAAATGGTCTCAGAACTTCTTTTTTCCCTCTATTGAA
Organism: Ranitomeya imitator; assembly: GCF_032444005.1. Lineage (NCBI taxonomy): Eukaryota > Metazoa > Chordata > Amphibia > Anura > Dendrobatidae > Ranitomeya > Ranitomeya imitator. The sequence continues at coordinate 276,174,241 of NC_091285.1, read as the reverse complement.
AATCATTAGTACTTTCGGCCTCCAGTACTGTTATCATAAGGTAATTCAGTACCACAATGGACATAGAAGTCAGAGCACATACAGTGACCTGACAATAACCCAAAAACATAGAACGAGCTCTGAGACGTGGGAACTCTGCTGACCGCAATCCCTAATCCTCTCCAACCACACTAGAGGCAGCCGTGGATTGCGCTTAACGCTCCCTATGCAACTCGGCACAGCCTGAGAAACTAGCTAGCCTGAAGATAGAAAATAAGCCTACCTTGCCTCAGAGAAATACCCCAAAGGAAAAGGCAGCCCCCACATATAATGACTGTGAGTTAAGATGAAAAGACAAACGTAGAGATGAAATAGATTTAGCAAAGTGAGGCTCAACTTTCTGAACAGAGCGAGGATAGGAAAGGTAACTTTGCGGTCAACACAAAACCCTACAAAAACCACGCAAAGGGGGCAAAAAGACCCTCCGTACCGAACTAACGGCACGGAGGTACACCCTCTGCGTCCCAGAGCTACCAGCAAGCAAGAAAACAAAATTAAGCAAGCTGGACAGAAAAAATAGCAAACAAAATAGCAAAAGCGGAACTTAGCTATGCAGAGCAGCAGGCCACAGGAACGATTCAGGAGGAAACAGGTCCAATACTAGAACATTGACTGGAGGCCAGGATAAAAGCACTAGGTGGAGTTAAATAGAGCAGCACCTAACGACATCACCACACCACCTGAGGAAGGAAACTCAAAAGCCGCAGTACCACTCTCCTCCACCAACGGAAGCTCACAGAGAGAATCAGCCGAAGTACCACTTGTGACCACAGGAGAGAGCTCTGCCACAGAATTCACAACAGACTACTAGTTTGGTTGGGGCCTTCTAACGGTGTCTGCCGCTCCAAGGTTTTCTCCTGGTTTCCTTTACTGAGCTTCTATCTTCAGGCTTTCATTAAGTAGTTTTAATATTACACTGCATTTGCCCTACTAGTTTTGTTGGGGCCTACTAATGGTGTCTGCCGCTCCTAGGTGTTCTCCTGGTTTCCTTTACTGAGCTTCTATCTTCAGGCTTTCATTAAGTAGTTTTAATAATATAAAGCAGGTGGCCTACTAGTTTGGTTGGGGCCTACTAACGGCGTCTGCCGCTCCAAGGTTTTCTCCTGGTTTCCTTTCCAGAGCTTCTATCTTCAGGCTTTCATTAAGTAGTTTTAATAATATAAAGCATGTGGCCTACTAGTTTAGTTGGGGCCTACTAACGGTGTCTGCCGCTCCAAGGTGTTCTCCTGGTTTCCTTTCCAGAGCTTCTATCTTCAGGCTTTCATTAAGTAGTTTTTAGATTACACTGCATTTGGCCTACTAGTTTGGTTGGGGCCTACTAACGGTGTATGCAGTTCCAAGGTTTTCTCCTGGTTTCCTTTCCTGAGCTTCTATCTTCAGGCTTTCATTAAGTAGTTTTAATATTACACTGCATTTGGCCTACTGTTATGATCCGGTGACCTTGGAGCAGCATGAAAACTTTCACTGGAGTAGGTGGTAACTATACTGACCGCAAATCCTGATCTTAACACCGCAACTAGAAGTAGCCGTGGGGTGTACCTAACAAGCCCTAGACACCTTGTCACAGCCGGAGGACTAAATACCCCTAAAGATGGAAATAGGAATACTACCTTGCCTCAGAGCAGAACCCCAAAGGATAGGCAGCCCCCCACAAATATTGGCTGTGAGTAGGAGAGGAAAGACACATACAGTCAGAAAACAGGATTTAGCACAAGAGGCCACTCTAGATAAAATAGGAAAGGATAGGACAGAGTTCTGTGCGGTCAGTATTAAAACCCTTCCAAAAATATCCACACCAGATTATACAAAAATTCCTCCATCTAACTAAAGACGTGGAACGTATATCTGCAACTCCAGAGACTACTAAACTCAGAGCAGGAATACAATCAAAAAACAAGCACACAGCTTGTGTGCCATAGAAAAAGAAACAGACACTTATCTTTGCTGAATTGGCAGCTAAGCAGGAGAAGCCAGACAGGGATCCAACACTTCCCAAGAAACATTGACAACTGGCAAGGACTAATGAGTCCTGCAAACCTAAATACCCCAGTCAGAACTGCAATCAGCAGATAAACCTGTCCAGGACTGCAGCCCAAAGACAACTGCATTACCACCTACAACCACCGGAGGGAGCCCAAAAGCAGAATTCACAACAGTCTACTAGTTTGGTTGAGGCCTACTAACGGTGTCTGCCGCTCCAAGGTGTTCTCCTGGTTTCCTTTCCAGAGCTTCTATCTTCAGGCTTTCATTAAGTAGTTTTTAGATTACACTGCATTTGGCCTACTAGTTTGGTTGGGGCCTACTAATGGTGTCTGCCGTTCCAAGGTTTTCTCCTGGTTTCCTTTCCTGAGCGTCCATCTTCAGGCTTTCATTAAGTAGTTTTAATATTACACTGCATTTGGCCTACTAGTTTGGTTGGGGCCTACTAATGGTGTCTGCCGCTCCTTGCTGTTCTCCTCCACTGAACAAAGCAGTGCCGCCTGTTTACTACTGTTACCAATTTTGAACTGCATTTAGCCTATTTACCGATTTGGGCCTACTCACTGTGTCAGCCTCTCATTACAGTTGTCCTCCACTGAACAAAGCTATGCCGCCTGGTTAGTCCTGTTACCAGTTTTGAAATGCATTTAGCCCACTTTATTATTTGGGCCTATATCTGTGTTTCCTCCTCATCCTGCCCATTGGCCAGCTAGTGCTAGATGAGTCTGCTGGTACATTGACCCAGACCACTACATTCCCCTTGCACGCTACACAGCCAGAATCTGACCCTGCTGAAAGTCAGGTTCCCCTTCCCGCATACTATACCACCTTACACGGGGACAAAGAGGAAGGTGCAGATGAAAGTGCAGGTTCCTTCATCAAGTGGGGGGGAATACTCGTTGGCGACGTCGCTGGCACAGGGCCCCTCATAGTACGCAAAAGTGTTGCTGCCGGTGGGAGGCGCCCCCACCGTGCAAACACACCGCTGTACTTTGAGGGGCCCTGTGCCAGTGTGAACGAGTGGGCCCCCCCTGCTTGCTCAGGATCACAGCACTTGCAAAGTTCAAATACTTACCTCTCCCTGCTCCACTGCCATGACGTGGTCCACGTTTCCTGGGCCCACTAAATACTTGAACCAGCCATACCCCCACAACTTTAGCCAAATGACCCCCAATTTCCAATGCCTAACTATTATTATAAGGTAAATTAAGATTGACAAGCTTCAGTAACAAGAATGGATGTTTTTGCCATTAAAATGGGCACTGTAGGTGTTTTACTGGCCTCCATTCACTGCCGACTATGCTTCCCCATTGACTTGCATTGTGTTTCGTGTTTTGGTCGATCCCCGACTTTTCGCGATAATCGGCCGATTTCACTCGACTCGACTTTTGAGATAGTCGGGTTTCGCGAAACCCAACTCGATCCTAAAAAAGTAAAAGTCGCTCAACCCTAAGCAGGAATGTTAGTCAGACCAAAAGGCATAACCAGGTTCTCAAACAGTCCTTCAGGCGTGAGAAACACTGTTTTTCCACTCATCCCCTTCACAAACCCTTATCAGGTTATAGGCCCCCCCATAAATCAAGTTTGGAAAAATTTTTAGCCCCCGAAAGTTGGTTACACAGATCTGGAATGAGGGGTAGTCGACACTCACAGTAATCTTGTTAAGTTCCCGAAAGTTGAGGCATGGCCGCAAACCATCACCTTTTTTTAATGAAAAAGAACCCAGCAGCTACAGGTGAGACAGAAGGATGAATATGCCCTTTGCGGAGGCTCTCTGCAATATATTCCTTCATGGCTTGGTGCTCGGGCCTGGACAGATTAAACAAACGAGCCTTGGGAAGTTTATCCCCAGAAAAAAAGGTCTATGTGGTAGAAGCACCTGAGCCTCGCTTTCGGAGAACACATCTTCAAAGTCCTTTAGGTACTCCGGAATACTCTCCAGACTGACAGATGACACAGATACAATGGGGCCCACTCTTCAGTTACATGCAAATATTATTTATAAGCAATTGCCAAATGCCGCATATTTCATACATTTTAATGGCAAAGTAGCTGAGTTTATACGTATGCTGCCACTTTAGGCTATATTCCCAAACTGAGAATTTGGTGAGTTTTTGATGTTGCAGATATTCTGCACCAATTAGCTAGCTTAGGTGACTTGAGTTTTTCGTTTAATTTTTGACTGCATTTTCCATGCTCTTGTATCACGTTTTTCATGCTGTGATTTTTGTCTCTTGTTGCATTTTCATGTTTTACAGAAAACTGCTTTGTTTTTATATACAGTCTTGTGGGAATTATATGCATATTTAGTATGTTTCTGCAGCTCAAACATACTAAAAACATTTATGCATTTTTTACTTGTGCTTCCCCACTTCTGATGCAAGTCTATGGAGAAACTTTGCACATAAAACTCAGCATACCCACAAGAGAAATTAACATGTTGTGAAATTGAAAAACACATAGCCGATCAGTTTACACACCATAAAGAGGAACAGTAGACATGAGATTTCTTTAAGTCCCATCTACTTTTCTAGAACTGTAAGATGCTGCATTGTTTGATCAACAAAAAAAATATGCAGTGTCAAAAACTTATCGTGGGAACTTAACCTTTAGGTATGTGGAGAATGTTGTAGGTGGAAATTGCCCAATTTGTTCTGTGGGCTTTTGTTCTGATAGATGAACATCTCTGCTTTTGCCTATGAGTCGCCCGCCAGGACAGTGGGTTACTCGGTCCGGTACTTAAAGGGATGTCACGGTGACGGCGACCCGGTCTGTGGCCCTGGGCACCCAAGTTAAAGGGAAAGGTCTTTTAAGGGAGTTGTAATAAAGTTTGTGTTTGTGACCCCACCCATGGTTCTCAGTAAGAGGGGACTGACGCTGCTTAAAGGTCCTCTGGGGCGATGTTACTGCAACAAAGATGGTAACTTTCCCACAGGTGAAGCGGGGTCCCCAGGGCTCACGGTGTGCTGGGTAGGGATGGTGTATGCCCGGTAAATAAATGGAGGGCACTGAGTTGTAACTTCTTTACCTGGTTTACTGGTTGCATCAGGCCACAGTCCAGGGTACCAGGAACAGGTGTTAATCTGGTAGACTGGGACAATATCCTCAGAAATAAGAATACAGATAATAAATGGAAAATGTTTAACAACATCCTAAATAGGCACTGTAAGCGGTTTATACCTTGTGGGAATAAAAGGACTAGAAATAGGAAAAACCCAATGTGGCTAAACAAAGAAGTAAGACAGGCAATTAACAGTAAAAAGAAAGCATTTGCACTACTAAAGCAGGATGGCACCATTGAAGCTCTAAAAAACTATAGGGAGAAAAATACTTTATCTAAAAAACTAATTAAAGCTGCCAAAAAGGAAACAGAGAAGCACATTGCTAAGGAGAGTAAAACTAATCCCAAACTGTTCTTCAACTATATCAATAGTAAAAGAATAAAAACTGAAAATGTAGGCCCCTTAAAAAATAGTGAGGAAAGAATGGTTGTAGATGACGAGGAAAAAGCTAACATATTAAACACCTTCTTCTCCACGGTATTCACGGTGGAAAATGAAATGCTAGGTGAAATCCCAAGAAACAATGAAAACCCTATATTAAGGGTCACCAATCTAACCCAAGAAGAGGTGCGAAACCGGCTAAATAAGATTAAAATAGATAAATCTCCGGGTCCGGATGGCATACACCCACGAGTACTAAGAGAACTAAGTAATGTAATAGATAAACCATTATTTCTTATTTTTAGGGACTCTATAGCGACAGGGTCTGTTCCGCAGGATTGGCGCATAGCAAATGTGGTGCCAATATTCAAAAAGGGCTCTAAAAGTGAACCTGGAAATTATAGGCCAGTAAGTCTAACCTCTATTGTTGGTAAAACATTTGAAGGGTTTCTGAGGGATGTTATTCTGGATTATCTCAATGAGAATAACTGTTTAACTCCATATCAGCATGGGTTTATGAGAAATCGCTCCTGTCAAACCAATCTAATCAGTTTTTATGAAGAGGTAAGCTATAGGCTGGACCACGGTGAGTCATTGGACGTGGTATATCTCGATTTTTCCAAAGCGTTTGATACCGTGCCGCACAAGAGGTTGGTACACAAAATGAGAATGCTTGGTCTGGGGGAAAATGTGTGTAAATGGGTTAGTAACTGGCTTAGTGATAGAAAGCAGAGGGTGGTTATAAATGGTATAGTCTCTAACTGGGTCGCTGTGACCAGTGGGGTACCGCAGGGGTCGGTATTGGGACCTGTTCTCTTCAACATATTCATTAATGATCTGGTAGAAGGTTTACACAGTAAAATATCGATATTTGCAGATGATACAAAACTATGTAAAGCAGTTAATACAAGAGAAGATAGTATTCTGCTACAGATGGATCTGGATAAGTTGGAAACTTGGGCTGAAAGGTGGCAGATGAGGTTTAACAATGATAAATGTAAGGTTATACACATGGGAAGAAGGAATCAATGTCACCATTACACACTGAATGGGAAACCACTGGGTAAATCTGACAGGGAGAAGGACTTGGGGATCCTAGTTAATGATAAACTTACCTGGAGCAGCCAGTGCCAGGCAGCAGCTGCCAAGGCAAACAGGATCATGGGGTGCATTAAAAGAGGTCTGGATACACATGATGAGAGCATTATACTGCCTCTGTACAAATCCCTAGTTAGACCGCACATGGAGTACTGTGTCCAGTTTTGGGCACCGGTGCTCAGGAAGGATATAATGGAACTAGAGAGAGTACAAAGGAGGGCAACAAAATTAATAAAGGGGATGGGAGAACTACAATACCCAGATAGATTAGCGAAATTAGGATTATTTAGTCTAGAAAAAAGACGACTGAGGGGCGATCTAATAACCATGTATAAGTATATAAGGGGACAATACAAATATCTCGCTGAGGATCTGTTTATACCAAGGAAGGTGACGGGCACAAGGGGGCATTCTTTGCGTCTGGAGGAGAGAAGGTTTTTCCACCAACATAGAAGAGGATTCTTTACTGTTAGGGCAGTGAGAATCTGGAATTGCTTGCCTGAGGAGGTGGTGATGGCGAACTCAGTCGGGGGGTTCAAGAGAGGCCTGGATGTCTTCCTGGAGCAGAACAATATTGTATCATACAATTAGGTTCTGTAGAAGGACGTAGATCTGGGGATTTATTATGATGGAATATAGGCTGAACTGGATGGACAAATGTCTTTTTTCGGCCTTACTAACTATGTTACTATGTTACTATGATATGGTCCGGCCAGCCTGGGGGCAAAGGTGGATCCCTCTCCCAGGTGAGGTCCATAAGCCTTCCTACTCACCTAGTATGTGAGGCCCTTGCTGCCTGTGGCTTGCCGACATAGTCCTCTCTCTCCTGTCTTGGGACAGTTATCCGTACGGTGGGCAGTGCGAGTCTTTTCATAGGGTCTCTATCACGACCCGGGCTCTTCGTGTACTGCTGCACTTTCAGGTGTGGGTGCGGGCAAATTCCATAAAGTCCATTGCCGTCCGGTTCTGCTGTGCGACCTGGAGTGCAACACAGCCTTGGGCTCCCGGTGCCCGGTTCCTGCACTTCGGCTCAGAGGGTGCCCGGTCACAGTTCCCCTCTAAGCCCTTTCCTTCTCCTGTGTTCCTTTCCTCCAATGCTCACTACATTCCAACCCTTCAGGTTCTCTTCCTTTCCTGGAGCTGCAGCTCACAGTCCTGGCTGCACGGCTCCACTCTCTGCTCTCTCCTTCCTCTCTCTTCACTATCTGCTCCATACTGTTCTAACTCCTCCTCCAGACCAGAATACTTAAAGCTGGACAAGCTCCCCTGAATCCGGGTTCAGAGCTCCCCTTCTGGCCTGGATTCAGAACATATTGCATGTAGGTGCTTTACCTAATAAAGGGAATCCCCTTTGCCTCCATGCATGATATCATCCTCCCCGAAATGAAAGGCAACATCACTGTAACAACCGGTTACCTGGGGTGTTACACTTACATTTTAGCCACACTGTTGCTAATTCAGTATGTGCGTGCTGACCCTTACTAAGGCTGGTATCACATATCCATGTTTTGTGGAAAACTGTAGTACTTAAAGGAGTGAAAATTACATTTCCATGCATATTTCAAAAGATGTTTTCATTTATTTTTTTCAAGGATAATGCTAATACCGTCATCAAAACTGTGGATAAAGCATTGTAGTGTTATGTAAGTACTTGAGAAATTGTTTACAAAGCAAAATTTTAGAAGTGAAGTTAGGCTGGTTTCACATTTGCGTTTCAAAATGCAGTGTTTTAAACGCAAACGCAGGTGGTGAAAAAAACGCATGTAAATGCATGCAAACGCTGCGTTTTTTAGACGCATGCATTTTTGCATGTGTTAAAACAAACGCGGCGTTTTGACGCGTTTACATGCGTTTTTTCCAGCGTTTGCGTTTTTGAAACGCATGATGAGAAGTGTGTGACAGCTGCCAATCATCAAAATCAACTAGAAAACCTACTATGAACAGAAATAGCTAGGGTTAGGGTTAGGGTTAGGATCCCTAGTAACCCTAGGGATCCTAACCCTAACCCTAACCCTAGGGATCCTAACCCTAACCCTAACCCTAGGGATCCTAACACTAACCCTAAACCTAACCCTAGGGATCCTAACCCTAACCCTAACCCTAGGGATCCTAAACCTAACCCTAACCCTAGGGATCCTAACCCTAACCCTAGGGATCCTAACCTTAACCCTAACCCCAGGGATCCTAACCCTAACCCTAACCCTAGGGATCCTAACCCTAACCCTAATCCTTAGGGTTAGGGTTAGGATCCCTTTAGGGTTTTTAGCGTTAGGGTTAGGGTTGGGGTGTGGCTTATCAGTGTGTATTCTTGTGTTTTTCTATTGAAACGCATGCGTTTAAAAATGCATGCAAACACATGTGCTTAAAAACGCATGCATTTACATAGACAGCAATACGTTTCTTGCCGCAAAAAATGCATGCGTTTTTTTGCGGCAAAAAAACGCCGCTAGAAATTACTACATGTTGCATTTCTGCAACAAAACGCAAGCAGAGAAATGACGCATGCGTCGTCAAAACACGGCAAAACGCATGCAAAAAAATGCATGCGTTTTTAATGTTAAGTATAGGGAAAAAACGCATGCTTTTTTTGCGCTAAAAAGCAGCGGCAAAAAAGCAAATGTGAGACCAGCCTTAGAATACCAAAGTTTAAGGTTAATATGCTTGTACACAACCCTAATAAGTTCACTCTACACTTCTAAGGCACATGCAGTCATGGCCAAAACTGTTGGCACCCTTGAAATTGTTCCAGAAAATCAAGTATTTCCCCCAGAAAATTATTGCAATTACAAGTTTTGTTATACACAAGTTTATTTCCTTTGAGTATATAAAACAAAACAAAAATCAGAAAAAAAGACAGATTGGACATAACTTTACACAAAACTCCAAAAAAGGGGCCTTACAAAATCGTTATTATTATTATTTTTTATTATTATTATTATTATTATTATTATTTATTTATTTATATAGCACCATTGATTCCATGGTGCTGTACATGAGAAAAGGTTACGTACAAATTACAGATATCACTTACAGTAAACAAACTAACAATTACAGACTCATACAGAGGGGTGATGACACTGATGACCCTGCCCTTGCGGGCTTACATTCTACAGGACGGTGGGGATGGAGACAATAGGTTGAGGGTTGTAGGAGCTCTGGTGTTGGTGAGGCGGTAGCTTCGGTAGTGGTGAGGGGGCAGCAGGGTCAGTGCAGGCTGTAGGCTTTCCTGAAGAGGTGGGTTTTCAAGTTCCGTCTGAAGGATCCGAATGTGGTAGATTGAGAAGAGTAGGGGTCCTAGAACAGAGCCTTGGGAGACTCCAACAGAGAGAGGGTGGGATTTGGAGGTAGTGTAAGAGTGGGAGATGCTGAATGTGCGGTTGGAAAGGTATGAGGAGATCCAGGATAGGTTGAGGTCTTTGATGCCAAAGGAGGAGAGGATCTGTAGTAGGAGGCAGTGGTCAACTGTGTCAAAAGCAGAGGACAGGTCTAGAAGGAGGAGTACAGAGTATTGTCCGTTAGCTTTGGCTGTAAGTAGGTCATTAGTGATTTTGGTCAGGGCTGTCTCATTTGAGTGATGGGGGCGGAAACCAGATTGTAGATTGTCAAAGAGCAAGTTAGTTGAGAGGTGGGAGGAAAGTTCAGTGTGGACGTGCTGCTCCAGGATTTTAGAAGCGAATGGAAGCAGTGATATTGGGCAATAGCTGGACATAGCTGGTGGATTGAGGGATGGCTTTTAAAGGATTGGCGTGATTGTGGCATATTTGAAAGCAGAAGGGAAGGTGCCAGAAGTTAGTGATAGGTTGAAGAGGTGGGTTAGGGATGGAATAAGTGTGGTGGTGAGGTTGGGGAGGAGGTGGGATGGGATGGAGTCAAGCGCACAGGTGGTGAGGTGCGATTTGGAGAGGAGACAATTAAGCCCCCCTTCAGTGATCTTGGAGAGGGAGATTATGGGGTTTGGGCATTGGACTGGTATACAAAGGGGTTGTGGTTGAACAATGAAAACTTTCCTTGTTGGCACCTTTTCAAAATTGTGGGTAAACATCTTTGTTTCAAGCATGTAATGCTTGTTCAAACTCCCCTGTGGCAAGTAACAGGTGTGGACAATATGAAACTCACACCTGAAACCAGATAAAAAGGGGAGAATTTGACCCACTCTCTGCATTGTGTGTCTTTCTGTGTCACACTAAGCATGGCAAACAGAAAGATGAGAATATAACTATCTGAGGACTTGAGTAGCAAAATTGTTGAAAAATATCAACAATCTCAAGGTTACAAGTTCATCTCCTGAGAGCTTGATGTTCTTTTGTCCATGGTGAGCAACATAATCAAGAAGTTTAAAACCCATGGCACTGTCACTAATCTCCCTGGTTCTGGATAGACAGCAGAAAAAAAATGATGAAAGGTTGCAACACAGGATAGTCTGGATGGTGGATAAGCAGCCCCATTCAAGTTTGAAAGAAATTCAAACTGTCCTGCATGCTTAGGGTGCATCAACATCAGTGAGAACTATCTATCAACATTTAAATGGAACTAAATGCTATGGCAGGAGACCCAAGAGGACCTCATTGCTGACACAGAGACATAAAATATCTAGACTACAGTAAGCCAAAATCCTTCTGGGATTTTGAGGCCAGAATAGAGCTTGGGTTGTTTTGCTTCCTCTGGCACTGTTTGACTGTGTGCAAAGCATCAAGAAATCTTAAGATTACCAAAGGATTTTTGGTCGCAATGTAGTTCCCAGTGTCAGAAAGCTAGGTTTGCATTCTAGATTATGAGTCTTCCAGCAGGACAATGATCCCACCATACTTCAAGAATAACCCAGAAATGCATGGAAACAAAGCACTGGAGACTTCTGAAGTTGCCAGCAATTAGTCCAGATCTAAATCCCATTGAACACCTGTGGAGAGATATTGCTGTTGGGAGAATCCACCCTTCAAATATGAGAAACTTATTAAATATGAGCAGTTTGCAAATGTAGAGTGTTCCAAAATTCCAGTTGAGAGGTGTAAGAAGCTTGTCATGGTTATAGGAAGTGATTGATTGCAGTTGTTTATTTCAAAAGGTGTGCAACCAAATATTAAGTTGACGGTGCCAGCAATTTTGTCTGGTCCAATTTGGGGGTTTTGTGTGAAATTATGTCCAATTTGCCTTTTTTTTCTTTTTTATGTGTTGTTATAATACACACAAAGGAAATAAACATGTGTATAACAAACCATGTGTAATTGCAATAATTTTCTGGAAGAAGTACTTCATTTTCTTGAACAATTTCAAGGGTGCGAACACTTTCGGCCATGACCGTATGCAGCAGTCTTGGGTCTTCTCTGGGATGTAGACAGCAGTCCCAGTGTCTCCTATGTGATGTATATACAGTGGGGAAAATAAGTATTTGATACACTGCTGATTTTGAAAGTTTTCCCACCTACAGAGAATGGAGAGGTCTGTAATTTTGACTGTATTTACACTTCAACTGTGAGAGACAGAATCTAAAAAAAAAAAAAACCAGAAAATCACATTGTATGATTTTTAAATAATGAAATTGCATTTTAGGAAGTGATTGCAGTCATTTGTTCCAAAGGGAGTGCAATCAAATATTAAGTTGAGGATGCCAACAATTTTGTCTGGCAATTTTGGGTTTTGGGGGTTTTGCGTGAAATTTTTTCCAATTTGCCTTTTATTTTTTGTGTTGTTCCAATACACACAAAGGAAATAAACGTGTATTACAAAATAATTGCCATACGTCATTTTCTGGAACAATTGCAAGAGTGCCAACACTTTCGGTCATGACTATATTAGCATCATCCATTTGGGCATAGTCTTGAACCAATCTACCAACTATTACATTCTCCATACCATAATCTACTTCTTTGCTGAAATTAAGCAGAAATCATTCTCCTAATAATAGGCAATTTATTATATTAGGAATACTTATCATTTCCTTGAAAAAACCTCAGTAAAATTTATTTTACAATGTGTTATAGATTAGATAAATAAAAATCAGATATCACTGCCAACCTAGAAGCATCTCCTCAGTGAGTAGATAATTACGGTATATTAGCTAGAAGTCCACAGTCTCAGGTAGAGCAAAGTATTTCTCTGTGTTTTCCCAGCAGCAAAGAGGTGCCACTATTAATATGCAGGGGAAGATAATTGCCCCTACCAAAGACTGTTCATCTACAATGTTCAGCTCCAAGTGACATCATGTAGTACAATGGAAATGTAATATTTCAGCTGCAAAATTTTCCACATTTCTGTGGTGTATCTTCCTCGAAGATCACTTACTGATCTAATCCATAAAGGCTTTATTTATCCATTTTTGATTCATACTGTTTTGTCTTGTATGTATTTTGGTTATTTCATCTTTTTGTAATTTTGTAAGCACTGTAACCTTTTTGGATATTAAATCTAAAATTTAAGAAATTTGTCACGTTCTGCTCTAAACATACCCACAACCTCACAGTATATCTTGATTGCTTTGCCCTGTGTATGCCAAAGAGTATGAAATGTATCAGCATGGTTCTGGAAAGCTAGGTGTGAAGGGTGTACTGGTGTGTTACACAGGATAGGCATCTCACTGGCCTAACAAAATGACGAGTAGTGGTAGCAAGAAGTTTAGTGTGGATGTGTGTATGGGTTGTCGAGGGTGCTTAGCTCACAATAAGTGAGAAGACGAGTGAGTGTTAGAAGCGGAGTAGCAAAGTCACGCATTCAGCAAGTGGGCACTGTTTGTGACACAATATAACAGAAATTATTTCCCAGAATCAATGGTTAAATGGACTTTCTCAAAGCACCGTATGATATATATAGTATATTTTGCACCTTAAAATGCACATTATGCCCGCTGGTGTAAGCAAATTAAAAACATAAAATAAAAATGTATTTATTAAAATTTGGTGTATTTCTAAATCATTGCATTATAAATTTGATTACGGAATGCATCAATAATACAAATATTAAAGAACTAAAAAATTATAGAGCAGGTCTTAATTTTGACAGCTATACATGTGAAATGAGATGTGAAATATTTTTATATTACAAGTTTAGTAACAAGTAGCATTGGACTTTCTTTCGGTAACAGTGTGCAAGTTCTTTTAGACACATATACATTATCTGTACAGCTACAGTTGGGAAAAAAAGTATTTAGTCAGCGACCAATTGTGCAAGTTCTCCAACTTAAAAAGATGAGACAGGTCTGTAATTGACATTATAGGTAGACCACAACTATGTGAGTCAAAATGAGAAAACAAATCCAGAAAATCACCTTGTCTGATTTGGCAATATTTATTTTTCAAATTATTGTGGAAAATAAGAATTTTGTCATTAACAAAAGTTCATCTCAATATTTTGTTATATATCCTTTGTTGGCAATGACAGAAGTCAAACGTTTTCTGTAAGTCTTCACAAGGTTGGCACACACCGTTGGTGGTATGTTGGCCCATGACTCCATGCAGATCTCTTCTAGAGCAGTGATATTTTGGGCCTGTCACTGGGCAACACCGACTTTCAACCCCCTCCAAAGGTTTTCTATGGGGTTGAAATCTGGAGACGGGCTAGACCACTCCAGGACCTTCATATGCTTCTTACCAACCCACTCCTTCGTTGCCCTGGCGGTGTGCTTGGGATCATTATCATGCTGAAAGACCCATCCACGTTTCATCTTCATTGCCCTTGCTGATAGAAGGAGGTTTGCAATCTTGTGATACATGGCCCCATTCATTCTTTCAGTCATCCTGGTCCCTTTGCAGAGAAACAGCCCCAAAGCATGATGTTGCTACCCCCATGCTTCAAAATAGGTATGGTGTTCATTTGATGCCACTCAGCATTGTGTCTACTCCACACATGATGAGTTTTGTTTCTACCAAACAGTTCTACTTTGGTTTCATCAGACCATATGACATTCTCCCAATACTCTTCTGGATAATCCAAATGCTCTCTAGCAAACCTCAGATGGGCCCGGACATGGCTTAAGCAGTGGGACACGTCTGGCACTGCAGGATCTGAGTACCTGGTGGCGTAGTGTGTTACTGATGGTAGCCTTTGTTATGGTGGTCCCAGCTCTATGCAGGTCATTCACTAGGTCTCTCCATGTGGTTCTGGGATTTTTGCTCACTGTTCTTGTGATCATTTGGACCCCATGAGGTGAGCTCTTGCATGGAGACCCTGATTGAGGGAGATTATCAGTGGTCTTGTATGTCTTCCATTTCTTATTATTGCTCCCACAGTTCATTTCATCACACCAAGCTGCTTGCCTATTGCATATTCAGTCTTGCCAGCCTCGTGCAGTGCTACAATTTTGTTTCTGGTGTCCTTCGACAGCTCTTTGGTCTTCACCATAGTGGAGTTTGGAGTGTGACTGTTTGAGGTTGTGGACAGGTGTCTTTTATACCGATAACAAGTTCAAACAGGTGCCATTACTACTAGTGTTGAGCATTCCGATACCGCAAGTATCGGGTATCGGCCGATATTTGCGGTATCGGAATTCCGATACCGAGTTCCGATATTTTTGTGATATCGGGAATCGGTATCGGGATTTAGATTAATGTGTAAAATAAAGAATAAAAATAAAAAATATTGATATACTTACCCTCGGACGGGCCCTGGTTGTCACCGCTGCAATCGCCATGTTTTCCTTCCTATGAATGAGCGCGTTAAGGACCTTCGATGACGTCGCGGCTTGTGATTGGTCGCGTGAGCGGTCACATGACCGCTCAGCGACCAATCACAAGCCGCGACGTCATCGAAGGTCATTAAAGCGCTCATTCTTAGGAAGAAAAGCATGGCGATTGCAGCGGTGACAACCAGGGCCCGTCCGAGGGTAAGTATATCAATATTTTTTATTTTTATTCTTTATTTTACACACTAATATGGATCCCAGGGCCTGAAGGAGAGTTTCCTCTCCTTCAGACCCTGGGAACCATTACGGATACCTTCCGATATTTGTGTCCCATTGACTTGTATTGGTATCGGATATCGGTGATATCCGATATTTTTCGGATATCGGCCGATACCATCCGATACCGATACTTTCAAATATCGGACGGTATCGCTCAACACTAATTACTACAGGAAATGAGTGGAGGACAGAGGAGACTCTTAAAGAAGAAGAAGCTACAGGTCTGTGAGAGCCAGAAATCTTCCATGTTTTTAGGTGACCAAATACCTATTTTCCACCATTATTTGAAAAATAAATCTTGCCAAATCAGACAAGGTGATTTTCTGGATTTGTTTTCTCAATTTTGACTCTCATAGTTGTGGTCTACCTGTGATGTCAATTACAGGCCTCTCATCTTTTAAGTGGGAGAACTTGCACAATTGGTGGCTGACTAAATACTTTTTCCCCCCACTGTATATGTCCTAATATACGGTCACCATTCATTGTCTGTAAAGATTCTCCATGCAACTAATTCTCTGTATGTTCAACTAATGAAATTACATCTGATTTACGTTTAGGTAGGTGTTAGGGCTAGCGGAACGCACCAAATAATAAGACAGAGTATGGTGCGTTCGCAGCCCGGGGTCCACCGTGCAGAGATGGAACCTGCTGCCAAGTAATGACGGACTATATGGCGGTACTCATAAGTATACACACGTGGGTTAAACTTCACCCAGCGTGAAGGAAGCGATCCTGTTGCGTCACAGGACCGCGGTACCGCACATAGAGCGCGAGCAAGTAGTCAGCGAACTCAACCCCAACTAGGATTGAAGTCCGATTAGACACTTGCTGGCACAACACCGCAACTGGGTGTGTAAGGAAACTAAATAATAATACTAAGGCACAAGAGTGCATGCGGTGCCGCACTGACGAACGCCACTAACCACCCAGGCTTGGGTAAGGAAAGCACAGAGGAAGTGCACGGCGCCGTACTGGCGGTCACAGCAACTGGACGCTGTAATGTGTGATTCGTGCTGTAGGATAAGTCGGGCGCTAGATAGCAAGCATACACCTTCCGCGAACAGACATTCAATAGGGAGGGTTATTTAAAGAGCGACTTTCACTCACAACATACACACATTAACAATTGTACACTAGCGCATGGCCGTGCGGTCATGCGCAGTTTATATAGTTGCAGCACAGGAAGTGGCCACAGAAACTTTGCCCTTCCAAGACCTGCCAAGAGGACCAATGGAATGTGCTGCAGAGCCTGAGCACATGACCCTCGATCTCCAACGGGAGATCTTGCCCTGGGCATGCTCAGTGTGTGCAGACAAGGACTTAGTCCCAGAGAAGTCCGCTCGCTGCTGAGCAGCACTGGCTTTAATGGCAGAAGCTGAAGAAGCAGCAGTAACTCTCTGTACAGAGTGAGACTGAGCAAGACGCTGGGACCGACGTCCCTGCTGAGCAGACTCCACTGCGGCTGGATAAGAATGGGAGACCGCAGCGGAGATGGCTCGAGATTCCCCCTGTGCAGAAGCGGGAACTCGAGACCTAACAGTAGGTCAGTATATTGTATGTTTTCCTAATATAATGACATTGAAAATACAGCTTTCAACTATACAGTGGGGCAAAAAAGTATTTAGTCAGTCAGCAATAGTGCAAGTTCCACCACTTAAAAAGATGAGAGGCGTCTGTAATTTACATCATAGGTAGACCTCAACTATGGGAGACAAACTGAGAAAAAAAAATCCAGAAAATCACATGGTCTGTTTTTTTAACATTTTATTTGCATATTATGGTGGAAAATAAGTATTTGGTCAGAAACAAAATTTCATCTCAATACTTTGTAATATATCCTTTGTTGGCAATGACAGAGGTGAAACGTTTTCTGTAAGTCTTCACAAGGTTGCCACACACTGTTGTTGGTGTGCTGGCCCATTCCTCCATGCAGATATCCTCTAGAGCAGTGATGTTTTTGGCTTTTCCCTTGGCAACACGGACTTTCAACACCCTCCAAAGGTTTTCTATAGGGTTGAGATCTGGAGACTGGCTAGGCCACTCCAGGACCTTGAAATGCTTCTTACGAAGCCACTCCTTCGTTGCCCTGGCGGTGTGCTTTGGATCATTGTCATGTTGAAAGACCCAGCCACGTTTCATCTTCAATGCCCTTGCTGATGGAAGGAGGTTTGCACTCAAAATCTCACGATACATGGCCCCATTCATTCTTTCATGTACCCGGATCAGTCGTCCTGGCCCCTTTGCAGAGAAACAGCCCCAAAGCATGATGTTTCCACCACCATGCTTTACAGTAGGTATGGTGTTTGATGGATGCAACTCAGTATTCTTTTTCCTCCAAACACGACAAGTTGTGTTTCTACCAAACAGTTCCAGTTTGGTTTCATCAGACCATAGGACATTCTCCCAAAACTCCTCTGGATCATTCAAATGCTCTCCAGCAAACTTCAGACGGGCCCGGACATGTACTGGCTTAAGCAGTGGGACACGTCTGGCACTGCAGGATCTGAGTCCATGGTGGCGTAGTGTGTTACTTATGGTAGGCCTTGTTACATTGGTCCCAGCTCTCTGCAGTTCATTCACTAGGTCCCCCCGCGTGGTTCTGGGATTTTTGCTCACTGTTCTTGTGATCATTCTGACCCCACGGGGTGGGATTTTGCGTGGAGCCCCAGATCGAGGGAGATTATCAGTGGTCTTGTATGTCTTCCATTTTCTAATTATTGCTCCCACTGTTGATTTCTTCACTCCAAGCTGGTTGGCTATTGCAGATTCAGTCTTCCCAGCCTGGTGCAGGGCTACAATTTTGTTTCTGGTGTCCTTTGACAGCTCTTTGGTCTTCACCATAGTGGAGTTTGGAGTCAGACTGTTTGAGGGTGTGCACAGGTGTCTTTTTATACTGATAACAAGTTTAAACAGGTGCCATTACTACAGGTAATGAGTGGAGGAAAGAGGAGACTCTTAAAGAAGAAGTTACAGGTCTGTGAGAGCCAGAAATCTTGATTGTTTGTTTCTGACCAAATACTTATTTTCCACCATAATATGCAAATAAAATGTTAAAAAAACAGACAATGTGATTTTCTGGATTTTTTTTTCTCAGTTTGTCTCCCTTAGTTGAGGTCTACCTATGATGTAAATTACAGACGCCTCTCATCTTTTTAAGTGGTGGAACTTGCACTATTGCTGACTGACTAAATACTTTTTTGCCCCACTGTATAATCATCTGTATCTCTGTCTATCAAACATTCCTGTGGTAAAGATTGTGGTTAGATAATAATCTTTTGATCTAGCTGCATTACATGCTACAATTTAAAACTTCCTATCCTATTTTAGATAGAAAAAAATACATTGTAACAAACCGTTATTAGAAAAACATTAATAAGACAAGGTAAAATGGGTAAAGTGACGAAATGCAAAAACAAACAGATAAAGCAGGGTCACTCAACATGAATAGAGAGGAAGTCAAACAATATCTGTGCTAAACAACAATGCACAGAAAGTGCATTCGTGACAGGTAACTAATAAGCGCTAGTAAAGTCAGTCCCCAAGTATGAAAAAACATGTAAATGCAAAAGTGCAAAATGACCAACTTGTATAAACAGGTAACAGTAGGGATCAGAATTACCAGAGGTAGAGAGGTGACCCTGAGCTGAATGGCAGGATCTCAATGTATGTTTCGCGTGTTACAGACATCGCTTTCTCAAGGGGTTGCAGTGAGGTGTACCAAAAGGACCTTAAAATAGCCCAGATAATTTGTAATAAAGTTTCTGAGGACCAGTAGCAATCTCGTGTGCGGCGCATGTGCAGGGCATCCAACAGGTCCTAGCAAGTGCGGCACAATCACAGGGTCACAATGGACAAACAAAAGCGGCACTCGCAGCGAATGCGCAATGCGCCCGGTGAGTCCCAGCCACAGCAGCACAAGACGTCAAGCGTCACTGTGCACATACATTGAGGGGGAAAGTCACTGGGTGTACGCAAGAGGCATAGAGGAGCAAGTGAAGGAAAACAGCACGTCCCTCATGGCGCAGCACAAATGAGCTAAACAGAACATAATACATCAAACTACATAAAGCGTTATGTGTCGGCAAGAACATTTGTAGAGCACCATGTAGAACGCATACAGGTTTTTCCTTCCTTCCCCATACAGAATGAGACTTTTAAAAATAAATGTAAGGAATTGACTAACACATGCTCAAAGGGGTTCATAGTGTTGTTAAAGGAAATGAGCCATAACTCTCTGAGATCTCTTGTGATCGCTCCAGCCCACAACACCAGAACTCCTCGTACTCTAGGTCCAGATCTACCTCTATGAGATAAAGAAAGATCATGTGATGAGGACATACCATCCAAGACATCCCAATATGGCAGTCCCTCTAACTCTGAGTCATCTACTTAACGGATTGTGACCAGACAGTCTACTAAGAATAACATTTCTGGGGGGAAGGCAGCCTCGGCTGGTTCCCGGGGGGTTCCAGGTACTGAATCTTTCCACTCATGTTCTTACTGATGCACAAATGGAGGTTCTGGGTAAGGGCCTGACTTCTCCCCCACTAACTCTTTTATCTACCTTACAGCCCTGAAAGACCTGCAACTATTTTCCTGCAAGCTTGTTTTGAGAAAATTACACAGCAAAAATCAGTCTTAGGAACCTATGAGTGAAATTGAGAGGGAGGCACTGCGCAATCTGGAGGATCTCTTCGGTGAACAAACCCACCAACATCAAAGTAGGTTTCCACCCTTTATTTTGCCCAGGTCGACGAGATTTCTCCCTTGTCCTTAAGTCCAGCCATCGAAATCTTTACTAAGCTTCTGTTCGAGGATTTTATAAAACTATCCTAGAGACGAAGATTTGACAATCTAACTTTTAAACAGCGTCTATTCCATTGAAAAATTACAATCATTTTCTGATGTTGTTTTTAGGCCGGCAGACAAGGCAGGAATATTATCATCTGGCCGAACGATAAATACGAGCGCAAAGCTTTTTGCCAATTAAGGCATCCGAGCACTTATGCTAAATTACCATTCAATCCTGTGTCCTCCTTCTCACTGGAGCTCCAGCACATCCTGATCAGGGCTTTTGAGATTGGTGTTATCACCAAGGGAGTTTTTGATGGGCTTACGTTCAGGTCCCCCATAACTCCTTTCACCCACAAAGAAATCTGGGGGATGTGGCTGGTTTCACTCAACAGCTTCAATCACCACCTTCTGATGACAATTTGTTTGAGGGCGGTGATAGAAGCTGTTGAGCAGCTGTTGTTTGGAAAAGATTGAACTAGACCATTCTCTTTTACAACAGTTTGATTAAGTAGTCAAAATCCTCTCACTCTTCATAGTAACATAGTAACATAGTAACATAGTTATTAAGGTTGAAGGAAGACTTTAAGTCCATCTAGTTCAACCCATAGCCTAACCCAACATGCCCTAACATGTTGATCCAGAAGAAGGCAAAAAACCCCATGTAGCAAATAGTAAGCTCCACTTTAGGGAAAAAAATTCCTTCCCGACTCAACATACGGCAATCAAACTATTTCCCTGGATCAACGCCCTATCAATGAATCTAGTATATATACCCTGTTACATTATACTTTTCCAGAAAGGTATCCAGTTCCCTCTTAAATTTAAGTAATGAATCACTCATTACAACATCATACGGCAGAGAGTTCCATAGTCTCACTGCTCTTACAGTAAAGAACCCGCGTCTGTTATTATGCTTAAACCTTCTTTCCTCCAGACGTAGAGGATGCCCCCTTGTCCCTGTCTCAGGTCTATGATTAAAAAGATCATCAGAAAGATCTTTGTACTGTCCCCTCATATATTTATACATTAAAATAAGATCACCCCTTAGTCTTCGTTTTTCCAAACTAAATAGCCCCAAGTGTAATAACCTATCTTGGTATTGCAGACCCCCCAGTCCTCTAATAACCTTGGTCGCTCTTCTCTGCACCCGCTCTAGTTCACACCGGAGACCAGAACTGTGCACAGTATTCTAAGTGTGGTCGAACTAGTGACTTGTATAGAGGTAAAATTATGTTCTCCTCATGTGCATCTATGCCTCTTTGAATGCATCCCATTATTTTATTTGCCTTTGTAGCAGCTGCCTGACACTGGCCACTGAATATGAGTCTGTCATCCACCCATACACCCAGGTCTTTTTCATTGACGGTTTTGCCCAGAGTTTTAGAATTAAGCACATAGTTATTCATCTTATTACTTCTACCCAAGGGCATGACCTTACATTTATCCCCATTAAAGCTCATTTTCCATTTATCAGCCCAAGCTTCTAGTTTACATAAATCATCCAGTAATATAAAATTGTCCTCCTCTGTATTGATTACCCTGCAGAGTTTAGTGTCATCTGCAAATATTGAAATTCTGCTCTGAATGCCCCCTACAAGGTCATTAATAAACATGTTAAAAAGAAGAGGGCCCAATACTGACCCCTGTGGTACTCCACTGCTAACCGCGACCCAGTCTGAGTGTGCTCCATTAATAACCACCCTTTGTTTCCTATCCCTGAGCCAGCTCTTAACCCACTTCCACATATTTTCCTCTATCCCAATTATTCTCATTTTATGTATCAACCTTTTGTGTGGCACTGTATCAAAGGCTTTTGAAAAGTCCATATACACTATGTCCACTGAGTTCCCTTGGTCCAGTCCGGAACTTACCTCTTCATAGAAGCTGATCAGATTAGTCTGACAAAACATAACAGCAGTCTAGATGTGTTGTCTGAACCTCCCCTGTAACGGCACTAGGGTTGTGTAGTTTGCAGTTTTCTCTTTGTCTGTAGTCTTGATTTTTACTCATGACCTCCCCAAAACCAGCAGTTTGACTTTCCAACTACATGCCCCTGCCCTACTACCAATCTGTCTATATAATATGCATTCTATCGCACATTCATAAATGATAACATTAAGGGAACCCACAAAGGTAATATATAATCATAAATGTTAACTTTTAATATAAATTATTAAAAAGGACTAACAACAACCAAACAATAATTAACACCACACTACAAAAAAGTACTCTAGATAAAATCCCTGAGACCTATACCTTCACCTTGTAAGCTGCCTACAAGCGGAGGTCGGCATCCTGATTTAAATACCACGCAAATGGCATCCCCACTTCTCGACGGCTGTCCCTTTCTGCCCTGAAAAGCCCTAGATAAGTGAAGCCGATCACTCACTCATAGCAAATTTGGGCTTGAGGGCAAAAAATAAGTAAACAGGTTTTAATGAATCCTTAAAGAAGTAAACTTAGGTGCATAAACCTGATATGTCATAATTGATTCATAATTAGATGAAATAAGACCCCTCTTTAAATCCTCAACTGTCTCGTGGTCTGGACACCTACCTAGACAGCGGAGGCTGGCACCTTTACTTGACAGCAGATATGGTGCCCCAGCTCCACGATGACTAACCCTGCGAGGCCCTATTGTAGATAGATTAATCCAGGGAGTGTAACATTGTATGCAGAAAACTCACACTATAACCCCACATTTAGAAAAAACAGGAACCAAATGTTGATAGTATAAGCCTTCCCCATAAATGCAACAAGGTAGGGAACACCGTAAGTCTTGCCAGTATGCAGAGACGGAAGGAAAGGGAGGCATGAAACTATCTTACCTCTTGATGACCCTGATTTGGGTGAACCGCATAGAGGTTTAACAAGCTATACATATGATAAGTACCCCTTTCCTTCCTTCATTATTCTTGATGTTTGTCTCTTGTGTGGGTAACATATCCTGTGCCTCAACAGCAAGCTTAGGCTAGGTTCACATTTGTGGTTGAGTCTGCAGCGTATCATGCATGCAAAAACCCATGATAACGCAGCGTTTTTTATCCGCATCAGCTTACACATGACAGCAAAAAAAACGCTGAGTTTGCATGCGGTTTTGCATGTGTTTGTGCATTTTTATGCACATGCGTTTGATATTTACAGGAGGGCGTGTCTCAATGGGCGTGTCTAAATCAGTTCCTGAATTAAGCAGAACCCGGCACTCAACTTTGTGGTAAAAGTAAAGATGATTTTATTCGATCCCGGTATGTGACAAGACGTTTCGCTCCAAACCGTAGACCTTCATCAACTGCATACAGAGGGATGTGGAATGCTGAATGGATGTTGCTGTTCAAGCCAATAATGTGGATTGTAGATACTTAGGAGTCATCTGTGGGAGGTAGATGCGGCCTGGATCGTGGCGGCTATCGCGGCATCCACCACTCACTCTATCACTAAATCAGTTCCTGGACATGCGCAGTCCGAAGTACACAAGCGCATCGAACGAATGTGTACACAAAGACATGCGTACGCATGCATTCCCATAGACAGCAAATGTGAAACCAGCCTTAGGGTACCGTCACACTATACCATTTCGATCGCTACGACGGTACGATTCGTGACGTTCCAGCGATATCGTTACGATATCGCTGTGTCTGACACGCAGCAGCGATCAGGGATCCTGCTGAGAATCGTACGTCGTAGCAGATCGTTTAGAACTTTCTTTCATCGCTGGATCTCCCACTGTCATCGCTGGATCGGTGTGTGTGACACCGATCTAGCGATGCGATCCAGCGATGCGTTCGCTTGTAACCAGGGTAAACATCGGGTTACTAAGTGCAGGGCTGCGCTTAGTAACCCGATGTTTACCCTGGTTACAAGCATAAAACTAAAAAAAAAAAAACAGCACATACTTACATTCTGGTGTCCGTCAGGTCCCTTGCCGTCTGCTTCCCGCACTGTGACTGCTGGCCGTAAAGTGAAAGCAGAGCACAGCGGCTGTGCTTTCACTTTCACTTTACGGCCGGCAGTCAGTGAGTGCGGCAAGCAGACGGCAAGGGACCTGACGGACACCAGAATGTAAGTATGTGCTGTTTGTTTTTTTTTAGTTTTACGCTTGTAACCAGGGTAAACATCGGGTTACTAAGCGCGGTCCTGCGCTTAGTTACCCAATGTTTACCCTGGTTACCCAGGGACCTCGGCATCGTTGGTCGCTGGAGAGCTGTCTGTGTGACAGCTCCCCAGCGACCACACTACGATTTACCTACGATCACGGCCAGGTCATATCGCTGGTCGTGATCGTAGGTAAATCGTATAGTGTGACGGTACCCTTAGTGTACAGACAGTTCTGGACTTCACATTGTTGACTTTACAATGATTCTCCAGTCAATGGTTTTATCAAAGAGGGAAATTAAAGGGTTAAACTGAAGGATTTTGAGGTTGTACTTTAAAGCAAAAAAAAAGATCATCCCACTATAAATTGACCAGGTACAAAACACTTGGCCCCTATGGATCAATGTAAAAAAGCAATAAGGACTTTGGTCCCAAAGCAGTTTATGGCCACCATATAATGGAGCTGTACAATGTGAATTCATAATAATGCTGGCATACATGAGCAATTGCTGTTTTGCTTTTTCTTACCTAATGAGACACACAATTTAGACATTTTTGTTTTTACGAGTCACTAATCTAAAATCTCTTTATTTCAGTCTCTATGGAGTTTCAGAAATGGCAGTGAGCAAACCAAACTTTGCATCTCTTACCACACTGGTTGCAATTGGGATACGGGTTGCAACCTCACATTTCTTATGTATCTAGGACACGATAGAAGAGCAACCAAAGTTTAATCATTCATACAATATGGACCAGTAATTTAATATGCACTTTATTTCATAAAGCAAAACGGGAACAGGCTGGATTCTTTTGTGTCTTTTCTATTTCTTTGTTTACTTATAAGCATTATTTTCTCAAAATTGCCTGTGCAGTTCATACATTAAGGGTATGTTTTCACACTCAGGAAATGCTGTGGATTGGACGCTGCATACAGCCGCAGCGTCCAATCCTCAGTGGCCAGATGTTACAGCATAGTGGATGGGATTATATCAAATCTCATCTCCACTATGTGTGCAGGGACGCCTCCTGCTTCCATACGTAAACGGACATGCAGTGCGTCATTCTAGACTGCAGCATGTCTATTTATCTTGCGGAGACGCTCAGATATAAATATCACAGTCCAATGTATAGGATGCAGTGATTCCGCATGGTTCAATGAACATATGCGGAATCACTGCACGTACAAATGCCGGCAGTGCTTTGGACGGAGCTGCGTCCAAAGCACTGCCAATACTGACAGTGGAAACAAATCCTAATAAGGCATCCAATATTAAAAACAGAAAAATGCCATTGTTAGTCACAAAATGAATGATATCTTTCTAGACTATTTGGTCTCTTCTTCAGGCATGGGTTAGCCTCCGTCAGGCATGGTTAAACATTGTTTTTCTCAAATATTGAAACAAGACAACTGAGGTAGAGTAAAAGAATCAATATGAGTTGAAGAGTTAATAGACAAGGAGTCTGAACATGTTACTCTCCTTCGAGAAGTAGCCTATGACCGTGCTACCTCCACGAAATCAAACAGAAACATTGCTTAACCCCTTAGTGACGGAGCCAAATTTTTGAAATCTGACCAGTGTCACTTTATGTAGTAATAACTCTGCAACGCTTCAACAAATCCCAGTGATTTTGAGACTGTTTTTTCGTGACACATTGTTAAGGACTGGCGGAACACACCAAGTACAAGATGAAATGGAACTAGGTGCGTTCGCAGTCCGAGGTCCACCGTGCAGGTAAAAACCCTGCTGCTAGTAAGACGGACTATATGGCGGTACTATAAGTATACACGCACGGGTTAACTTCACCCTGCGTGAAGGAAGCGATCCTGTTGCGTCACAGGACCGCGGTACCGCACATAGAGCGCGAGCAAGAAGTCAGCGAACTCAACCCCAAATAGGATTGAAGTCCGATTTGACACTTGCTGGCACAACACCGCAACTGGGTGTGTAAGGAAACTAAATAATGATATAAAGGCACAAGAGTGCATGCGGTGCCGCACTGACGGACGCCACTAACCACCCAGGCTTGGGTCAGGAAAGCGCAGAGCAAGCGCACGGCGCCGTACAGGCGGACACAGCAACTGGTAGCTGTAATGTGTGTTACGTGCTGTTGGATAAGTCGGGCGCTAGATAGCAAACATACACCTTCCGCAAACAATCCTTCAATAGGGAGGGTTATTTAAAGAGCGACTTTCACTCACAACACACACACATATTTACAAGACAATACTAGCGCATGGCCGTGCGGTCATGCGCAGTTTATATAGCTGCAGCACAGGAAACAGCTACAGAAGTTTTGCCCTTTCAGGACCTGCCAAAAGGACCAATGGGATGTGCTGCAGTACCTGAGCATGTGACCCTAGATCTCCAACGGGAGATCCTGCCCTGGGCATGCTCAGACAGAGAAAAGCAGGACTTAGATCCAGAAACGTCCACTCGCCGCTGCCCATCACTGGCTTCAATGGCAGAAGCAGGAAAAGCAGCAGTAACTCTTCGCACAGAGTCAGACTGAGCGAGAGACGCTGGGATCGACGTCCCTGCTGAGCAGACTCCACTGCGGCTGGAGAAGAATGGGAGACCGCAGCGGAGACAGATCAAGATTCCCCCTGTGCAGCAGAGGAAACTCGACTCCTAACATTACCCCCCCTCCTTGGGCCTCGCTACGTTCGAAGGCAGCATTGAGCTGCGGGGCCCGAATGTGCTCAACAGGCTCCCAGGACCTGTCCTCGGGGCCATAACCCTTCCAGTCTACCAAATAAAATTTTTTGCCACGTACCACCTTGAACCCCAAAATAGCGTTCACCTCATAATCGTCCGTAGACGAACCCGATGTCCCAGCAGATGACTCGGAAAACCGGGACATATACACGGGTTTCAAGAGGGACACATGAAAGGTGTCGGTGATACCCAGGCGTGGCAGAAGGGCCAAACGATAGACCACAGGATTAACCTGCTCGAGGACCTTGAATGGGCCCAAGTAGCGAGGAGCAAATTTAGTGGACTCAACTTGCAGCCTGATGTTACGGGTGGAGAGCCACACCAAGTCGCCAGGAGCAAAGGTCGGAGCGGGGCGCCGATGAGCATCGGCGGAGGACCTCATTCTCTCCTTAGAGGCCCGAATGGCATTCTGAGTGCGGTCCCAAATATCCCGTGCCTCCACAGCCCAGTCTGCCACCCTGGAGTCGGCGGAAGACACGGGCATAGGCACAGGTACCCGTGGATGCTGACCATAGTTGAGGAGGAATGGGGTTTGTCCAGTGGAGTCGGCTACGGCGTTGTTCAGTGCAAACTCTGCCCATGATAGCAAGTATGCCCAGTCATCCTGCCTGGCTGAAACAAAATGTCGCAGGTATGTGACCAAGGTCTGGTTGGCCCTCTCTACCAACCCATTCATCTCGGGATGATAAGCGGAAGAGAGATTCAACTCAATACTGAGAAGACGAAAAAGCTCTCTCCAGAACCGAGACGCAAACTGGGGACCCCGGTCACTGACAATTTTGTCAGGCATACCATGTAGGCGGAAGATGTGTTTAATGAACAACGCTGCCAAGGCCCGTGCAGAAGGTAACCGTGGTAGCGGCACCAAATGCACCATTTTTGAGAAATGATCGGTGATGACCCAAATGATGGTACAGCCACGAGACTTGGGTAAACCGACAACAAAGTCCATCCCGACCATCTCCCAGGGCCTATCTGCCACCGGCAAGGGATAGAGCAACCCAGCTGGCCTTAGACGCGGAGATTTATTTTTGGCGCAGGAGACACACGCCAGAATATAATCCCTGACATCCCGGACCATATGCGGCCACCAGTACGTCCTCACCAGTAGCTCAGATGTCCTCTTTGTCCCAAAGTGTCCACCCACCCTGGACAAATGAGCCCAAGAGAGAACCTCCGGTCGCAAATTAATGGGCACAAAAGTCTTGCCCGGAGGCACAGACTCTAGCGAAACTGGCGCTACAGTTCTCAGGCTCTCGGAAGGGACAATAAGCCGAGGCTCCTCTTCCTCCTCCTCAGTTGACATAAGGGAGCGAGAGAGAGCGTCAGCACGGATATTCTTCTCCCCGGCGAGATAATGAAGGGAAAAGTGGAACCGGGAGAAGAACAGGGACCATCTGGCCTGGCGAGAATTTAGCCGCTGGGCTGTTTGTAAATAGACCAAATTTTTGTGGTCCGTGTAAACTTGGAAGGGAAACCGCGCACCTTCCAGAAGGTGTCTCCACTCCGAAAAGGCCAACTTCATTGCTAGCAACTCCCTGTCCCCGATGGAGTAGTTTCTCTCCGCTGGTGTGAAGGTCTTAGAGAAGAAGAAGCATGGATGCTTCCGACCTTGAGCATCCTTTTGATAGAGGACTGCTCCAGCACCAACGGACGAGGCATCCACCTCCATTAGGAATGGCTTATCCACATCGGGACGATGTAAGATGGGAGCACTAGCAAAGTGGGACTTAATAGAAGTGAAGGCCTTGGAGACCTCTTCCGACCACAATTTGGGATTCGCTCCCTTCTTGGTGAGGGCTACCAAGGGAGCTACCAGAGTTGAGAAGTGGGGAATGAACTGGCGGCAATAGTTTATGAACCCCATAAAGCGCTGCAACGCTTTAAGAGAATGGGGCTCTTGCCAGTCCATCACAGCCTGTAGTTTGGCAGGATCCATAGCCAATCCCTGGGCGGAGATGATATAGCCCAGGAAAGGTAAGGACTCCTGCTCAAACACACACTTCTCCAACTTCGCATAAAGAGAGTTTGCCCGTAGGAGGTCGAAGACTCTGCCAACATCTCTCCGGTGGGAGTCAATATCTGGAGAAAAGATGAGAATACCATCCAGATAGACTACAACCGAGGTGGAAAGCATATCCCGGAAGATGTCGTTGACAAAGTCTTGGAAAACGGCAGGTGCATTACAGAGCCTGAAGGGCATCACCAGATACTCATAGTGCCCATCTCTGGTGTTAAATGCCGTTTTCCATTCGTCCCCCTCACGGATGCGAATCAGGTTATAAGCACCCCGCAGATCTAGTTTAGTAAACACTCTAGCTCCCCGAAGCCTATCGAAAAGCTCAGATATCAAAGGCAAAGGGTACTTGTTCTTAACTGTGATAGCATTAAGACCCCTGTAGTCTATGCATGGACGTAGTTCTCCATTCTTCTTCTGCACAAAAAAGAACCCTGCCCCAGCAGGTGACACTGACTTCCTGATGAACCCTCTTGCCAGATTCTCTTGAATGTACTGAGACATTGCCTCCGTTTCCGGGAGAGATAATGGATAGACTCGACCCCTGGGAGGCTCAGCACCAGGCAAGAGATCAATAGGACAGTCATAGGGGCGATGGGGCGGAAGGGTCTCCGCTGCCTTTTTGGAGAACACGTCTGCATAAGACCAATATTGCTTGGGGAGAGAGGAAAGATCTGCGGGTACCTCTGTAGTAGCAACCTGAACGCACTCTCGATGACACCTGTTCCCACAAGATTCACCCCATCCCAGAATTCTGCCAGAGGACCACTCGATGTGAGGAGAGTGGTACCGTAACCAAGGTATCCCCAAGAGAACCTCATCAATTCCCTCAGGAATGACGAGTAGAGATATAATCTCCTGATGAGATGGTGACATGGACAGAGTAAAAGGGATAGTTTGATGTGTAATCTGTGCGGGTAGTATCGACCCATTCACCACTCGTACCGTTACTGGTTGAGATAGCATGACCAGAGGAATTGCGTGACGTTGGGCGAAGGCTGAAGACATAAAATTGCCCTCCGCCGCCGAATCCACGCAGAGTTCTACCGAGTGAGAGGATGAGCCCAATGTTATTGTCCCCTTAAAGGACAATTTGGAGGCAAACGTCGCCGTGTCTAGTGCACCTCCACCAACTACCACTAGACGCTGACGTTTCCTCGACCGCTGGAGACATCTGGATGCAAGATGTCCTGTCTGTTGGCAAAGATGACAAATCTGGAGTGCACGAGCGGTCCGGGACTTAGATCCCGCTCGTGACTCTACCACAGGCTCATGGGGCTCAGGAGCCTGGTCTGGAGATTCCAAAGGTTTGGCGAAGGTGGGAGCCAGCCGAAACCTCTGCCTACACTGGGCTCGCTCTAACCTCCGCTCGTGAAAATGGAGATCAATACGAGTTGATAGAGTTATTAATTCCTCCAGTGTGGCGGGAATCTCCCTAGTGGCCAGGGCGCCCTTAACGTGGTCAGCCAGCCCCCTCCAAAATATTGGAATGAGGGCTTTATCCGATCACTCCAGCTCAGATGCTAAGGTGCGGAAGTGGACGGCAAAATGACTGACCAAGGACGAGCCCTGAGTCAATGCCAACAATTGGAGCGCCGTATCATGGGTGACACAAGGTCCTAAAAAGACCTGTTTCAGAGTGCTCAGAAACAACGGAGCACTCTGCACCACATGATCGCTACGCTCCCATAGCGGCGTAGCCCACTGCAACACCCTGTCCGATAGAAGAGACACTATAAATCCCACCTTAGCCCGCTCTGTAGGGAAACGAGAGGCCAGAAGCTCGAGATGGATAGAGCACTGACTCACGAAACCCCTACAAGACTTACTGTCATATGAAACCAAACCAAATAGAACACTCTACATATGCTGCCCACGAGTTGAATTCTCATAGTCCTCATATCATAGGCATATTAACATCAAATGGACACTCCTACTAGCACTATACAACCAAATAAATCAATGGAGTACTCAGTCCAAACAAATCTTCCTTTTTTCAAAACATGTAAAGTACTTTATTAAATAATTAATGAATACATTAGCACAAAGTATAATACAAAAACAGGGTAAGGGTAGTCACAGGTACCCGGCTCATACTGATAAAGTGCATAGTGCTCATAATCTACATGATAAGCTCATCTCCCATTCATATCACATATAGCATCACAAGTATCCACACCGTGGTGGCATATCAATATGCAGTTAAATGCTAATATTTATTAAGGGGGCTTACCCATAACAGCGTGGAGTGCCGGGCCCGTGTCACGCCGCCACCGACGCGCGTTTCGCAGATCTTTATCAAGGTGCGCACCTTGATAAAGATCTGCGAAACGCGCGTCGGTGGCGGCGTGACACGGGCCCGGCACTCCACGCTGTTATGGGTAAGCCCCCTTAATAAATATTAGCATTTAACTGCATATTGATATGCCACCACGGTGTGGATACTTGTGATGCTATATGTGATATGAATGGGAGATGAGCTTATCATGTAGATTATGAGCACTATGCACTTTATCAGTATGAGCCGGGTACCTGTGACTACCCTTACCCTGTTTTTGTATTATACTTTGTGCTAATGTATTCATTAATTATTTAATAAAGTACTTTACATGTTTTGAAAAAAGGAAGATTTGTTTGGACTGAGTACTCCATTGATTTATTTGGTTGTATAAGACTTACTGTCACCAGAGAATTTCTCTGGAAGCGGGAGGCGAGTTAGAGTCGGGACAGGAGCGGCAGTGGACAAGGTGGCTGCAGCAACACTAGCAGCCTGAACAGCGACAGCAGTGACATCCACAGCTGAGGATGAACGCTCAAGAGCCGCCAACCTTCCCTCCAGCTGCTGGATGTACCGCTGTGAACGCTGATCGTCCATCATTTACTAGCCAGACCTTGGCGCTAGTATTATGTTAAGGACTGGCGGAACACACCAAATACAAGATGAAATGGAACTAGGTGCGTTCGAAGTCCGAGGTCCACCGTGCAGGTAAAAACCCTGCTGCTAGTAAGACGGACTATATGGCGGTACTATAAGTATACACGCACGGGTTAACTTCACCCTGCGTGAAGGAAGCAATCCTGTTGCGTCACAGGACCACGGTACCGCACATAGAGCGCGAGCAAGAAGTCAGCGAACTCAACCCCAACTAGGATTGAAGTCCGATTAGACACTTGCTGGCACAACACCGCAACTGGGTGTGTAAGGAAACTAAATAATGATATAAAGGCACAAGAGTGCGTGCGGTGCCGCACTGACGGGCGCCACTAACCACCCAGGCTTGGGTCAGGAAAGCGCAGAGCAAGCGCACGGCGCCGTACAGGCGGACACAGCAACTGGTAGCTGTAATGTGTGTTACGTGCTGTTGGATAAGTCGGGCGCTAGATAGCAAACATACACCTTCCGCGAACAATCATTCAATAGGGAGGGTTATTTAAAGAGCGACTTTCACTCACAACACACACACATATTTACAAGACAATACTAGCGCATGGCCGTGCGGTCATGCGCAGTTTATATAGCTGCAGCACAGGAAACAGCTACAGAAGTTTTGCCCTTTCAGGACCTGCCAAAAGGACCAATGGGATGTGCTGCAGTACCTGAGCATGTGACCCTCGATCTCCAACAGGAGATCCTACCCTGGGCATGCTCAGACAGAGAAAAGCAGGACTTAGATCCAGAAACGTCCACTCGCCGCTGCCCAGCACTGGCTTCAATGGCAGAAGCAGGAAAAGCAGCAGTAACTCTTCGCACAGAGTCAGACTGAGTGAGACGCTGGGATCGACGTCCCTGCTGAGCAGACTCCACTGTGGCTGGAGAAGAATGGGAGACCGCAGCGGAGACGGATCGAGATTCCCCCTGTGCAGCAGAGGAAACTCGATTCCTAACACACATTATACTTTATGAGAATGGTAA